>NC_037671.1:3819838-4119838 GCF_003255815.1 Theropithecus gelada | reverse complement strand
GTGGACCATCGGTCACAAAATGTCTAACAATTACCAGTAAACTGCTTAGAATATAAACATTGGTTTATTGGGGAGTGAACATAAATTCTCCTTGTTTCTCTTTTCCAACTTGAGAGTGCTTCTCATTTAACATATTATCCAGAAGGTCTGTGTTTTACAATTCCAAGATTGTACTATCTTCCTCTTAAACTAGAAGATGTGGCTGGGCATGGTAGCTCGTGCCTGTAAATCCTGGCACTTTGCGAGGCTGAGCGGGGAGGATCACTTGAGTCCAGGAGTTTGAGACAAGCCTGGGTAACATAGCCACATCCCATCTCTACAGAGAATTTTAAAAAGTTAGCTGGGCATGATGGCGTGTGTCTGTAGTCCCAGCTACTTGGGAGGCTGAGGTAAGAAGATCACTTGAGCCTGGGCAGTTGAGGCTGCAGTGAGCCAAGGTTGTGCCACTGCACTCCAGGCTGGGTGGCAGAGCCCCTGTCTCAAAAATAAATAAATAAATAAATAAATAAATAAATAATAAAATGGAAGATGTCTGCCCTAGGGACCATCCTTTAAGGAGACTGCTGTGAGTGGAGGATCATCCTTTAAGGAGACGTCGGTGAGGTGTGGATGGGTGGTGGGCTAGCTCAAGGCTCACTTTCATCAGAAGTGAAAGGGGTGGGGATGGGCATTGGAACCTCGGGACACTCTCTTCCCCCAGTGGACTGAGCCATCTGTGGGTTGGCCTGGGCTGGGCCATGTCTTGTGCACCTGGTTTTCTCAGAGATGAACACCTTCCAGGGTGAGGGGTCACTGGTGTTGGGCTTCCACCACCCAAGGGACAGCCTGGAGGGTCTGCTCCCTCTTTAGGTCTTTAGTATTTGGCAACTGATGACACAACCAGTGCTTTTTCCTCTAGAGTCTTCTCTGTTCTCTGGACACCCTCATTTTTGCTTCAAATCTCTCTCATGTAAAAAGCTTCTTTAAAAAACTCTTAGGTTTTCCTGTTTTGATTTTGAGTGAACACTGCTTCTTTAGGCTTGTTATTCCAAGGCCTAGAGCTGACCTCTTTACTTTGGTATAGATATTAATACCTTGATGAAAGTTTACTAATTTCCTTATTTTGTTTTATTTATCTTTAGAGATGGTATCTCTGTCATCCCGGCTGGAGTGCAGTGGCACGATCCTAGCTCACCTCAGCCTCAACCTCCTAGGCTCAAGTGATCCTCCTGCCTCAACCTCATGAGTAACTGGGACTCCCCGTGTACACAACCCTGCCCAGATAATTTTCAATTTTCTTTTGTAGAGACGGGGACCTCACTATGTTGCCCAGGCTGGTCTTGAATTCCTGGCCTCAAGTGATCCCTCTGCCTTGGCCTCTGAAAGCGCTAGGGTTACAGGCGTGAGCCACCATGCTTTGCTGTTTTCCTTATTTAAAAAAAATGCCTGTGTCCCTGGAGCAAAGAGAGAAGTAAAACAAACAAACAAGTCAAAGTTTCTGTGCTTTTCTAGGTCATCATGATTTGAATGTGGAAACAAAACTCTGAAATACTTTTTGTTTTGAATGAAATTCAGAATGGAGGGGCATCTGGCATCTGCCTTTCCATACAGCCGACGGAGGGCTCCAGGAAAAGTCCACACATACTTGATTTTTGCCCCTGTTTGTATGTGGATCTTTGCTTCCTGTGGTCTGCACTAAGAGCCATGACAATCTTCTTTCTCTGAGGTGTATTCTTACTGGGGAAGGGCCCACAAGCTCCATAATTTTCTTTGCACGATTTCCTGCAGTGCTTGAGCATTTAGCAAACAACCACCTCGATGCTCCTCTGTGCTTTCGAGGTGAAATTCAACTTGAGATTCGTCTGTGTCCTGGAGACCTGATGCTCTGCGTTAACCGTGTGTGTGGCATTCCCAGCACTTCAGAGCCACGGTGCTGAGCTGTCCTCCACAGTGGCTTCCATAGCGCAGGTAAATTACCCAATGGGACTTCAGAACCCGAGCAGACCCGTGAAGGCAGGGATGTGAAATATCTGAGATTTTGACTTGGTTCCTGAGATAGGAAAGCCTTCTTTTTCCTCTGTAAGCTTCTTTTCCCTTTTACTTTTTTCAAGTTTCATTGTTGCTGAATAGGTTATCTGCAGGTCAGTGGGTTTACAGGTTGTTTGGATTTCCTAAAATTGTATTTTTCCCTAAACGTGGCACGAGAGATTGTCTGCAGGCTGCTGTGAGAATGGGACGGCCCACTGTGGCCGACACAATGCTGCTATTTCTGTTTCTCTCTGTTGCCCCCAATGAAGGTATTTTAAGGCTCCCTGGTATTTAAGAAGACTAAAATCAGCAGGGTAAAATCCTGGACTTCTTCAGTTTCCTGCCAATTCTGCAGAGTTCAGAACCACTTTTATTTATTTATTTTTTTAAAAGAATTTTTTCCATGACATTCAAGAAGCCAGCTACATTTTGCAATACTTTTCTTTGTGATGAATAATTTTCCAGATACAGCGTGCGGATGAATTTCGGTTTGGATACGCAGGCCGTATAATTCCAGATGCAAATGCAGATGTTTATGAGTTCATGGAATGGAAGATATAAATGTCCTGACTTTGCTGTATGCCTTGAGAAAATTTAGAGAGGCAGAGAAAAAAACCCAACAACCCAGATTTGCTTAATTTCCTGCTTTAAACATTTACGCTTTAAAGGAGCTCATTTACATAATAAATTATATTGCTTGAGAGCATATGTGGGGAAATTTTGACCCAAAACTCTTTTCCTGTAATCTGCACATGCCGTGGTTTGTGAAAGTGTGTGTTCACATGCAGGATTACTTATCAATACGGAAGGCTTTAGTCCATGGACGGCACAGTTTCAAATAAACTTGACTTCAGTTAGCAACCTGGTAAATTATTATTCATTCTGAAAATCACACTTCAAAAGTTTATTTAGTTCTCTTACCTTAACAAAGGTAAAGACATTAAGAAAATTCATAGAATTGTTTTGAGTTACCACTCAGAAAATAATTTAAAACTTAATAATTGCATCATGGAACAATCTTTCGGATCCAATTATTTGGGATGCTTTATATGAGAATAGAGGATTGTTTCTTACTATAAAATATAGAATGGAGTCACTTGAATAGGATTCTGAGGTTTTAATATTTTTATGTTTGTGATGCTGATGGATCTACAAGTGAACATTCATAAAACTTTCATCTTTTCAGCAAATATTTATGGAACCGTGGCTACGTGCCAGAAATCTTTACCAAGGCTGTTGATTCACGGGTGAGCAAGGCTGATAACGTTTGCTGCCCAGCCTTTCCTGAGAAAATGTACGAGAACACTGAAGGATGCAGGAGAGATGATGTTAGGGGTTAGATTTGGCCTCCCGGAGCTCATACGTTGAAGCCCTAACCTTCAGGACCTCAGGATGTGACTGTATTTAGAGATAGAGTCTTAAAAGAGGCAATTAAGTTAAAATGAGGCCTTTTGGTGAGCCCTAATCCAATTTAGATGCTGTCCTTATAAGGAGAAGAAATGAGGACACAGACACACAAAGAGGGAAGGTCATCTGAAGACACAGAGAGAAGACGCCATCTGCAAGCCAAGGAGAGGAGCCCCAGGAGAAACCAAGCCTGCCCACATGTTGGTATCAGACTTCCAGCCTCCGGGACTGTGAGAGGATGAATGCTTGCTGTCTAAGCCCCAGTGTGTGGCATTTGTTATGGAAGCCAGAGCACACTAATCCAGATAGAGAGCTGGCTAATTAAATAGAAAGAGGAATACTGCTTAAGGAGACTGGGTTGAATGACGGCCCACTGTCCTGTGCCAATAAATTGCGGAATTTTAAAAAAGTATGTGCAGAATAAATGCTAATGCTCGATGACTGTGCCTACAGTAAGTGACGCAGACATGTTACTGCTGCTTTTCTGCTACGCTTGTTAATATTATTATTTGCAAAACTCCTGAAGCATGGGGATGACGCCATCTGCTGGACCGTATCCTGCTCCCGTGCGTAAGGGCAGAGGGTAGAGGAGGCGCTTGATACTGATTCTAAACTAAATCATTCTTAAAACTGGAAGAGTCTGTCGTGAGCCACGGGAAGTTGTTTTCAAGTAAGGGGAAAGGGAAGTTTTGTATTATGAACACGGTCCACAGCATCTCTTTTATCTGGGAAGAAGCTGAGGTTCTGCTTTGCAGTCACATTTTTGTCCATGGTAAGTGGATAAATGTGGTTTGCATCATTCGGTGCCTTGGGAATGTCTTACGGGATATTTCTGGAATGGGCAAAGTTCAGCACAGTCTGAAGCCAAAATGTCCCCATTATTGAGCCAATATAGTTCAAACGTTTATGACCCATCTCCAGAATGGCATGCACATGTGAGGGGTTGACAGTGAGGTGGAACATGTCCCCAGGAACGGAGAGAAAGCTGCAGAGAAGCAAGCATGCTGTGTGGCTGCCTTGAACGTCCTTTCTGATTTGGAAGCCTGCAGCTGCAGAAGGCCTCTGAGTGTGGAGGAGGCTCTTCCTGGTAAAGAATGCACCTCCCAACCCTGGTTGGAAGCCCCAAGGCTGTGGGAAAGCCCAGGCTCCCTGGGCCTTGATGGTTTTTTGTTTTTTTCTTTTTCTTTTTCTCTTCCTGGATTCTGCCTTTAAGATCAAAGGAAGTCATCTAGCATAGTGTTCTCATGATGTGGTCTGTGGATCCCTGGGGTCTCTATGACCCTCTCAGGGGTCTGTGAGGTTGAAACTATTTCATAATAATACTAAGATGGTATTTCCCCTTTTCACCATCAGTCTCACATGAGAGTGCCCTTGGGTTTTCCAGAGGCTACGATACGTGGCGTGTGAAGATATTGCACGATGGCTAGTGAAACATGTGCTTGTGTGTTCTTATGTTCTCCAGAACCTTCTTAGTAGGGTTGATGTGTTCCAGGCACATTTTCAGAGATGAACTCAGCTTGTTCTTAGTACCTCCACTGCGTTCTTGCGGCCTGTCTTCCCTGTGTCTACCATCATCTTTATAAGTCGTTATTTTGAAATCCAAGCAGTTTCTTTGCAACTGTGCAGAAACATGACACAAAGTAAGTATGATTTTTGTCTTGTTTCAATAGCATTCTCCTATTTTTTCTGAACCCTTTTATAAATTTTATAATTCTGTCTAAAACTGTTACAATTCTAGAATCTAATATCTTATTCTAAAATAAAATGAAATTTATTTATAACACATTTTTTGTTATATTTAAGGATGGGTCATGGACTTTCCAAAGGGACATCAGAAGATTTGCTTTCTCAGTGTGCAGCATCTCATGTGTAAAGACGCCAAAAAGGACAGAATTGCTGTATCAGAGCATTCTCTGGGTTATGAAAGGAGAAGTCTAATCCCAAGAAACTGTGTGAAATTGTAAATAGGCAATGAAAATGTGATGGGCGTCAGCTCTATAGGCATTAAGAATTTACCTTATTGTGTCTTACACAACAGAAAAAATTCCAAATTATATTATGGTGCTAGTTAAATTGTGATATTAGTTTTGGACAAAATGTTCAGAGTTTAAGGAAAAAGGGAATTGAGTATTTTAAACAGACTTGATGAGCTCCTTAAAAACCCCAAAATTGTATGGCTTTTCAAACTAGACATGACAGAACCGCAGGAGCATCTTATCGAGTAAGTTACCATACTGCATAGGCTGGGTGAGAACACAACAGCTGAACGAAGAATGGGGCCCTGTAGAGCTGGCTTTGCTGAATGTCTACTGGTTGCAAAGTCAGCAAAGAAGTCGTGGCGCTGCCACTGTCCATCAATACTGTGACCTGTTGAATGAAAGCCTCAGCTGCAAACATGAGGACTGTATTAATATCTTGTCTGCACAATTGTACTTTTGGCTTATAAATGGAGGCTGGGCTTACTGCTTTTCTTTTTTTTCAGATTGGGTTTCACCATATTGGTCAGGCTGGTCTCGAACTCCTGACCTCAGGTGATCCACCGACTTTGGCATCCCAAAGTGTAGAGATTATAGGTGTGAGCCACTGTGCCCAGCCAAATTTCCTTCCTTTTTTTAAAAAAAATTATACTTTAAGTTCTAGGGTACACGTGCACAATGTGCACATTTGTTATATATGTATACATGTGCCATGTCGGTGTGCTGCACCCATTAACTAGTCATTTACATTAGGTATATCTCCTAATGCTATCCCTCCCCTCTCCCCCCACCCCACAACAGGCCCCATTGTGTGATGTTCCCCACCCTGTGTCCAAGTGTTCTCATTGTTCTATTCCCACCTATGAGTGAGAACATGCGGTGTTTGGTTTACTGTCCTTGTGATTGTTTGCTCAGAATGATGGTTTCCAGCTTCATCCGTGTCCCTACAAAGGACATGAACTCATCCTTTTTTATGGCTGTATAGTATTCCGTGGTGTATATGTGCCACATTTTCTTAATCCAGTCTATCAATGATGGACATTTGGGTTGGTTCCAAGTCTTTGCTATTGTGAATAGTGCTGTAATAAACATACGTATGCATTTTCTTGTATTCATCTCGTATCAGATAAATGATTCGTCAAAGGAGGCTTCTTTGATGGGCATAATGGGTAACAAACACACACACAGTGCTGAAATAGTCAAAGTGATGAAGAACTTTTTAGATGTCTTTTATTCTGTGTTGACATTTACACCACTGTGCACGTGCGGTGGTGGGTCAAACAGCTGTTGTCTCACCACACATCGAGGCAGTGATACCAAACGGTACTGTACTTGTAACCACTGTGTTCTTTGCTTCTTTGCTGTCACACACTCACAGTCAAAAAAAGGTCGGCTTTCTTGAAGAATGTCTTGGTGAAAAGGTAGAAACCACTAATTTTGTAAAATGTTGGCCCTTGGTTACATGTCTTTTGAGTATTCTGTGTGATCAAGTGGGAAGTATACATCAATCCCTTCCACTGCATATTCAATTACAGTGGCTGCTTTGAACAAAGCATGCATATGGTTGTTTAAATTGCCAGCTGAATTTAGTGCTTGTTTCATAGAACACCATTTTCACTTGAAAGGAGAACTGAAAAACTGTGGTTGTTCTGACTGAGGTGGTTGGTGGGCTTTTTCTTTAAAATAAATGAAGTGAGCTTGTCGCTTCAAGGGAAACAAGGTAACATATGGGCTTTCTAGTAAAAGTTAGAATTCTGGAAAACCTGGGCCAGGAGTGGCGACTCACGCCTGTAATCCCAGTACTTTTGGGAGGCTGAGGTGGGGGATTACTTGAGGCCGAGAATTCAAGACCAGACTAGGCAACCTAAGGAGACTTCATTTCTACAAAAAAGAAAAAAGAAATTAGTCAGGAGTGGTCGTTCACACCTTTAGGCTTAGCTACTCCAGAGGCTGAGGCGGGAGGATGCCTTGAGCCCGGGAATTCAATGTTGCAGTGAGCGATGGTGGTGCCTGGGCAACAGAAGGAGACTGTCTCTAAAAGAAAAAAAGAAAAAGAAAACTTGTATTTCCCACTGTGAGCTTGACAGAGTCCCAAAATCTTAAAGAATTTTCAGCCAAAATCAGTGCTGATATTAACAAATACTATTGAAAAAAATGTTGTGTTAATTAAAATGTGTTAAATGTAGAAAATCTGTATGCTTCGATGAACCAATTTTTCCAAGACATGCATGTTACAAAATCATGCAACATTGACAAGTAAATTTTTATGTAACAGAGTTAAAAACTTCATGATATGGTTTCAGATTCCACATTGTAACTAATCTTTAAGAAATTTACACTTGTGAAGTTTTGATGTAGGATCAAAGAATATCCACAATTATCTGAAAAGGCGATAGAAACACCCCACCCCATCACCTTTCCAAATACATATCTGTGTGAGGTTGGGGTTTTTTAATATATACCTGAAGCAAAACAACATATTGCAGCAGATTAAATGCAATACAGTTGTGACAGTATATCTTCCATCAAGCCAGACGGTAAAAAGATTTGCAAACATACCAAACAATGCCACCTTTCTCACAAATTTGTTTTTAGAAAATATATCTTCCATAAAATATTGCATTTATATTAATATGTAATGAATTTATTTTTGTTATTTTAACATAAGCTTATTAATACATGTTTAAAAACAGTTTTAATTTCAAATACAGTAAAAATGGGTAGGTATAAACCACTCGCATAAAAGCTTTCTGAGGTCCTCAGTTTGTTTTTTTTTTTTTTTGAGATGGAGTCTCACTCTGTCACCCAGGCTGGAGATGAGTGGTGTGAACTCAGCTCACTGCAAACTCTGCCTTCCGGGTTCAAGCGATTCTCCTGCCTCAGCCTCCCGAGTAGCTGGGATTACAGGCGCACATCACCATGCCTGGCTAATTTTTGTATTTTTAGTAGAGATAGGGTTTCACCATGTTGGCCAGGCTGGTCTCAAACTCCTGACCTCAAGTGATCCACCTGCCTCAGCCTTGGATTACAGCTGTGAGCCACCACACCTGGCAGTGTCCTCAGTTTTTAAGGGTGCAGAGAGGTCTTGAGATTAAAAAAAAATTGTGAGAAACACTGCTCTAGAATTTTGACTAGACCAGACCAAGTCTAGCCATGATAATTTCAGGAAACTGATTTATCTTTGAGCAATCTCTAACTTGTCTTGACTCAAACTGGTCAATTCAATTCAACCAGTGTATTTGATATCTACTAAGTTCCCATCATGGTAACTGATGGTACAAAGCCAGAAGTTTGGATTCAAATTTTAAGGAGCTATGAAAAAGGGAGAGTGGCCCTTGGACCTCAAGAGAGAACAGCTGACCACTTTAAGCATTTCAGGGGCAGCACATGTGGGCACACATTCAGGCAGGTCGATGTGTTGGTAGTGGCAAGAGGAGGACTTCCTTTTTGGAAGGCTTCTATTTTACAGTGAGAGTGAAGAGCTGGGTATAGAGGTTTAAGAAAAGAAGAGGTATGAAGTAGTCTTATTTCTTGCTTTTTCAAATTACTCAACCCATATTGTAATGATCTAAATGGACATTTCAAGATACAGATACTGTAAACAAAAAGGGAGCAAAATCTGTAATGCACAAGCTAGATAAAGGGTTAATCCATCCAGTGTACGAAGAGCTCTCACACATGGTTAAGGAAAAGACAAAAACCCAATAGGAAAATAGGCAAAGAATACAATTTGGGAATTCGTCGTTGGAGAAATCCAGATTATACATAAATATGAAAAGAAGTGCAGTGAAAGAGGGAAATGCACTTTAAGTAATAATGATATTGTTTTCACCCATCTGCTTGGCAAAAATTAGATAGAGTGGGACAGACAGAATTCAGAGAAATAAAATTTTCAATAGACTTTTTTTGTGAGTGTGAATTAGAATATCACTTTTGGAAAATAACCTGGCAATATCTAAAATTCAGGAAAAAACTCCTTAGAACTTTGACACAGTCATCTCATGTTTGGGAATATATCCCTGAGAAAGCAAATCTCCAATTTATAACAATACATGTACAAAGGTGTTTATTTCTGCATTTTTCCTTTTATTGAGATAAAATAAAAGATAAAAAAAAAATTGTGAGAAACACTGCTCTAGAATTTTGACTAGACCAGACCAAGTGAATTCTATAATCCCAGCATGTCTGTAATCCCAGCTATTCAGGAGGCTGAGACAGGAGAATCGCTTGAACCCATTCCATAGAATTCACCCATTTAGAATATACATTTATATATTGTAGTCTTACAATAAAGTAAGCTACAGAAAAGAAGATGTTATTAAGATTGTAAGGAAGAGAATATATGTTTCCTATTCATTACCTGAAAGTGGATCATTGTAAAGGTTGTCACTCTTACTATCTTCATGCTGAATAGGTTGAAAAGGAGGAGGAAGAGGAGGAATTGGTCTTGCTGTCCTGAGGTGGCAGAGCTGGAAGTAAGTGAACCCGCACAGTTCAAACCTGTGTTGTTCACGGGCCGACTGCATTCACAAAGGTGTGCAACCACCATTACTCTACACTTCCAGAACATTTTCTTTTTTATTTTATTGTATTTTCATTTTTTGAGGCAGAGTTTTGCTCTTGTTGCCCAGGCTGGAGTGCAAAGGTGCGATCTTGGCTCATGGCAAGTTCCACCTCCAGGGTTCAAGCGATTCTCCCGTCTCAGCCTCCTGAATAGCTGGGATTACAGACATGCACCACCTCGCCCCGCTAATTTCTGTATTTTCAGTAGAGATGGGGTTTCTCCATGTTGGTCAGGCTGGTCTCAAACTCCCGACCTCAGGTGATCCGCTGGCCTTGCTCTCCCAAGGTGCTGGGATTACAGGCGTGAGCCACCGTGCCTGGCCCAGAACGTTTCCATAACCCCCCAAAAAACCCTGTACCCATTAGCAATCATTTCCCATTTCCCCTGCCTGCGGCGCCTGGAAGCCACTAACTGACTTTCTGTCTCTGTGGATTTGCCCCTACCAGACATTTCATTTAGATGGAATTAAACAATATTTGGCATTTTAGGTCTGGCTTCATTCATGTGGTATAATGTTTTCAGGGTTCGTTCATGTTGCAGCGTGTGTTGGTACTTAATTTTTTTTTTTTTTTTTAAGACGGAGTCTCGCTCTGTAGCCCAGGCTGGAGTGCAGTGGCCGGATCTCAGCTCACTGCAAGCTCCGCCTCCCGGGTTCACGCCATTCTCCTGCCTCAGCCTCCCGAGTAGCTGGGACTACAGGCGCCCCCACCTCGCCCGGCTATTTTTTTGTATTTTTTAGTAGAGACGGGGTTTCACCGGTTTAGCCAGGATGGTCTCGATCTCCTGACCTCGTGATCCGCCCATCTCGGCCTCCCAAAGTGCTGGGATTACAGGCTTGAGCCACCGCGCCTGGCCTTTTTTTTTTTTTTTTTTTGAGACGGAGTCTCTTTCTGTCACCCAGGCTGGAGTGCAGTGGCATGATCTTGGCTCACTGCGAACTCCACCTCCCAGGTTCAAGTGATTCTCCTGCCTCAGCCTCCCACGTAGGTGGGATTACAGGCACAGGTCAGCACACCTGGCTAGCTTTTGTATTTTTAGTAGAGATAAGGTTTCACCATATTGATCAGGCTGACCTCAGGTGATCCACCTACCTCGGCCTCCCAAAGTGTTGGGATTACAAGCGTGAGCCACCATGCCTGGCCCTACTTCATTCGTTTTTTTGTTTTTTTGTCTTTTTGAGACAGAGTCTCGCTCTGTCACCCAGGCTGGAGTGTGGTGGTGCGATCTCGGCTCACTGCAACCTCTGCCTCCCGGGTTCAAGCAATTCTCATGCCTCAGCCTTCTGAGTAGCTGGGATTACAGGCGTGCATCACCAGACCTGGCTAATTTTTGTATTTTTAGTAGAGACAGGTTTTCACCATGTTGGCCAGGCTGGTCTCGAACTCCTGACCTCAGGTGATCCGCCCACTTTGGCCTCCCAAAGTGCTGGGACTACAGGCATGAGCCACTGTGCCTGGCCCTACTTCATTCTTTTTAATGGCCAAATACTATTCCATTTTATGGAAGTACCACATTTTGTTTGTCTATCAGTTGATAGATATTTGAGTTGTTTCTACCTTTTAGCTATAATAAATAATGCTACTATCAATACTTGTGTGCAAGTGTTTGGGCACATGTTTTCAACTCCCTTGGGTGTATACTTAGAAGTAGAAATGTTCAGTCACCTGGTAACTCCATGTGTAACATTTTGAGAAACTGTGAAAACTGTTTTCCAAAGTGGCTGTCCCACCAGCAACGTATGAGTGTTCCATTTCTCTATATCTTATCAACACTTGTAATTGTCTGTCTTTTTTATTCTAGCCTTCCTAGTGGGTATAAAGTGTAGTTTTGATTTGCCTCTCTCTAATGACTAGTAATATGGAACATCCTTTTATGTACTTATTTACTATTTGTGTATATTTGGAGAAATGTCTATTCAAATACCTTCCCTATTTTAAAAATGGTTTTTTAAAATTACTGAGTTCTAAGACTTCATTATATATTCTGGGTAGAAGTTCTTTATCAGGTATATTATTTCTGAACATTTTCTTCCATTTTGTGGGCTTCCCTTCCCTTCCCTTCCCTTCCCTTCCCTCCCCTCCCCTCCCCTCCCCTCCCCTCCCCTCTCCTCTCCTCTCCTCTCCTCTCCTTTCCTTTCCTTTCTCCTTCCTTTTTTCCTTCCTTCCTTCTAATGTGGATTTTGTCAAATGCTTTTTCTGCATCTATTGAGATGATCATATGATTTTTGTTTTTAAGTCTGCTTATGTGATGTATTACATTTATTTACCTATGTATGTTAAACCATACCTGCATCCCTGGTATGAAACCCACTTGATCATGGTGTATTATCTTTTCAATATGCTCTTGGATTTGGTTAGCTAGTATTTTATTGAGGATTTTTGCATCCTAGTATGAAACCCACTTGATCATGGTGTGTTATCTTGTTGATACTCTGTTGGATTTGGTTAGCTAGTATTTTGTTGAGGATTTTTGCATTTATATTCATCAGGGATACTGGTCTGTAGTTTTCTTTTTTTGTTGTTACATCTTTTCCTAGTTTTGGTATTAGGGATACTGGCTTCATAGAATGATTTAGGTAGTATTCCATCTTTCTCTATCTTTTGGGATAGTTTCTGTAAGATGGGTACCAATTTTTCTTTGAATGCCTGATAGAATTCAGCTGTGAATCCATCTGGTCATGGACTTTTTTTTTTGTTGATAATTTTTAAATTACTGTTTCACTCTCGCTGCTTATTATTGGTCTGTTCAGAGTTTCTATTTCTTCCCGATTTTATCTAGGATGGTTGCATATTTCCAGGAATTTATCCAGTGGATAAATTTTGATTTTCTTCTCTAGATTTTCTAGTTTGTGTACATAAAGGTGTTCACAGTAGCTTTGAATGATCTTTTGTATTTCTGTGGTATTGGTTGTAATATCTCCCATTTCATTTCTAATTGAGCTTATTTGGATCTTCTCTTTTCTTTGCTTGGTTAATCTCACTAATGGTCTATCAATTTAGTTTTTTCAAAGAACTAGCTTTTTGTTTCATTTGTCTTTTGTATTTTTGTTGGTTTCAATTTCATTTAGTTCTGCTCTGATCTTTGTTATTTCTTTTCATCTGCTGGATTTTGGTTTGGTTTGTTCTTGTTTCTCTAGTTCCTTGAGGTGTGACCTTAGATTGTCTATTTGTCTTTCAGACTTTTTGATGTAGGCATTTAATGCTGTGAACCTTCCTTTTAGCACCACTTTTGCTGTATCCCAGAGGTTTTGACAAGTTGTTTAACTATTATCATTCAGCTCAAATAATTTTCAACTTTTGATTTCATTGTTGACCCAAAGATCATTCAAGAGCAGGTCATTTAACTTTCATGTATTTGTAAAGTTTTGAGGGTTCCTTTTGGAGTTAACTTCCAGTTTTATTCCATTGTGGTCTGAGAGGCTACTTGATATAATTTCGATTTTCTTAAATTTGTTGAGACTTGTTTTGTGACCAACTATATGGTCTATCTTGGAGAATGTTCCATGTGCTGATGAAAGGTATGTGTATTCTGTAATTATTGGGTAGAATGTTCTGTAAATATCTGTTAAGTCCATTTGTTCTAGGGTATAGTTTAAGCCCATTGTTTCTTTGTTGACTTTCTGTCTTGATGACCTGTCTAGTGCTGTCAATGGAGTATTGAAGTCCCCACTATTATTGTGTTGCTGTTTTTCTCATTTCTTAGGTCTAGTAGTAATTGTCTTATGAACTTAGGAGCTCCAGTGTTAGGTGCATATATATTTAGAATTGTGATATTTTCCTGTTGGACTAATTCTTTTATCATTATGTAATATGCCTCTTTGTGTTTTTTAACTGTTGTTGCTTTAGTGTCTGTTTTGTCTGATATGAGAATAGCTACTTCTGCTCGCTTTTGGTTTCCATTTGCATGGAATATCTTTTTTCACCCCTTTACCTTAAGTTTATGTGAGTCCTTATGTGTTAGGAGAGTGTCTTGAAGACAGCAGATACTTGGTGTGTGGATTTTTATCCATTCTACCATTTTGTATCTTTTAAGTAGCGCATTTAGGCCATTTACATTCAACATTAGTATTGAGATGTTAGGTACTCTTCAATTAATTATGCTAGTTGTTGCCTTAACCACTAGCATTTTTTCCCCCATTGTGTGATTATTTTATAGGCCCTGTGAGATTTATGTTTTAAGGAGGTTCTGTTTTGGTGTATTTCAAGGTTTTGATTCAAGATTTAGAACTCCTTTTAGCACTTCTCATAGTGCTGGCTTAATAGTGATGAATTCTCTCAGCATTTGCTTTTCTGAAAAATACTTTATGTCTCCTTCATTTATGAAGCTTAGTTTTTGCTGGATACAAAATTGTTGGGTGACAATTACTTTGTTTCAGGAGGCTAAAGATGGGACCCCAATCTGCTGAGAAATCTGCTGTTATTCTGATAGGTTTCCCTTTATAGGTCATTTGATGCTTTTGTCTCGTGGCTCTTAAGATTTTTTCCTTCATCTTAACTTTAGATAACCTGATGACTATGTGCCTAGGTGATGATCTTTTTGCAATGAATTTCCCAGGTGTTCTTTGAGCTTCTTGTATTTGGATGTCTTTGGAGTTATTTTTTAAAAATATGGTGTAAGGAAGGGGTCCAGCAGTAATGTCCCCTCTTGCATTCCTAATTTTAATAACTTGAGTCTTCTTGCTTTTATATTGGTCAGTCTAATATAAAATTGGTTTAGCTAAAGGTTTGTTAATTTTGTTGATCTTTCAAAGAAACAACTTTTTTATTTTGTTAATTTCAGCTATTGTTTTTCTACTTCTTATTTTATTAATTTCCACTTTAGTCTTTGTTATTTCCTTCCTTCTGCTTTGTTTTTAGTTTGTTTCCCTTTTTTATAATTCTTTAAGATGGAAGTTTAGATGATTAATTTGAGTGAGGTGTTGCCTAGTGGAGCTGTGAGAAGAGGGTCAGTGTCCTCTAGACCCCAGAATGGTAGCTCCACCAACAGCTTGCACCACGCACCTGGAAAAGCCACAGACACTGAACGCCAGCCCGTGAAAGCAGCTGGAAGGGAAGCTGTACCCTGCAAAGCCACAGGGGCAGAGCTGCCCAAGATCATGGGAACCCACCTTTTGCATCAGCGTGACCTGGATGTGAGATCTGAAGTCAAAGGAGATCATTTTGGAACTTCAAAATTTGACTGCTCTGCTGGATTTCAGACTTGCATGGGCCCTGTGACCCGTTTGTTTTGGTGAATTTCTCCCATTTGGAATGGCTGTATTTACCCAATACCTGTATCCACACTGCATCTAGGAAGCAACTAGCTTGCTTTTGATTTTACAGGCCCATAGGCAGAAGGGGCTTACTTGCCTTGTCTCAGATGAGACTTTGGACTGTGGACTTTTGGGTTAATGCTGAAATGAGTTAAGACTTAGGGGGAATATTGGGAAGGCATGATTGGTTTTGAAGTATGAGGACCTGAAATTTGGAAGGGCCAGGGGTGGAATGATATGGTTTGGCTGTGTTCCCATCCAAATCTCAACTTAAATGGTATCTCCCAGAATTCCCACATGTTGTGGAAGGGACCCAGGGGGAAGCAATTGAATCATGGGGTCCAGTCTTTCCACTGCTGTTCTTGTGATAGTCAGTAAGTCTCATGAGACCTGATGGTTTATCAGGGGTTTCTGCTTTTGCTTCTTCCTCATTTTCTCTTGCTGCTGCCATGTAAGGAGTGCCTTTCACCTCCCGCCGTGATCCCAAGGCCATGCCTTTCACCTCCCGCCGTGATTCCGAGGCCTCCCAAGCCATGTGGAACTGTAAGTCTAATTAAACCTCTTTTTCTTCCCAGTCCGGGGCATGTCTTTATCAGCAGTGTGAAAACGGACTAATACAGTAATATATAAAAAGTTTGCTGCTATATTGCTCTATTCACTCTCCTCTCCTTTGTCCTGTTATTGTTATACAAATGACATCTTTGTATGTTGTATGCCCATCAGCACAGATTTATGGCTATTGCTTTACGGAGCGCATTTTAAATTAGGTAGGCAAAAAAAGAGAGTTACAAACAAAACATGCAGTTATACTCTCTTTTATAATTTTCTATGTTTTGAGCTTTACTAGTACTTTTATTTTTTCATTTGGATTTGAGTTACTATCTAGTGTCCTTTTATTTTAGCCCAAATGGCTCCTTGCAATTTTTATTGTAGGGCAGGTCTGCTAGCTATAGATTCTTTCAGTTTTTGTTTATCTTAATGCCTCTTTCATTTTTGAATAATAGTTTTGCTGGATGTAGAATTCTTGGTTGACAGTCTTTTCCATTCAGCATTTTGAATGTGTCATTCCATTGCCTTATGGCCTCCATTATTTTTGATGAGAAATCAGCTGTTAATGTTATTGAGGAGTTTGTGTAAATGATGAGTTGCTTCTTTCTTGTTGTTTTTAAGATGCTCTTGGTCTTTGTCTTTTGACAGTTTGTTGGTAATGTATCTTGGTCTCACTTTCTTTGTGTTTATCCTCCTTGGAGTTCGCTGAGTTTTCTTAGATGTGTAGATTAATGTTTTGCATCAAATTTGTAGCTATTTTGATCATTATTTCATCAAATATGCTTTTTATCTCTTTCTCTCCTCTCTATTTTGTACTCCCATTATGCATGTGTTTATATGCCTCATTATGTCCAAGAGGTTTCTGATAATCTGTTCATTTTTTTTTTGTCATTCTTTCTCTTTTCTGTTCCTCATACTGGATCTCCACTATTAACATATATTTCAGAATCTTGATTTCTAATTTGGCCAAAATCTGCTGTTGAGCTCCTCCGGTGAATCTTCACTTCAGTTTTCATAATTTTTGTATTCCAGAATTGTTATTTGCTGTTTTTTTAAAAAATAATTTATATCTTTTATTGATATTCTGTATTTAGTAAGATATCATTTTCAGACTTTCCTTTTTAAGATACGGCTGCCTTTAGTTTTTTGGAGATATTTAAAATCGCTGATTTAAGTCTTTCTGTGTAAGTATAAAGTCTAGGCTTCCTCAAGTATAGTTTCTTTTGATTGCTTTTTTCCCTGTGTTTAGGCCATAACTTATTGTTTCTTTACATGTATCATAGTTTTCTTCTTCAGAACTGGACATTTTAAATAATGTAATGTAGCAGCTCTATAAATCAACTTTTCTCCCCCTCAGGGTTTGTTGTTGTTTGCTTGTTTGTTTAGTGGCTTTTCAGAACTAATTGTGTAAAGGCCAGATTCTTTGTCACATGTGGCTGCTGAAATCTCTGCTCAGTTAGTTTGGAGATCAGCTAATGATTGGATAGCAAATCCCTTAACTATCTGGAACCAATAAGTTTTCTAGTTTCTGCCAAGGGGCTCTGTGTGTATTGAGGCATGCCTTTATTAGTCAGTGGTATGGTTTTCGTGTCCACCTTTGCCATCACTTGCTGCTTGCACAGAGCCTCAAGATCAGCCAGGGACAAGAATTTGAGAACTTCTCAGGTCTTTTCTGAGAATGCTCAGAATGCTCACAGCCCTGGACATGCACATAGCCTTATGCATGCATGTGGCCTTCTAGAGTCCCAGGAATATGTCAGCCTTCTGTGGACATTTCATTACTCAGCTTTTACTTTTTGTTTTTTTTTAATTAGCCTGTTTTTTGTTCCACCTGTTATCACTGCTTCAGGCAGTCATGATGTGAAACAATTGCTACTGATCTGCTTTCTTTTCTTTTCTCTTTTTTTTTTTTTTTTTTTGAGAAGGTGTCTGGCTCTGTCACCCAGGCTGGAGTGCAGTGGGGCGATCTCAGCTCACTGCAAGCTCTGCCTCCCGGGTTCACGCCATTCTCCTGCCTCAGCCTCCCGAGTAGCTGGGACTACGGGTGCCCGCCACCACGCCCGGCTAATTTTTCTATTTTTAGTAGAGACGGGGTTTCACCATGTTAGCCAGAATGATCTCGATCTCCTGACCTTGTGATCCACCTGCCTCGGCCTCCCAAAGTGCTGGGATTACAGGCGTGAGTCACTGTGCCTGGCCTACTGATCTGTTTTCTACAAGTGCCTCCCGCTTCATCGTAGAAAAGGCCGTTTACATTGTTTGTATTTTATTTGAATCAGGTCAAATAAAGACAAGCCTTGGGAGTGGGATATTTCAAAGACCCACCTGACAAGTTGCATAATGACAGTTCTCTGGGAACAGGACTTTCAAGGAAGTTCAAACCCTTTCTTCCTTCTCAGTGGTTTCAGACTTCTGGTTTTCACCGTGATTGCTGGCTTTTGGTTTTTAAGGCTGCCAAGGAGCAAGGGCGGAGGAGATGGGAATAAGGCAATTCAAAATGTCATGAAACTCTCTGTTCTTGCCTAGATTCAGCTGTTTTACATGAGCAATAGATCCTTGGATTAATGCAAGGCTTGGTTAATTTCCAGAGGTCAGGAAAAGTTGATTATGACAGTTTTGCCAAGGTACTCGTTGCTTATATGAAGGGGAGAATTTTTGGAGGTCATTACTGCCATTCAAAGTGCTATCTGCATTGTTTTCAACAGTGAAAACCTGATAACAAGAAGAACATTTATACCGTGGAATATTGTGAAACTACTCAGAAGAGTGTTTTAGTTATGTCTCTTGACCTGGAGGAGTGTGGCAATGTTTTAAATGAGAAAAATTATACAGAACGAGAGAGTGAGCACATATATGTGGGTACCTATGTCTCTATCTGTCCATCTGTCTTCAATTTTCCTAAACTTATAACAACTGAAAGCTCCTCTGTGTCTGTATTTTCCTTTGAGGATGGGGACAGGTGTATAAGGCGAATCCTGGGGTGTCAAGTTGGTTGTGGTGAGATTTGGGGAATACATGGGGAGAGGATGTGTGGAAAAGCATACAGCTTTTTATTTATTATCTTTGCATAGTTTCAGAGATTGTGTGAGCGTGTGTTACATTTGTTATTTTTGAAGGTGACGTCTTAAGAAATATTTATGGGGGACAAAACCATCCATTATTCTACAATCCTCAAGAATTTTACATTTAAAGTTTTCTCTTTTTTCTTTGCTTTCTACAGCCATATAAATATACTTTCATAGTCATAGCAGAGATACATTAGTATTGTTTTTCATGTGAACCAAACTACTTCATAGTTTAACAAATTAAATGTTGCACTGGCTCTCCATGTTTCCTAGGACTATTTTTTAGACTCAAGAGAGATGAGTTGTTCAGTGGATGCCAAAACATGCAGCTGTGCTTATGATAAAGCGGTGATGGCTGAAACAATTGGCAGGGCCTCCTACAGCCATTGCTTCCTGCCAAGCACAAGCCTTCAGGATGTGATGAAAGGGCAGGGAGAGCTTTGCAGGCAGGCTCACTGCTGTGTTGTGGAAGGCCTTTCGGATTCTTAAGAGACATTCTATTGTCCTGTGTATTCAGCCTCAAGTGGCCACTCTAAAATCTTTAGTCACCCAAGACTTTGAAGAGCTCTTTACTCTTGAGTGGAGGCGTAAGGAGAAGCCCAAAGCCCTGTACTATCTGACTCATGCTTTGCTGTTGCTATGTCGGTGTCCTTCCTGTGCCGAATGACCTGCAAATTAAGGGAGAGATCCTGGAGGGCCCTACAGCAGTCTTAGCACGGACACAGGGGTTTCTGCTGCACCTGGCTGGTGGTCTTTGGTCAACTTTTTGGTCACTCTCTGCATCCCCCTGATTCCCTAGACAGTTAATATGAGTGGTAACACTTCCCAACCATATGGCTGTCTCTAAACCTTCATCCTTAGCAAGTGTGTGTGGGAGCGTGATACACACAGGGGTACCCACTGTCTCCCAAGCTCCAGGGCAGATGTGTGGCCTGGCACTTTTGTTTGGGGGGTTCCGAGCTATTACTCTTGCATGTTTCTTTTCTTGTCACTCTTTCTTATCTCTTTTTCATCTAAGCTCACCTACCCTCTTCCTTTTGATTACAGCAAATGGTGCTATATTCAGGACAATGATGTTTTTATCATGTTGCCTGGAGCTCGTCCCTCATCTCTGATACTATGTGATGTTGTGAGAAGACACAGAGGCATTGTGGGCTGTGGGGCATGGTGGGCACAGTACTCTCACTGACAAGAAATGAGTGAAGACCACTCATGTCCACAGGCCCACATGAGTGAAGATCCAGCCCTGCTTGGAAGAATGCACAGGCAGCATCACCTATGTGTAGGCTGCAGGATAGGTGCAAATATACCTGCATGTGGTCTTAGGCCTGTGGTCACCCAGAGGACTGTGAGCAGGTCACTGCCGCTGACTGTCCTTTGGAAGAATTTGGTGGGTCCCCAAAGGCATGGCCGGATTGGAAGCCCTTTGAGGGTGGAGTCTGTGATGCCTTCCCCATGCAGTTCTAGCAGAGGGGAGAGGGGCCTACCTTTATTGGTGGTTCCAGGTGCTGTCTCTCTCATGACAGCAATCACGTTTATAAAGTGGGGAAAGGCAACTCCGTGACTTGTACCTTACGAACAGGGCTGCCTCAGGTTTTTGGGGAACCTGTGGATGGGACAGTCACATGCTGCAACTTTTCCACAGCCATACCAATTTTAAATATCTTCCAGAAACACTTGTAACATTTAAACATTTATAATTAGGTGAGAAAACAATACATTTCAAATCAGTTATTCTTAAGAGGAGTCACATATTGAAAAATAACAACCGTTTTAGACCTTCATGTGAATGAGTCAATCTTAAAATCTCCCAGTTTCATTGGGAGAGCAGGTTTTGGTGTGACCAAAGGAAGGCCCCATTCTGGTGCTCAGACTTTAGGTGGGTAGAGACGCAAGAGTGAGACAAAGGAGTTAATTTGGAGGAGCGACGAGGGCAAGAAAGGGGGCATGGGGTTCAGAAGCACAGCTTTGCCCAGCTTATTTGTAAAGACGTGAAGCTTCACACATTCAAGTCAAGCTGAAGTTGGCAGATGCCCACCCAAAGCTCAGAGTGCGGAGAGCTCCCGCGATGCTGATGGTGATGGTGATGATTTTGAAAGCTCACCACAAAGCCCTTCTGTCTTAGTGACTTCAGTATTTTACAATTCTTACTGTTTAAGTCCATGTTCTTCCCGCAGCTGAACATGGTTTTGAATTTTCTTCAGTGTGTTTTAATTCTCTCTGTTGTTCCAAATCGTCATCCATTTTGATGGGTTTTGAAGCCGTTCCTTTCAGGCGGTGGTTCTCAGAGTGTGAGATCTGGACCAGCCTCATTTGCATCACCCAGGAGCTTGTTTGAAATTCAAGTTTTTGGGCTTCACTCTAGACCTACTGAATCAGAACCTCTGGGTGCGGCCCGGCAGTGTGTGTTTTTACAAGCTCTCCCGGTGATGCGAATGGAGGCCAGATTTTGAGAACCACTGGTCTAGAGGCCAAAAATAATAAGATGCAGGTAACAGACAAATGATGTATTTGTTATTCAGGATTTATGATCTCTGTCTCTCTCTATATCTCTATCTGGATATATCTATCTATATCTATTTCTAGACGTATACGTGTGTGTGTGTGTGTGTGTGTGTGTAGAACTGATAAAGATAAGGATGTCTTGCATTGGGCAGTGGAAGTATAGCAGCGCTGGTCTTTCATAAGTTAATGGGCATGATGAGTTAACCTATATTCCTAGAAAAATCAGAACAGAACTCCATGAACATGAGTGAATATGTGTGTTTAGGGAAGTGGGTTTCAGTACGGCTCCATCAGAGAAAAGACCTAAGTGAAACCGGATAATTATGCAGAGTGATCTGCCATCAGTAATAATATTTTGTTTTTTTTTTTGAGGTGAAGTCTTGCTCTGTCACCCAGGCTGAAGTGTAGTGGCACAATCTCGGCTCACTGCAACTTCTGCCTCCTGGGTTCCAGTGATTCTCCCGCCTCAGCCTCCTGAGTAGCTGGTATGACAGGTGCCTGCCACCACGCCTGGCCAATTTTTGTATTTTTTTTTTTTTTTGAGACGGAGTCTCGCTCTGCCGCCCAGGCTGGAGTGCAGTGGCCGGATCTCTGCTCACTGCAAGCTCCGCCTCCCGGGTTCACGCCATTCTCCTGCCTCAGCCTCCCGAGTAGCTGGGACTACAGGCGCCCGCCACCTCGCCCGGCTAGTTTTTTGTATTTTTTTTTTTTAGTAGAGACGGGGTTTCACCGTGTTAGCCAGGATGGTCTCGAACTCCTGACCTGACGATCCACCCACCTTGGCCTCCCAAAGTGCTGGGATTACAGGCATGAGCCACCATGCCTGGCCAGTAGTAATACTTTTTAAGAACACCTTGATTATAAGCTGCAGCTTTAGCAAATACTTGGTTCCACATGGTGCTGATGATATGTCTGACATGTTTAACTTCCTGCTTTGAGCATTTTATGTTAAGAGTCCTTGAAGACATTCGGGGACTGGTTGAGTGGAGGGACAGAAGCGGGAAGTGGTTAGATGAGAAGCTGTGTGTGCGTACAACTGTGTGTGTTCATCCTTGCCTCAGAACACTGGGTAGATGTGCTGTGTTATTTACAAGCTATGGGTGGGGAGCATTGATTGCAGCCTTTATATTCCAGAGAGGCTTCCACTTTGGACCCTTCTGTGGGTCAAGGGAAGAAGGCAGTGATAAGTGTGTCCTTCTACTTTTGTCAAACATGCTAAGTTGACAGCATTTGCTAAAATACTTAGCTACTCCTTTAAGGGGCATCTTGGCTTCATGTGATGATTGGCGATTAGTAATGACTCCTCACTGGTGAGAAGTTAAGAGCACACCCTACAAAGACACAGTTGGATTACACAAGTCTTGCCCTAGTTAGAATGTCCTGCTAGTGAGTACAAGGAGCTGGGGTGAAAGACTGGTAGATGTGCCATGGATGGTGTCCAGCAGTCCTTTCTTAGTTCCTCAGGACATCAGAGGGGTTTGTACACTCAGTTCCTCCAGAGCCATCCACTTACTTGCACTCTTAGGTAAATAGCTCTTGGTTATGGCAAGCCTGGCTAATTCACTAAGTCTTTCAGGTACTTAGTGACAGATGCTGTGTGATTTGTGGGACACCACAGGGAGGAAGCTGGAAGGCTTGTGGTCCAGCGGTCCTTGCAGGTTTCACAGCAATAGGCTTCATGCCATCCCTGCCCTGAAAAGCTGCTGGAGGCAGCACAGTGTGATGGTTTACACACAGGCATCAGATTCATAGCAGAGTGGCTGCAAAATTGTATCTGAATGCGCAAGGCCTTAGCGAAGTTATTTACCTTCCTAGGTACCAGTTTCCTTATGTGTAAAAGGCCACAGTAGCACCAGGACTACCAGGTCCAGGTTACCTAATTATTACTGGAGATTATCTATCTATCTGTCTGTCTGTCTGTCTATCTATCTATCTATCTATCTGGAGATATATTAAAGGAGATATGTGAAAAAACTAAAAACTGTGCTTAACAAATAGCGAGCCCTCATTAAACATCAGTTGTTATTATTGGACACAAGCCTGGTGGACAGGGCGGAGATGAATTTGCAAAACTCTATCATCAGTAGTGTGAAAAACAACAGGAACAATACCATGGATAGACAGCTTTATTCTTTTCATGTGCCAAAGACCAAGCATTTGGGTTCCTAAGAATAAGTGGCTTTCCTAAATTTTGAGAAAATTTCACTTACAGTGATGTAAATAAGAGAATTAAGCCCTAAATACAGGATCTCCATTTAAAGATTGACACGTGTATGAAAAAAAAAGCACTGTCTGGCTCTTAACTACCCCTTCTGTTTGAAAGGGATGTGGGGGTCCTTGGCAAGCCCCTTACACTCTTTTAAACTGAAAGGTTGAGAAATGCATATGATTTAAAAATGCTGAGTTAAAAATGTATGAAAAATCTTTCTGGTTCTGGCCCTCAGTCCTTCTCCCCAGAAGTAACTATATTGTCAGTTTTTGTCAAATATCTACTTATCCTCTTACTAAGTTTTGAAATTTTATTTGTGGTAAGATACACATCACATAAAAGTTGCCATATTAACTTTTAATTTTTTTTCTATTTTTAAGAGACAGGGTCTTATTCTGTCACCCAGGCTGGAGTGGAATGGAGTGATCATGGTTCACTGCAGTCTCGACCTCCTGGGCTTCAGTGATCCTTCTACCTTACCCTTCCTTGTAGCTGGAACTACAGGCATGTGCCACCACACCCAGCTATTTTTATTTTTATTTTTTGGTAGAGATGGGGTCTTACTATGTTGTTCAGGCTGGTCTTGAACTCCTGGCTTCTAGCAATCCTCCCCTTTCAGCCTCCCAAAGTGCTGAGATTACAGGCATATGCCATGACTCCCAGCTCCATATTAATCATTTTTTTAAATGGTACAGTTCACTCGTGTGGGTACATTCACAGTGTTTTGCAACCATCACGACCATCTATCTCCAGAACTTTTTCATCTTACAAAAGCGAAACTCTGTACCCATTAAACAATTCCTAATTTCCTCCTCTCCCAGTCCCTGACAGTACTCATTCTACTTTCTGTTGCTATCAATTTGTCTATTCTAGGTACCTCATATAAGTGGAATTATACAGTATTTGTGCTTTTGTGACTGGCTAATTTCAGTTAACATAATGTTTTCAAGGTTTATCCATGTTGTAGCATATGCTAGAATTTCCTTCCTTTTTCAGGCTGAATAATATTCCACTGTGTGTGTAGACCAGATTTTGTTTGTCTATCCATCTTTCAGTGGAAGTTACACAAGTGTCCACTGAAAGATGAATAGACAAATTTGTGCGAATGGGTCAGTCTTAAAATTTTAGAATCAATTTGTCTATATCCACAAAAAACTTGCAATGATATTGTCTGGGATTGCATTGAACCTATAGCTCAAGTTTGGAAGAACTAACACCGTCACAATATTGAGTCTACCTATCCATGTACATGGAATATCTCTCCATTTATTTAGATCCATTTTGATTTCTTTTATCAGAGTTTTATAGTTTTCCACATATGTATCCTGTACATATTTTGTTGGATTTATACCTGAGTGTTTAATTTTTGGGGGTGCTAATGTAAATGGCATATGGTGTTTTCAATGTCAAATTCCAATAGTTTCTTATTGGTATGTAGGAAAGCAATTGATTTTTGTGTATTAATCTTGCATCCTGAAACCTTGCTATAATTGTTTATTAGTTGCAGGAGTATTTTGTCAGTTCTTTGGGACTTTCTGCATAGACAATTATGCCATCTGTGAACAAACACAGTTTTATTTCCTCTCACTCAATCTGCATACTTTTTATTTCCTTTTCTTGTCTTATTGCGTTAGCTAGGACTTCCAGTATGATGCGGAATAAGGATGGTAAGGGTGGACATTCTTGCCTTTTTCCTGATCTTAGTGGGAAAACAACTAGTTTTCACTATTAAGCATGACTATAGCTATAGATTTTTCTGTGTGTGTGAATTTTTTGATCAAGTTGAGGAATTTTTCCTCTATTTTTAGTTTCCTAAGAGTTTAAATCATGAATGGTTGTTGGATTTTGTCAAATACTTTTTCTTCAGTTATTGATTTAATCATATGATTTTGGGCTTTCATTTGTCTTTCTGTTACTGATTTCTAGTTTAATTCCATTGTGGTCCGAGAGCAGATTTTGTATGATTTCTATTCTTTTTAATTTGTTATGGTGTGTTTTACAGCCAAGAACGTGGTCCATCCTGGTGAACTCTCTATGTGAAATTGAGAGAATATGTTCTCTGTTGTTGTTGGATGAAGTATTCTATAAATGTCAATTCTATCTAGTTGATTGATGGTGCTATTCAGTTCAACTATATCCTTGCTGATTCTCTGCCTGCTGGATCTTCCAACTCCTGACAGAAGGGTGTTGACATCTGCAACTATGATAATGGATTTACCTATTTATTCTTGCAGATCTATCACTTTTGGTCTCATGTATTTTGACACTATGTAGTTAGTGCATACACATTAAGGATTGTTATGTCTTCTTAGAGAATTGACCCGTTTATCATTCTAAAATGGCCCACTTTATCCCTGATAATTTTCCTTGTCCGGAAGTCTGCTTTTACTGAAATTAACATAGCTATGCCAGTTTTCTTTTGATTAGTGTTAGTGTGGTATATCTTTCTCCATCCCTTCACTTTTAATCCATCTGTGTCTTTTTATTTAAAGTGGGTTTCTTATAGATGATATGTAGTTGGGTCCTGACAGCCTCTCTCTTTTAATTGGCTCATTTAGACCATTCACATTTAAAATGATTACTGACATAGCTGGATTAATACCCACTATATTTGTTACTGTTTTATATCTGTTGCCCTTGTTTATTCTTTCTTTCTTCTTTTTTCTTTTTCTTTTTTGGCTTTCACTCTTTTTATGTCTTCTCGGATTTTAACTGATCATTTTATATAGTTCTATTCTTTCCTATCCTCTTAGCATGTCACTTATACTTTTAAAAAACAACTTTTTTTAGTGGTTGCCCTGAGTTTATGAAATATAGGTATAATAATTCCAAGGCATTCTTGAGTAACACTATACCACTTCATGGGTAGTGCAAGTACGTTAGAGTATTCCCAATTGTCCTCTCCCCTTTCGTATAAAATTGCTGTCATTCATTTCACTTTTCCATAAACTATAATCACAGAATGCCTTTTTGCTATTATTTTTTGAGCAAACTGTTATCTTTTAAATCAGTTAAGAATAATAAAAATTAACCCAGGTGCAGTGACTCATGCCTGTAATCCCAGCACTTTGAGAGGCTGAGGCAGGAGAATCACTTGAGCTCAGGAGTTTGAGATCAGACTGGGCAACACAGTAAGACCCCGTATTTACAAAAAGTAAACAAAATTAGGCACTCACGGTGGTATGTACCTGTAGTCCCAGCTACCAAGGAGTCTGAGGTGGGAGGATTGCTTGAGCCTGCACCTGTAGTCCCTGTATGCACCTGTAGTCTCAGCTACCAAAGAGTCTGAGGTGGAAAGATTGCTTGAGCCTGGGAGGTTGCAGTGAGCCTTGAGATCGTGTCATTGCCTGCGCTCCAGCATGGATAAAAAAGTGAGACCTAAGAAAAGTTCAAAAAACTAGCCTTCACTTAATTGTTCTCTAATGTGCTTCCTTTCTTTCTTTCTTTTTTTTTTTTTTTTTGACATGGAGTCTCACTCTGTCACCCAGGCTGGAGTGCAGTGGCACGATCTTGGCTCACTGCAAGCTCTGCCACCCAGTTTCAAGCAATTCTCCTGCCTCAGCCTCCCGAGTAGCTGGGATTACAGGCGCCTGCCACTGAGCCCAGCTAATTTTTGTATTTTTAGTAGGGATGGGGTTTCACCATCTTGGCCAGGCCAGTTTTGAACTCCTGACCTTGTGATCCACAAGGTCTCCCAAAGTGCTGGCATTACAGGCGTGAGCCAGTGCACCCGGCTGTTCTTCCTTTCTTAATGACTTTCTGCCTTGTATCATTTTCCTTTTCTCTGAAGAACTTCTTTTTAACATTTCTTATAAGGCAAGCTTACTGGAGATAAATTAATCTTTATTTTTCTGAGAAAGTCTTTATGTTCTTTTACTTTTGAAGAACAATTTTGCAGGGTACAGAATTCTAGTGCGTTGTTATTGTTATTTTTCTGTCAACACTTTAAATATTTCACTTCACCCTCCTTGCTTGCACAGTTTCTGAAGAGAAGTCCTACGTAATTCTTATCCTTGCTCCTTTGTTGATAAAGTGTTTCTTTCTCCTTTCAATATTTTTCTCTTTGTTTATGATTTTCTTCTGCTTAAACAGGATATACCTAATTGTAGAGTTTTTGGTATTTACTTTGCGTGGTGTTCTCTGAGCTTCTTGGCTGTATAGTTTTGTGTCTGTCATTAAATTTGAAGCATTACCAGTCATTCTTGTTTCAGATGTTTCTTCTGTTGCTTTCTCTCTTTTGTCGCTTTCTCGTATTCCCATTATGTGTATGTTACAGCTTTTGTAACTGTCCTACAGCTCTTGGGTATTCTGTTCTATCTTTTAATTTTCTTTTTGATCTTTGCATTTCAGTTTTAGAAGTTTCTACTGACATATCTTCAAGTTTGCTGATTTTTTTCCTTGGCCACGTAGTTTATTGATGAGCTCACCAAAGGCATTCATTTCAGTTGTAGCATCTTTGATTTCCAGCATTTTCTTTGGAATCTTAGAGTTTCCATCTCTATGCTTACATTACCTATTTTTTCTTGAATATTGCCTACTTTTTTCATTAGCACCCTTAGCATGTTAATTACGTTATTTTAAATTCCTTGTCTGATAATTCCAGTATCTTTGCAATATCCAAGTCTGGTTCTAATACTCGCTCTGTTTCTTCTGTGTTTTTAGAGTTTTAATATACCTCGTAATCTCTTGTTAACAGCCAGGCATGATGTGCCGGGTAAAGGCCCTGGTGCTGGTTCCTGAAGCTGTTTTCTTTCTCGGGCCTCTGCTCCAGTACAATGTGAATCTCTGTATTTGCCTATCTGTCTCTCCATTTTGGGGGGCAGCAGTTTTCCCTGGGACTGCAGTTCTCTGATGGATCTAAGAAGAGTTGTTGATTTTCAGTTTGTTCAACTCTTTTCTTGTGAGGATGGAAGTGATCGCTTCCAAACTGTCTATGTAGTGGAGTGGAAACTGGAAATCACCTACCTGTTTCTATTATTGAAGTCGTAAAAACATGAATAAACCAAATTTGTGGCTAGCATATGCCTTTACTATCTGAATTTATACTTGGAACATTCTCTTGAATTTGTGTGTCATTTGCTGGTACAGGATCTTATAAGAATGGAGGATGTGGCATTGTGAAGCGATGCACAGAAATGAATGGCTTACAAAGAATGACTTGAAGAGATGCTAACATTGCAAAGAAATAATTTAAACCTAGAGACGAGATCTCCCTTGGCTTGCTTCTTGTTTTGAGGAGGAAGGAAAGACAAGAAAGTACCTTTATTATATAAATATCAAATATACTTTTTTGGAAGTATGATGCTCAAATTTGAACATTCTACACATGAGAAACTCTTGACAACTACATGGTAAAAAATAGAGCACTCACTTCTTTAGTACTGGCACTACATATTGGTTAAATAGAGTATAACATTGTATTTGTTAAGCTAGAAAACCTGTTTTAAATTTATTCATAATTCAGATTTAATTTTTTGACTAGGTAATAGTTGCACATGGTGCCAAATTCAAAAGGGACAGAGGCAGTGATGGCATGTCCCCTTGGCACTGCTGTCCCCATCACCACACTGCTGGAGTCAGCCAGGCCACCTGCATGTGTGTGCTCAGGGCTGCTCTCTGCATATAGCACACACCTGAGTGCCTGTAATATAGTGGGTACTTCCCCCTAAGCAAAAGTACTATGCCGAAATGCCATTCTGCATCTCACTTTTAAAATTTTTTTACTTAAAAATACATCTTGAAGTACTAAGGAAGGCAAAGTGATGCTAAAGAGCACACACCGTGTGTGGCTTCAGCAAGTGTGGATAGAATGGGGACTTTTCAATCACTCATCTGCAGACCATGTAGAATGGTGCCAAAGTAGTGTGACCTCTAAGACCCCCAGCAACCTCATGCAAAATGTGAACCCCATCCTTCTGTCCAGTGACTACAAAACATGAACAAAATACCACCCAAAGTCCATACCGCACCATCCAAGGGAAAGATCTTACCCATGTCATACTGTGATGCAACAACAGTGACCTTGAACTTGGAAAGAATTCCTGGGCTGGTTTTGACATCACCCTTGACCTTGGAGGAAAATGCGCAGCTGAGGTTGGGATTGTGCCAGCTGGGCCGAATACTTGTAGGTGGTAGCTACTAAAAATTACCCTCAGAGAGAAGGGATGGCCTGCATCCTGACCTAAGCAGGGTGACCAAAGAAGAGTGAGTGACTCACAGCTGTGGAAATCCCTTCAGTCAGCAGAGTTTGTTGGGGCAAAATCAGCTGACATTGGTATCAGCTCAGCCACGGACTCTTCTGAATGAATCACAGAGGAGGATCCTGCAAAATCCAGTATTCCCTGAGATCCCAGAGAGCTTTTTGGGCATGGACTCAGAACTGTTGGGAATGTTACAAGTTCCCTGGCCTCCAGAACATGGGGGAGGGCTACAAGAAGTGAAGTTGGAGTGAAGGGTATGGACGGCATGAGGCAGGCTGGGTTAAATTCATTCCCCACAGCAGCATTTCAGTATTAGGGTGTATAGCATGATGATTTGACGTACATATATGCTGTAAAATGATTACCATGATCCAATTAGTTAACCCATCCATCACCTCATATAGTTAGCATTTTTGTTTCTTTTGTGGTGAGAACAGTTAAGATGGACTCTCTTATCAGCTTTCAAGTGCACAGTTCATTATTGTTAACTGTAGTCACCACACTGTACAATAGATCTGCAGAACTTATCATTGCAAGTTTGTCCCCTCTGACTACCATCTCCCCAGTCTCTCCACCTCACTGCCCCTGGTAGCCAACATTCTACTCTCTGCTTCTATGAGTTAGACCTTTAATATCAGTGAGATCATACGGTATTTGTCTTTCTCTGTCCAAATGATTTCCCTAAGTATAATGTCTTCCAGGTTCATCCTTGTTGTCGCAGATGACAGGATTTTCTTCTTCTTAAAGGCTGAATAGTGTTACATTGTGTATGTATATGTAACACATTTTCTTTATCCATTGATTGTTGATGGACGCTTAGGTTGATTCCATATCTTGGCTATTGTGAATAGTGCTGCAATAAACATGGGAGTGCAGCTGTCTCTTCAACATACTGATTTCAGTTCTTTTGGTTAGGGGGATTGCTGGATCATGTGATACTTCTAGTTTTAATTTTTGGAGAAAACTCTATATTCTTTTTCATAATGGTCATGCCAGTTTTATTTGTCATTATACTCACCTCAATGAAGATGGAGAAAAAAGACAAATAAATCACTTCAGCCAACTCACTAGGCTGTAAGCTTCATGTCTTTCTACTTAGCACTGTAGCCCTCTATGTCCAGAATGATATCTGGATTAGCACACTCGGTGGGTATACATTAAATGAATGAATGGATGAATCAACAGATGAGAGATGTGCCTTTAAGAACAAATACGTTTTAAAAGTGTTACAAATTTGTTCGTCCAAGTAGTTCAAAACCACCAATAAAATCTGTACAAGTTCTGGAGATGGATGGTGTGGTGATAGCCATGCTCCATTGTCCATGGACTTCATGCCACTGAATTCATGCTTAAAAATAGTTAAAGTGGCAAATTTTATGTAATGTATAGTTTACGACGATAAAGTAAACTTACTTGTTAAATGTTAACGTGCATAGGCATCATTTAGGAATCTTATTAACATGCAAATTCTGTTTCAGTAGGTCTGAGATGGGTCCTGCCACTCTGCACTTCTAAAAAGCCTTCAGCCAGCCCACACTAATGGCCAAGGATCACCCTGAGTAGCAAGGTTACAAATGAAATCTAAATAAAGCAGGATATTTGTTTACTTTTTCGTTAAATCTCTGTCTCCCTTACCTATTTACCTTAGGGACTGCTCTGAACCAATGCATTAAGAATTTCCTCCTTTTTCTTATTTTTTTGAGATGGGGTTTTTACTCTGTTGCTCAGCCTGGAGTGCAGTAGTGCAATCACAGCTCACTGCAGCCGCGACCTCCCTCGAGTGGGAGGGAGGGCTCGAGTGATCCTACCACTTCAGCTTCTTGAGTATCTGGGACTACAGGCATGCATCATCATGCAAATATTTTGTGTTTCGTATTTTTTATAGAGATGGGGTTTCACCATGTTGCCCAGGCTGGTCTTGAACTCCTGGGCTCAAGAGATCCTCCCACCTTGGCTTCCCACAGTGTTGAGATTATAGGCCTGAGCCACCACGCCTGGCTCCTCCTTCTTATTTGAAGGCTGTATTCGCTTTCCCTCATTTATTTCACCAGTCCCCTATTTATTGATGGACAGTTAGGTGCACTCTCATCTTTGCTCTTACAAACCAGGCTGGAGTGAATAAACTTGATCACATGCATTTGCATGTATCTATGAAAAGATGTGAGCTCAAGTGCAGGAATGCATATGAGCACACTTTTGTACTGGAAACTATGATTATTTTAATTAGTGATGACAGCAAAGATCACACTTTTTTGACAGGCGGGTTTTATTTTTGACTCAGACTGAGCTGGCAGTCATCCGAGACCCTGTCATTTCTGCATGTGCTATTATTTAGCCACATTATCTTTCCCATCTTGTTCTTGTGCAATTGTTTTTCTGAAATCTAAGTGTGGGATTGATTTACATAGCCTGTTAAATTCCATCTTGCTGGCTTCGGACTATCGTTCTCACCTGTCAAGATAATTTTGATTGTTGACTTTGCCATCTAATATTTTCCCCCACCCGCCTGGGTTTATGCTATCTTCACATTCGGCAATCATGTTATTGCCATCCATTGATTCATTTGGTTACGATTTATTGAGTGCACTTTGACGTGCCAGGCCTCTTTTTTCTTTCTGAGATGGAGCCTTGCTCTGTCGCCCAGGCTGGAGTGCAGTGGCGCGATCTTGACTCACTGCAATCTCTGTCTCCCGGGTTCAAGCGATTCTCCTGCCTCAGCCTCTCAAGTAGCTGGGATTACAGGCACGCGCCACCAGGCCCGGCTAATGTTTGTATTTTTAGTAGAGATGAGGTTTCACCATGTTGGCCAGGCTGGTCTCGAACTCCTGACCTCTGGTGATCCACCCGCCTCGGCTTCCCAAAGTGTTGGGATTATAGGCGTGAGCCACGGCGCCTAGGCGCCAGGCACCATTCTAAGATCTGGGCATACATTAGTGAACAAAACAGGAAGAAATCCCTCTTTTCTTGGAGCTTTCATTCAAGTGTGAAAGACAGACATGAAACAAAGATAGGTATGTATGGTAAATTCAGTAATGCCAAGTGCCGAGGAGAGAAATAAAGCAGGGGAGAGAGATAAAAGGGGAGAGGAATTTTTTTTTTTTTTCTCCAATTTTAGATAGGGTGACTAGAGAAAACCTCAAAGGAAATGGTAACATTTGAGCTGAGATCTGAAGATGTTTCTGTCCAGTTCATTGGAAAATATGGTGGAAAAGAATTCTGCGGTGTCACTAGAGATGTCCCTATAGGTTGATGTTAATCCATTAACTGGCACCTTTGGGTTACAACTGATTAATCCACAGAATTTCTCTGTAACTTAATTATCTAGCCTACATGTCTCTATACAGTTCTTGAAGATATTCTCAGATGTATTAGAACTGGATAGTCAGAGTCTGTGGTGTTTCCCTGATGGAGTCTAGTGAAACTGTCACACGGGGAAATGAGATTCATGTGAAAAGACTGTTTTTCTCTTGTCAACTTGGAGTGGCTACTAGTGGTTACTGAGTGCCACAGCTTGAGCAGGGCAGGCGGCTGTAGGCAGAGTCGGGAAAGATGACCGTGGGTCATTTTCCATCTTTCTTGACCTCTTCTATAAAGTCCAGGCATAAAGACCCAATCCTCTTACTAATGCTGTGGGAAATTAAGTCTTTTCCCTAGTACACTTTGGCAAATGTAATTCTGAATAAGAAACCACTGCTTTAGCTCACTCATTTCAGCCCGAACCGAAGGTGTGACTCTTCACTGACATCCCTCCTCTCTTGGGTGCAGCTGTCTCTTAGGGGCTGAGACTGTGTGTGCCCAGTGCTGGCAGGTAGCACTCTCCAGATGTCTTGCTGTTATCTTCACACTTACCTGCAGGCTGCAGTGTTGCCGTGATTATCACCCAGCCCGTGCACCAGGTTGGGTTTTCCAAGTGTACAAACAGGTTGGGTGGAGGTTTCAGGTAGACACTGAATTCACAGGGCAGACAAAGGAAGCCTGGGAGGTTAGCTCTGAGTTCCAAGAATAAAGTAAAGCCAAGTGCCTTCATGAGGCCCCCACAATGTTTGTAATAACGCTCACCGCTGGACTTTCTGGCCTCAGTTTCTTCATCTGCAGAATCCATGGGCTAGCCGTGTTTATACTGAAGGCTAATTCTTTACCCTGAAGATTCAGGTTCTAGGTATATGCTTCATTAAAAGTATCTAGGGCTTCAGAAGTTTAGAACTCTGATTTCACAAAATTCTGATAAAAAATAAAATGTGTGAACATGAGGGCAGCAATCTTGGTAACAAGGAGAAGCCTGGGCTAGGGCTGGAAACCTGGTAGGCACAGAGGCCCTTCAGGAGGTCCCTTCCCATTGCTCAGCCCGGGCTGGGGCAGTCAGAGCGTGCTGGCCTGGTAGAGTTTATACAGCAACAAAAACAACAAGAAACGCAGCAGCAGGGACAGAAAATCGCCATGAAGTCTGCCTTCTGCAACTAACTCTCGGTCCACCTCTCTCCTCATCTTGGTCTTCCCTTCCCAACCCCATTCACATCCTTCCAGGGGGGAATGTGCAAGAAATTTCTGTTTTCCTGCAAGCAAAGGAATACAGTAGTGCCACCTTGGTCAGAATGGCCCTTTGTTCTGCTGTTTAATGACTAATTATGATGCTATGAGAGGCGTGTGCAACTCTGGCAGAGCCGGGCCCTGCTGCCCCAGCCGAGCCGAGCGGCTGGAAGTGTGTAATCTTCAGAAAGCTGTGACTGCGACCTGGGGTTGCGTAAGAAATAATTACAGATCCAGCCAGGGCTTGCTTCTTGCCACAGGCTCCAGGCTTTTACCCCCAGTAGCTTTACATGCTTGTTAATTTTTAAACTGTCGAGTAGTAGCAGAATATTTTGTAAGCTTCAGTAATGGTTGCAGAGTTCAGTGCGGGGCAAGGAGAGAGGAAAGGGAGGGCAGGGGAAGGAGGTGAAGGAGGGGATCCCATTTGTTTCCAGAACAGTTTTGTCTTCTGCAAGCCTTGGCCCTGTGGTAGGCCTAAACCTTCCTCCTTTACCATAGAAAAGGAGTTTAAAACATACAAGCCCTGCTAAAGTCTCTCAATTTTTAAAAACCAGTTCTTTTTTTTTTTTTTTAAATCCTTTGCAATACTCATTAGCTTATAAAAGAGACCTCATGTATGATTTTAATCTTAAAAGTAAATTAAAAAAAAATTCATGGAGCTTCTGGTCAGCTACCAGAATCTTAAGGGGAAGAAAGAAAGATTTTTATCTGTGAAAACTCCTGTGTGCACCAGCGACAAAGCCTGATGCTCTAACCTGCTCAGATGGCCGAAGCTTCCAGTCTGAATCCGTGGCCTTTAGAAATGCAGCCTCTTGACCTCCAAGCTTATGTCTCCTCTGCAAACTCAGGGCGAGTCCTCTGCTCGTCTGTGTACTTTGTGGCGCCTATCGCTGTGGGATCTGGGCTCAGAGACAAAAACATCAGGCAAAATACAAATTTGTGTATTATGGAAGGAAATGCCGTCTGGCTCCCTGGAGTCACCCTTGGCTTACATGCAGCGAGGACTTTATCCCAGGGTGGTTTGCATAGCCTCAGAAAAAGTGTGGACGAAGCCAACCCTAGAGTACTTCCTTGTTTTCGTTTATAAAAGAAGCAACAAGTTAGTGTTTGTGAAGTTGGGTAAAATTGCTTAAGTTTTAAAATGTGCTGCTAGCTGTCTCCATTGAAACAGGTAACGGCCTTCTACTCAAAAGAATGAGGAGATTTTCTCTCTTCCTTTCCTTTCCTTTCTCCTTCCCTCGTCTCTCCTTTACGCCTTTATGCTTTCCTTCCCTCCCTTGTTTTCTCCTCCTTTTTCCCTTTTGTATTCTTCCCCTTTTAGTAAACTATGTTTGTTTTAATAGTAAAGTAGTGCGCATTAATGATAAAAATGACTTCTGCCAAGTAGGATAATAGAGTGTAAGGTAAAAGATAAAATGCTTTTCCAAAGATAAAAGACCTCTCCAGCTTTACTGGATGCACAGAGGTAACTGCAATTTAAGTCTTTCTTAAAATCTTTCTGAAAATTTCCTCTGCATGTGCAAACGTTCACACAGACGGATATATGTATCTATTTAACCTTCACTGTAAACAGGGCCACACTGGATGTATTGTCCGCAGCACACTTCTCTTCACTCAGCAGCGTATCTCAGAACCTTTCCACAAGAGCATAAGGATCCACCCGTGCTTAATAGTCCATTGTGTGGTTTGTATCATAATGAATTTAACCAGTTTCTTAAATTGATATTAGCGAGATTTTTCCCCCCCATTTGGGGAGATTACAAACAATACAGCAGCATGTGCCCGGGTACACTTGCCCTTTTTGCACAGACGAGAGAACACACCCTTAGGCTGAATTCCTAGCAATGAAATTGCTGGGTCAAAGGGTATGTAAATTTTGCATTTTAATAGATATTGCCAAATCGCTCTGCAAAAAAGTTGTACCAATTTACAACCCTATCAACATTATATGAACTGCTTATTTCCTCAAAACCTCACCAACTCCATGTGCTGTGAAACTCTCAAATCTCTGCCAATAGGCAATAAATGGCAAATAGTTATTGTTGTAATTCATGTTTCGAGTATGGAAGACACAACATTTTTTCATGTTTATGGACTATTTGCATTGTTTTCTGGAATTTGACCTTGACTACTGTTTATTTATATTTATTTATTTATTTTTTAGTTTTAAAAGTTGACTTTAAAAGCTTTATGATTACTTTTATTTGTCAGATAGGCCACAGCTATGTTTCTCATTTGTCTTTTGCTTAAACAAATAGAAGTTTACATTATTTAAAGACTCAAACGTACCCACCTTTTCTTACAAAGCATTTGGGGTTTGTGCCATGCACAGATGAGCCCTGCTTATACAAAAAAGACTTATGACTCTTCCGTGCTTTCTCCCAGAGTTCTTACAGGCTCACTTTACACACAGAAATCTCCGCTGTTTTAGACGTGTGTTCTGGTGAATGGAGTGAGGTGGGGACTGGGTTTGAGAAGATTTTGTTCACTCCACATGGTTTTGCAAATCAACCTGCTGCTCCAGTGACAAGCTGTGGAGGGAAGGTTTGGTGGCTCCTTGGAATTTAAAAGGATCTGGGCAGGCTTTTTTGCAAGATCTGGCAGAAGTTTACTCTCTTCTTGGATAGAATATTCTGCTATTGGGCCAGGCGTGGTGGTTCACGCCTGTAATCCCAACACTTTGGGAGGCTTAGGCAGGCAGATCACGAGGTCAGGAGTTCAAGACCAGCCTGGTCAACATGGTGAAACCCCATCTCTACTAAAAATACAAAAATTAGCTGGGTGCAGTGGCCTGCACCTGTAGTCCCAGCTACTCAGGAGGCTAAGACGGGAAAATCACTTGAACCCAGGAGGCAGAGGTTGCAGTGAGCCAAGATTGCACCACTGCACTCCAGCCTGGGCGACAGAGCAAGACTCTGTCTCAAAAAAAAAAAAAAAAAATATTCTGCTCTTATTCTGGCTGACCTTTGAAGGAGGTCTCCAGAGTACAGGGAAAGATAGCAAGAAGATGGTGAGAGAAAAATGGAAAATTGAGGGCTTATAGAGGAAAGGGAGAAACACAAACTTAAAATGGGATTAATCACTTACTTATGTGCATAAACCTTAGAGCTAATAGGACCTATTTCTATTTTGACAATATAAACATGGAAGACAGAGAATTACTGAGCTGAAAAAAACAATTGAGCAGATGAATTATCTTTGTCTTTTTCCATCTAGCTATGCTTGAAAAGAAAATAAGGAGTTTAAAAACTTTTTTGTTAGTCTCATTTCAATAACAATTTTGCAGTGTATTTTTTTTGGTTTAATAGATGACTTTTTTTTTTTTTTTTTTTTTTGAGATGGAGTTTTGCTCTTGTTGCCCAGACTGGAGTGCAGTGGCGCAATCTCAGCTCACTGAAACCTCTGCTTCCCAGATTCAAGCGATTCTCCTGTCCCAGCCTCCCAAGTAGCTGGGACCACAGGCGCCTGCCACCATGCCTGGCTAATTTTTGTATTTTTAGTAGAGACAGTGTTTCATCATATTGGTCAGCCTGGTTTCGAACTCCTGACCTCAGGCAATCCGCCCGCCTTGGCCTCCCAAAGTGTTTGAATTACAGGTGTGAGCCACCATACCTGGCCAACAGATGAAAATTCTTATGGGAGATTCAAGACATCTCATTCAGTATACAGCCTAGGTTTTTACTGTTCCTCCTATAGTTTCTAAATGTGTAGGGTGTTTTCCCTTTAAAGACCAAGTAAGTTAATTGCACTAATCAGTAATATCAGAGGTTTATATTTCTTGGCATGAATGATAGAATATGCATGTTGGCAAAGACCTATATGACTTCGATTTGCAACATAAATAGTATAATCCTGTAGATCAAATTCCAGGTAATTTAGATAAAAGTTACTGAAGGTATCTTTCCCCCAAGTGTCTGCCTCATGGTAAACTGTGTAATTTGTGTAACAATTATAGGCTGATTGATGAGGATTTGACTTCCTCATTAAAGGTTAAGGTGCACATTTACTATTATTAATGCTGATTACCATTTGTTGAGTATCGACTCTGTACCATATACTAAATATTTCCCATACTCAACAAATAGGTTTGGGTGTGCAGTATATATACATATAGATATATATAGATATATAGACATAGATATATATAAATTAGAATTTCATCCTAATGTCCTACAAGGCCTGCAAGCCCAAGTCCACTGAATTTACTCTACAGATGAAGAAACAGAGGCTCAAATAGACGAATTACCTAGTCTGGGATTATACAACTATTGAGTGCACAGTTGAGGCCTAATTTAAGACCATTTGACCTCAAACTCTATCCTTTCCATGATTTCATACTGTCTGTCCCTTGCCCCAAAGATCGGCCCAGACGCGATGAGTAGCCGGACAATTTCCAGTGGAAGTTTAATTTCACATCAGCTTAAGGAATCCAAACCAACCACATGTTCTCCTCCGGCTACCCCCTCCATCAGTTCTGCAGTCTACTTGTTGCTCTGGAAGCCACCTGTCTGAGGGTCCCAGGAGCCTCCATCCCTGCCCCTTACTGGTCTTCCAACTTGTATTCCAACTCTCCCAAGGCAGTCCCTAGAGAGCCCTGGGCAGGGTGGGCAGCCTCTCCCGACCTGGGCACCTTCAGCTCAGGCTGAAATGAAGGGACCGGAGGACCAGGGGACAGGGAACAAGAGGCCTGGCCAAGGCTCTCAGACCCCCACCCTCCTGCGGAGTGTGACTGACAGGCCCATCCTCCTGGTCGGGCCCTGCCTTCTTGATTGTGACCACCCCCTGGTCTAGCCCCACAGCCCCTGCTCTCTCCTGACTCTTCCCAGCAACATTTAAGAAGGTTCAAGCATTTTTGCTTATAAAGGCAGGGTAAGCTTCTCTGTGCCTTCTGTTTGTTTCCAGCTCTCCCCAGTCTATCTTCTCCCTTCGTAGTCAATGTTCTTGAGGGGAATGTTTATCTTTGTCACAGTCCCTGCTCCTGTCCCCCAGCCATACCCCATTTCCTCAGCCCATCCCTGCCTATCACAGCCCCTCACTTCTCTGCGGTGATGCACCCCAGGGTTACTGTTGGTCCAGCTGCTGCATCAGACCTTATTATCTCTGACTTCCCTGCTGTAATGGACCTATAATACACCTCCTCTCTTCTTAACACACGTATTTTGCCTTCGTGATTCCACCTTCCCCAATTCTCTTCTTCACAGATTCCTTTACTCATGTTTTCAGCACACCTGTCACCTCCTCGGCTCTCTTGCCCTCTCCCTCTCCTCAGGAGCACTTTTTGCAACACCCCAGGAACTGCACCATTCCCCTGTCTCACTCCTCCACATAAATAGAGTTTCACATATGCTTAATTTTTGCACACTTCTTTCACCTGAATTCCAAAGAGGACCCTTATGCCCCTAAATTAAGAACACACTCCCCTGGATGCTATTGTCTATTCCCAGGGCTGTAAAAATTATCTCCGTGCTGACATTTCCTATCTACATCTCCAGCCCAAATGATTCCTGAACTCCAGACAAGTGTATGCACCTGCTTCCCTGTCAGCCACCCTTAGATGTCCTATCAGTGACTCAAACTGAGCGTGTCCAAAACCCAACTCTGCACTGTGGTCTGGGCCAAGGATAGTGCCTATGGTGTGTTTTTTGGGTAAGTTAGAAAAATGCACACTTTCCTCAAAATACCTTCTTTTCATTGGTGAAAAATTATTATCATTGATATACAAAGCTTTTATGACTGTGACATGAATGGCATCCCCTTTATGTGTGCATTGCATGAAGAGCCTGAATGGCTGCATGCATGCACACACACACACAGTGCAAAGCCAGCTCCTCCTTAGTTCCCTGGCTACCCAGATGGCCTCACTGCCCATCCAGGGTCCTCCTCCTGACCTCCGCCTCCTGCGGTCTCCCAGCCTGCAGGGACCCTGCCTGCTCTCCGTCCCCACCATGGCACACTGATTCAGTGCTTTTGCCTCACTCGGATGGTGGCAACAGCCTCTAGCATTGCTGCTGGTTGTGTCCCCTCCATTCTGTTCTTCCCAGAGCAACCATAATCATCTTTGTAGAGGATGATGTCAGTCTCTTGCTAAAGGCATTTTGGCTACTCCCCACTATGCAGAGTGAGGTCCTCATGGTTTGGCTCATGACCACCTCACTCCCTGACATCCTTTGCTACAGGCCACTGGTCCTTCAGTGCGTGTATGTGGACAATTTGCCCTTCCCTGAGTAGGCTTGTTTCCCCTGGCTCCATGCTGGTGCACATGCTGCTCCTTCCATCCGAAGGCTTCCTTTCCACTCCCTGGCACTTTACCTGCAGCTTATTCATCGTTCAGGTTTCAGTGTGAGACCACTGCTTCCAGGAAGCTTCTCTCAATCCTGGCAGCCTGAAAGCAATACACTTCGTATGTGCCTACATGGTATCTGGGACTCACCTCCATGTTTACAGGGAGAGCCGAAGTGCAGGGACTATGTTGTGCCTTTGCTTTTTCTCTAGTGCTGTGGTGCCTGGCAGGTACTGAGGTGCCCACAAAACTTTGCAACTGCAGTAAGGTCCATGGAAGAATTTCATCTTACCCTTGGATTGCCTACTCATATAATTCATCTAGAATCTCTTTATTGTATTGAAAGCGTACGAGAAACCAAAAGCCACAGATAGAAAAGTATAACATGCATTATTGAAATACATAAGGAACTCAAGCAACTCAATAACAAGAAAACAAATAACCCAATTTAAAAATGGGTAAAAGACTTGAATAGACATTTCTATGGATACTTACAAATGGCCAACAAGTATATGAAAAAATGCTCAACGTCACTAATCGTCAGGGAAATGCAAATTAAAACTGCAAGAAGATATCATCTCATACCTGTTAGAATGGCTACTATCAAAACCACAAAAGATAAATGCTGATGAGGATATGGAGGAAAACAACCCTTGTATACTGTTGGTAGGAATGCAAATTAGTACTATCATAGGATCCAGCAATGCCATCACTGGGCGTATATCCAAAGAAAATGAAATCAGCATGTTGAAGAGATCTCTGCATCCCCATGTTCATTGCAGCACCATTCACAATAGCCCAGACATAGAATCAACCTAAGTGTTCATCAGTGGATGAATGGAGAGAGAAAAGGTGGTATAAATACACAATGGAATACTATTCAGCCATAAAGAGAAGGGAATCCTGTCATTTGCAACAATGTGGATGAACTTGGAGAACATTTGGCAGAGTGAAATAAGCCAGACACAGAGACAAATACTGCCTGATTTCACTTATATGTGGAATCTAAAAAAGTTGAACTCATAGAAATAGAGACTAGATGGTGGTTAACAAAGACTGTGTGTGGGGGTGTTGGAGAGATCTTGGTCAAAGGGTGCAAAGTTTCAGTTAGGAGAAATACATACTGGAGATCTGTTATACAGCATGATGACTATAGTAAATAATAATGCATTGTGTGCTGGAAAATTGCCAACAGAGGAGATCTTAAATGTTGTCACCAAAAACAAACAATAAGTATATGTTGATGGTTATGCTGATTAGCTTGATTTAATCACCCATACTGCATGCATACCAAATCATCACTTTGTCTACAACCATATATAAAATAAAGAACTAATCAGTCTTTAACCTGAGCCTGGTGCTGTACAAACCCTCAAATATGGGAGACCTGCCCTTCCATGATCCCTGCTTCATTTATTGTGGCATTAAAAAGTTCCTTTCATAAAGGAGACTATTAATTTCTCTCTATCTCACTCTATCTTCCTCTATATCCCAGAATTAATTCTAGGTGTAACTTTAGCTGATAGAAATGCAGAGTCTTCAGGATGAACCACACAACTTTATTCTGCTCTTAGAGTTCAGGTTTATCTACTGTTCATTTCCATCTCTAAATAATCACAGCTAAATTTAACTAGTGCTGACTATGTGTCAGGCACTGTTCCAAGAACTGTGCATACAATCACTCATTTAACCTTTACAAGAATGCTGTGAGGTCATTACTACTATTATCCCCATTTTATGGGAGGGGAAGCTGAGGTACAGAGAGGTTACCTGCTCAAGGTTACAACAGATGACACATGGCAGAGCTGGGATTCAAACGTGGGCAGGCTGGCCTCAGAGTCCACGCTCTTAATCACTGAACTACATAGTCTGTCGACTCTGGAATCTTCAACTTTAGAAGTCAGCTCTAGGCACGAGAGCTATTACTGGATTGAAGATCGCATGGTAGGATCCCTGGGACCACCCCTGTCCCCAGGCAAAGGCCAGTGACTCAACACCTGAGCCTCTAAACCATGGGGATCCCCTTCTCAGCCTCTGTGGTGTGCTGGAGCAGGCTCCTACTAGCTCACGGCACAGCAGCCCAGGGTTGCATGTGCAGGAATGTCCCATCCAGTGTTTAGCTGCTGATGGTTTGAGGTGGGCCATTGTGGGTACATCTTCACCCTGGAATTTAGCAAATGCTACAAGTCAGAGGCCATCTCCTAGATCACTGTCCCTACTGTGGGATCCCAGTCTTGACTGAAAGGGCCTGGTGTGGATGCAGAGAGCCTGCAGGGCTGAACTGCAGTGGGGGTGAGTATTAAATGCTTTCAGCTGCCCTATCTGCTAGAAGGTTCTCTCTGAAGGCACGGGAAGTGCTCAGCTCAATGCATGGCAGCTGAGACATGCCCCCACCAACCCGGGGACCTCTTAACCAGTCACCCCCTCGTCTCTCTGGTCTCTGCTGGAATCATTCCCAGGCAGGTGTATCCCACCATTCCCAGAGTTTCCTCATGGCCTTCAGCACTAGTCACTCTCAGTAGTAGCTGGCTGGACAGCTCGCCCTGTATCTGCTGCTTTCTGTTCACCAGCTCACCTCCCTCCTCCCCTACTGGTATTTCTGGCACCTACCAAATTAACTTGTGTTCCAACTCTTTTACTGAGAGAGGGGTTGAGCGGATGGGTCCCCCCCACCCGCATGCCACGGCAGGGAGTCCTCTGACAGCCAAGGGTGCAGCCCAGCTTGATCTCCACTTCAGGGCCAGGAAGCTTGGCTGCCATAAAATCACATTTGCTGCATGAATTTCATTTGCTTGTGGTGAGAATATTTAAGATCTCCTCCCTTAGCAATTTTGTTATGACCTTGCTGGTTACCACAAGGGTCAGGGATTGTTTCATTCATACCCACTCCCACCTCTGCTAGTGAGGTGGGAGGCTGAGGCAGGGGAACGGCTGCAGTAAGCCGAGATCGCGCCACTGCACTCCAGCCTGGGCGACAGAGTAGGACTCTGTCTCAAAATAAATAAATAAATAAATAAAAAAAAGAAGAGAGAAAATGCTAAGAATGGCAGCAGGGTTTTCTTTTTACAGATTGCCGTTTGTCTTCTCCCCGTGCCGGGGCTGCCCCTGCGCCTCTTGCTCCTTATTTTGAAGACTTGATACTGTGGCTTTGCTGCCCCACTGCTGGCTTTCATGGTGCATGACCCGGCCTGCCCACCATGCCTTCCTTGCCTCTCTGGAGATAACTGCATGGCAGGCCCGGGGAGAACCCTTTTCTCCAGAGAAGATGTAAAGTCTAAAAGGGTTCCCCTTAAGGAAAGGAGTGACGTGCACCCATTATCATCATCCTGACACAGCTGAGAGGGCTTGGGCTGTCGGTGTCTAAGTAGGCGTCCCCCGAGCCTCCTCCTGGAGAACAGCATGAACATTGCTGAAGGTGCAAGACTCAAGGCTTCTCTAATAGGACACGTCCGGAAGCTGTCTGTTTGAACCAGTCTGCTCCCTGGGTCTGGCAGGGAACAGAGAATGGAGCTGATATGTTCGAGGACACGGATCCTGTTTATCCTTTAGATTCCTTCTGACTTAGAGCTAAAGCCTGGCTTTGGCTACTGGGCAGGCTTAGCACTAACAAAGTGTTTTCCTTCTCCAGTAGGGCAGAGAGAGGAAGTGAGGGGAGGGAGTGAGGAGCCTGGACCTCAGCAGTCCTACCTGTTTGCTCTGCATCACTCCCGTTCCCCTGGAGCTTGGGTTCTGAATATAGATTGCATATTTTATTAAGCCTGTGTTTGGTTTATCACTTTGGTAAAAAGCTGTAGGCAGCAGCAAACTGATCTGTTAAAGGAATTTAAAAGCGCATTTATTTAAGTACAGATGGTCCCCGACTTATGATGATCCAACTTACAATTTTTCAACTTTGCAATGGGTTTATTGGGTTGTGACCCCACTGTAAGTTTTGGAGTGTCTACACACTGGCATTGATTCACATCCTGGGACAAAGGAAGAGGGACCCCCAGAAGGGAAAACTGATCGTGACCTATGGGTGGCAGAACTTAACATCACATTTGCTGTATGGATTGAATGTACTGCTGGTCACCACAAGTGTCATGGATTGTTTCATTCACACCCAACACCTCTGCTAGTTAGGTGCAGAAAATACAGGCTAAGATTGACAACAGGGTTTTCTTTTTGCAGACTGCCATTTGTGTTGTCTGCCAGACAGCTGTGTTCAGTACACACACTGAGTCCTCCAAGGCTCACAAGCTGGTCCACTTGGACCTTGCAATTAACAGAGGTGTGAGGAAGGGGACATTGTGTTTGTCATGGATTAATATTCCCTGTGTCTCTCCGCCCAGTCCCCCTTCCCCCATTTTTTTCCTTTTTGTAGAACTTATGCCCTTTTTTTTTATGTAACAACAGAATGACTCAAAGGGTGATATTTCAGGCAGGAGAGTGAGCTGGGGTGGGGGTTTGGGATTCGTGAGGCAAACAGAAAAGTGTGTGGAGAGAGATCTTATCGAGAGAATTTGGGCTCCCTTCATGAATCACTCTGTGCAAACAGCCAGCTATTGGACCTGCATGTGGGCTGGGTCTCGATTCTATTGAATCAACTGTGACTAAAAGATATGGTAGTTTTAATTTCCTGTGACTCATGAAAGAGCCTTACTGGGCAAGATTTCTTCTCGGCCCCAATCTTTTAGCTGAAACACTTCAACTTTGCTCGTGGAAGAGGGGACTTGGGCTGCCAGACATCTCTTTTCAGTCACACCTCATCGTGAGGTTGCATTTTAGATAACATGGGCTCAGACTCATCTTTGCTGGATCCAAATTGGCTGACTTAGCCTACTGATTTCAACCCCCTGAATGAGCTCAACAAACATTTCTAAAGTAGGTGCTGAAGTCACACAAGAGTGGAGAAGGTGCTTGTCGAAGTCTTTACCTTTCTCAACTCCAGGCAGAGGAACTACCTGGGCTTGAGGGTTTGTTTCGGCAAGAATCTCGAATAAGCCACATCGTTTTGCACTTAACCATGATGAGGTCTTTTATTGCATTTATAAATGTCCCCAGAGGCTATTACTCAAAAGGGCTCAGCTAATAAATAGGAGAACTAATAATTACTTTTTTCAGATTGCTGACTGTGTGTAACTGCCGCAAGGGGTCAAAAGTGCCTGGTTTGCACAACATCTCCCCGGCATTCTTACACGTGTGGTTATGGAATCAGGGTGCAGGGAGGGGTCATGGAGCAGAGGGAATTGCTTGTGCTCGATCTGTTTCACATTGGAGCTGCTTTCTGAAACCCGGCCCAGGGAAGGTGAGTGTGTCGGATACTTTGGGTGGGGCCACAGAGTCCTGTGTGTGTCCAATCTCAGTCCCCCTCTGGGGACTTTTCCTTGCAGGGTGCTCATCCAGGCCTTAAAAGTTGGCAGCATCCCCCAGGAACTACCCTGTGAACAAATCCAGGCTTCCGGAAGCACGTGATTCTATAGAAATGCCACATTCTCTTCCATGTGTGCTGTGGGCTCTGAGTCCCACTTTGCTTCCTCAGCCTATGTACCTGCTGAAGAAGACGGTGTAACTGAATGTGGGGAGGCTTCATGCTGGCATGGTTCCCCTTTTAGATGCTGGTGCTTGACGCATGCCTATATTGAAGCGCAGCAGGCACCAGGGCCATAGACTCTAAGCTTTGCCCAGAGTGGGAAGGGGCTGCTACATACTGTGCCTGATTTAAGAGGTACTGGGAAGTTTAGCTTTGCTCTGAAAACACAGCCCCCTAACTAGCCCTAGTTAGTGGAAATGCTGCAAATAAAGCTGTATCTCCTTTAACGTAAACTGTTATTGGGAAGGTGCCCTGCTTTGGGCAACTCAGCAAGTGTTACCCTTCACTCTATGAGAATGGGTTTGTGGAGTCAGGGCTGTTGAGGCATAATTCGCATACAGCAAAAACTTCCACTTTCTAGGCACTGAGTTTGGCCAGTGTGTGCAGTCCTGAAGCCACATTAGGATGTAGAGTGTTTCCCTCACCCCAAGGTCCCCTGTGCCCTTTAGAGCTGTGCCCACATAGCCCTCAGCAACCGCGGATCTGATTTCTGTTCCTTCTGCCTTTTTCAGCATGTCATGTACATGGAACCTAAGGAAGTAACCTTTTACCCAGCCTGAGACTTCAGAGGGTATTCATACCGGGGACCAGCAGCCCGTGGTGTTTATCCCCCAGAGATAGGGAGAGAGCTACTGCCTGCAGAGTGGCTGCTGCTGCTTTGCATGGCCCCTGGCTTCTGCCTCCCTCCATCCCCCAGCTGGGCACAGAGGTTGCCAAAAGGGCCAGTAGAAGGAGAAGCGTTCATGGAGGACAGGGGCAAGAGCGGGCTGACCATGCTGGCTTCCTCGCCTTGTGTCTGGCTGACTGCACAGGCATGGGGAGGTAACCAACAACAGAAGCAGATCTAGACGAACGAGCAAAGGAAGACTCGACTGAAACGGTTTCCCCAGCATGGAGAGGAGCTGAGGAAGCTCCAGGGCCCACAGCGGAAGCTGGTGGACCATTTCACTAGGACCCCTGGAGCAAATCAGTCTGACTTGTGTTTGGCCCCTGAATCCCCCTGCTCAAGGCTCAGAGTCCTGGAGAATTGAGGGCAACCCCCACACCGCATGCCATGGATGGCGGCTTCCCCGGAGGGAGTCAGGGTGCTGGGACTACAGTACGCCTCCTACAGATGTTGACTTCCCCAGGAGAGTACCAGCTCCCCTAAGTAAGGGAGGGTCTATTTGTGGGGATGAGAGTGTCACCCCTTATTATTCATACGTTCCCTGGGCCTGAGAACTTACCTGGGATACACTTTGTTAAATACTAATATTTATTCTTATTTGAGTTGTTTTTCTCAGGGCTTTTCTCTAGTTGCCATATTTATCTTCCTTCAATGTTTCCACATTTAGATGTAGTATTCTCATGTCATATTTGTACGAACACATATACATGTGTTCCCATGACTTGAGGCCCTTGGTGCTAATTACATTGTTATTTTTATGTTCTATTTTCCTTTATTAATTTTTTTAGAGGCAGGATTTTTTTCTCCGTCACACAGGCTGGAGTGCAGTGGCACCACCATAGCTCACTGCACCTTGAACTCCTAGGCTCAAACGATCCTCCCACCTCAGCCTCTCAAGTAGCTAGGACTACAGGCACAAGCCACCATGCCTGGCTACTCTTTTGTTGTTCTTGTTATTTTTTTGTAGAGAAGGCATCTCACTCTGTTGCCCAGGCTGGTCTCGAACTGCTGGTCTCAAATGATCTTCCTACCTTGGCCTCCCAAAGTGCTGGGAGCACCCAGGCGATTGCATTTTTAGGTTATATCGACTCTGCTACCCTGAGAATTGCTTTTGGACTTTGTTCTTAAATAAACAAAGGACTGAGCTGATCCTGTCAACCCAGAGCAGCGGCCTGGAGCCACCGTGGGACCCAGCCCCGAATGTCTTGCTTATGATGAAATCGCTTGAAAATAGCCCAGCTTCTGTCTCCTGCCTGTGAAGTAAGCTTACTCCTCTAATTCCCAAAGCTGGGATTTTGTGAGAAACTTAAGTTGTCAGGAGCACAGTGGGGGAAAGACAATTGGAAATACATGCTACAACCCATTAGGATGACGTGTTGTATATGTCCATTGTACCCCAAGGCATCCAATATATTAAAGTGTCTGTAAGTACTTTAATCATGTTGAAGAATGGCATACTGAAACTTGTCCTTGAGATTCACACTTGATCTCAAGTTGATTGAGTTTAGGGAAAAGAAAAAAAAAACACATTAGCATGTTATTTTTGACATTATATGAGGGTTTTCATTGATGTGAACTGTAGGGAGGTGTGTGAGACATATTCCAGCCCAACCCTTGTCCTTAGGAGGCTTGCAGGGATGACCCGCTTCCCTAAGGTCACCCAGCTGTGAGACACAGCTGGAATTTAGACTAGGGTCTCTTTAGTGTCTTCATTCTGAGTTCTTTCTTGAATGGGCAACTTCTGTGATTTTGAGCATGACCAGACATTTAACTGCGGTGGGCAGAGCCAGCCAAAGTTTGCAAAACGTTTCTACTTCTTCCTTCATGGCTAGAAATTGGTGATCAGAAATAACAAATACATGTCAAAGATGTTTAAATGTATAGCATTTTGGGTTTCAAACAGATATGATAAAAAGGTTCAATTATGGCAAGCCTTCAAAGTTAAACTGTTCCTGAAAACAGTGACAGAGGGTCCAGGAATGGTAAGGGAAATGTGGTATTATGTTAATGTTTATGTTTGGCTGCAGTTCACCAAAAACGAAGGTTGATACAATTCTCTTTTCCAGGCTGTGTATAAGTTGGCAAATGACAGGAACAACATTTGCTTCTAATCACCCATCCATCTTAATAATGTCGAACAGATACAGTGCAGAAACTATTGCACAACCACCAGCATTTCATGACATCAGAATCCTTGCCAATTTGAAAGAGGTCCTTGAATCCGGGGAGAGTTACATCTTTATGTTTTTGATCATGATCCTCTTGGAAGATACTTATTAGGGCCATTTGTTGATGACAACATTAAGAATTAACAAATTATCTTCTTAAAGTATAACAAAAATTGAATCATTTCATTAGAGAACTATAAAGTCTGTTATTTAAGAGGAGACTATTGTGCTGTTTAAAAGCAGGAAAGAATTATTGAAGGACTCTCCCTGGTCTCCTTTCTAGAACTGAGGCAACTCAACTATTGTAGTCAAAAGAATTAAAAAAAATAGTAAAGAGAAAAGAAGAATCTTTGTTCATTGGTTGCCAACCAAGTCTCCTAATACCTAGGAAGTTATCAGTCATGTGAATGCATTGAATTTGCATTTTTTTAAGCTAGAAAAGGAAAGTGAATTATTCTAAGAAGTTCTCCTTTCTCGTCAATATGGGAAAAAGGCCATTTTTGTTGTTTGGGGCCTGTTGTAGGAAAACAGGAGGGTTGTTTGATGAGAAGTCCCCACTTGTAAGTGTGTGTCACCAGAGAGCAGGAACTGCTGGGTCATCCCTGTTTCACTGCAGACCCCTTTCTTTCTTTCTCTTTCTTTCTTCCTTCCTTCCTTCCTTCTTTCCTTCCCTCCCTCCCTCCCTCCCTCTCTCCCTCCTTTCTTCCTTCCTTCCTTCCTTCCTTTCTTTCTTTCTTTCTTTCTTTCTTTCTTTCTTTCTTTCTTTCTTTCTTTCTCTCTCTTTCTTTCTTTCCTCTTTCTTTCTTTTTCTCTTTCTTTCTTTCTCTTTTTCTCTTTCTCTCTCTCTCTCTCTCCTTTCCCCTTCCTCTTCCCCTTCCCATTCCCTTCCTTTTCCTTCCCTTCCCTTAGACAGAGTTTCCCTCTTGTTGCCCAGGCTGGAGTGCAATGGCACCATCAGCTCACCGCAACCTCTGCCTCCTGGGTTCAAGCGACTCTCCTGCCTCAGCCTCCTGAATAGCTGGGATTACAGGCATGGGCCACCATGCCCGGCTAATTTTGTATTTTTAGTAGCCACGGGGTTTCTCCATGTTGGTCAGGCTGGTCTCAAACTTCTTACCTCAGGTGGTCTGCCCGCCTTGACCTCCCGAAGTGCTAGGATTACAGGCGTGAGCCACCGTGCCCGGCCTCTGCAGACCCCTTTCTAAGCATAATTCTGCTTGTAGCCCTTGCGGGGGTTTGTATCTGGCACATAACCCAGAGAGCAAGCAGTGCCACCGTCCCGGTCAGGGGCTGCATCACCTGATCATGGAAGCTCAAGGGTCTGGATGCCCACATGCACGTCTCCCAGGGCGATGTAGTCTCCTCTAGCAAAAGCTAGTCCTGAGTGAAGCGGGAGGTACAAGAGACAAATTCTTAGAGCGGCAGAAACCATTTATCTGCATGGGGAATCTGTCGACCATTGTAATAAAAGTGAATTGAGACGATTATCTGAATAGTTCAACTAAGTTCAGGGCATAGTATGATTGGGTCTGCACCTTCCGCATCGCTGTGTTACAGTTGGAAGAATTCTGAGCTGGGAGCTGGAACCTCTGGGTTTCAGACCCACGTCTGCCACTAAGGAATATGTAAAGGCACACTGTGGGACCCCATTTTCTCCGGTGCAAAATTAGGGCTTCTTACTGAGCTTGAAAGTATGTGCGTTGATCCAAGACAGTCGATGAGTTTAGCTTTGTATTTTGTGTGTGAAAACACATTCCGCGAGGCAGAAAAAATACCAACGTTGTGAAACTGTGCAACGGTGGAACCAGAGTGGGCACAGATGCTTCTCCTTTGGGATGCTTCAGAATCAGCGGGCCACACCCTGGGCATCCCCTAGGAGAACGCATCTTTATCTGTTGAGGTGGGACTTTCCGATTTTTTTCTTTTTTGAGAATTTATGTGGGGTCAAGGATCTGAGGCACAGTTCTAGAAGGGACCTAGTTAGGTTCTTTATCCATAGCTAAAGGGCTTGGAGTCCATGCCAGGATGGTTGGAGCCTTTCACCACCCGGGCTCACTCGCAGACAGCGGAGGCGCAGGGTGACCAGGCCCGTTGGCCACGCAGCCCCGTGCTCCCTGCCCTGGCGGGAACCGTGTTCTAAGCAGAAAGGAGGCCCCTGACCGAGGAAACTGATGGCAACGAGTGCGTCGCTTCCCAGAGATGTTTTCAGCCCCCAGATGCAGCCGACTTGGTCCCCGTCCGCAGGGAGGGCCTGGCCGGGGGACCAGAAAGGCCCCAGGCGCTGGCGCAGAGACCAGGCCGGGCCGGGACCGGGGCGCGCTGTGCGCTTCTCCCCACCCCGCTGCCCGCCGCGGCCTGGAGGGGTTTCCAGCGGGGTGGGGGGGAACTGCGGCCGTTTAAAGGCGCCCACGGGGCGGGTCGGCGGCGGCTGTGGGGGGCCAACACGGGTTTCCTTGAAAAGGCGCCCACCGAGCCCCGGCCCCACAGCTGCGGCTCCAGGCGGGACTGACAGGTGTCACAGGACGTTTCCCAAACAAACAGACCCCTGGCCACACCCCGCATCCCGCAGCCCCCGCGTCGGTCGAGGGTCACTCGGGTGCCCCTCGGCCTGGTGTTTGCGCAGCTGGGGCCGGGTGCCTTTGCCCGGGATGGGCGCTCTGGGGCGGGGGGAGGAGAGAGGAGCGGGCGGGGGAGGGGTGGGCGGGGGGAGGGAGTGGGAGGAGGGGTGGGCGGGGGGAAGGGCACAGCCCTGCCCTTGGCAGAGGGGGCGCGGCCAGGCCTGGGGGCCTGGGCACTGTGAGCCCCGAGCCCTCCTCCCGTGCCTCCGAGGAATGCAGGTTTTTGGGCAGTTGCTGGAAGGAGCTGTTGGGCTCGAGAGGTGCCACGGCCACCGCGACGCTGCTGCCTGAGGCCAGGATCCTGCAGCCGGACCGAGCAGCCCCTCCGAAGGCCGCCATGCCTGCCGCGACGTGCGGTTCCGCGGAATTCCAGCTTCGCCTGAACTAAAAGCAGCTGTGCAGCTTTCTGCGTTCACTGAGAAGACGGGAGCTGCGCCGTAGCCTTTCCTTCTGGGCTGCCTCCGGCCCAGCACCGATAAACCGAAACTCCCCAGGGCTGAGTGTGTGAAGGAGGGACAAGGAGGGGACGACAGCCCAGGACCCTCCAATCCCCCCGCCCCGCTGGCCCAGTGTGATTGTCCTGGTCATGGGATACTGAGCTTGGAACTGGTCATGAAATAGGGGTGCAAAACTCATGCGACTCTGACAACCCTTACAGTCCCTGGGAAACAAAGAAGGGGACCAGAAGCTAGGAGGGGACAGCATATTCTACCAGACTCCAGAGTGTTCATTAGCAAGGAAGGATTTATTTTTTCTTTTGAGGGCAGGGCGGAACAGCTGTGATTTTTGGAACACTACCTTTGTCTTTCACTTTGCTGTTTGTGTGTTAACACGAATAAATCAGAAGCGACTTTAAATCTCCCTTTGCAGTATACGTGAAGATACTGTCTTCACGTATCAGTGCGGAAAAGAAAACAGTGGTTTTACAAAAAAGATATTACAGTAGGCTGCACTTTTCCTCTGTGGGTGAGGCACACTGTGGGAGAGACATGGTCCCCTGGAACCAGAGGTGGGAAGGAGAGAGCTGGCTGACTCCCGCAACAACATGTTGAGGTCTCATCATTTCTACCCAGGGCACCCATCGCCCCCTGCCCCTAGTTGCTGGTCTGTTTCAGGTTTATTTTGGGGTCTGATTATTGGCCCTGTGGGTGCAAAGGTCTACCTCTTGCCATAATTCAACCCTATTATTATCACTCTTTATGACTACTAAGTAGATGTAATCCAAATCAGTCGACTCATCATCTGTTAACTGGACTTAGGGAAGATTGTTTCTCTCCCATTCCTGCCAAAAGAGAGCATCCTGAAATAAACACCGCCCTCCTTCCCCACCTCATTATATGTAGAGCTCAAATCATCCTCCTGTCATGGGTAAGATGGCACCTACCCAAGAATGGCAGCCATGGCAATGAGGCCTGTTTCTAGTCTCTGCATTTCCCACAGTTTGTATTACTCTCTAGAATTTTGCGATCCATGCATTGTTAAAACAGTATTGCCTAGGAACCTACTGAAGAACAGGTGTTCACCACTGATGAAAATCCTCCCTTACATTTGTAATATGGGAAACCGTCTCTCCCTCTCTCCAGGGGGCATTTTCTCTTCAGACTGCGATTGAAACAGGCAGGACACTGCCACCACTTCAAGTGAAATCTTTACAGGGAAGAGTGAAAAAAATACTACCCATTGGTTCACACCCAACTGAACTTACGCATTCCTAAAAAGGTGGATGGTTTTGACAAAAACACTGTGACATTTAAATTGCTCTTGAAATTGCCCTGAAGGAACCTTTGATGTGTTAAGATAGTTTTATGACAAAATTAAGTTTCCAACTTTTTGAGCCCCAAATCAGAACCAATTTACCTGAAAATATCTATTTGACTCTAGGCTTGTTAAGAGCTCAACTTGCCTGCTGAAGGATTCTTGGGGGAGAGAGGGACACTTCCCCCTCATTTGTTCTGGAAACGCTTAGGTGACTAATTAGAGGAGTAATTGGTCTTCAAGTTTTAAAAAGCCCATGAATGGAAGTTCTATCTGGAAATTTGTTTAGCACTGTATCTCATAAGGAAATGTGCAAGCCCATTCTATAATACCTTTATCGAATTATTCAGGAAAATACTTTGATCTCCAAAGGAAGTTTCTTGAGACCGAAACCTGAGTCCATTTTTTGGGGGGAGGGGGGACAGACATAAAAATCTCTCCACTTCCAACCCATCACCACAATGTGTTAAGTCAGTTGTGAGTTTTATTAAAAAATAAGCACTATGCTTGGGTTTCATAAAATTTATACATGAATATGTACAGAGACACAAATAAAATAATATTAAAAATAAAAATCACACTTGCTTTCAAGTGGCAGTGGTCCTGGCACCCCACATACATAATCAACTTTTTCTTTAAAGAAATTGCTTGGCCCAAGGAGACCACAGTTAGAGAACCACTAATAAAGCTGTAGCCCGTTGCCTGCAACATTTTCAATTCAGGTTTCAAAAATATATAAATAATTTAGTTACAAAACCCAACTTTTTTTTTTTTTTCTCTTTTGGCACAGTGAAGCATTGGTCAATAGCAAGAAATGACTGAAGAGTCTCTGACGTGTCTCTCACACTCAGTCATACCTGGAAACGCCACATACGTACACGGATGAGGGCTCAGAAACCCCAAACAGTAGTCATATCATTTATAGTGTGGAAAGGTTCCCTGATGTACTTAGAGGGGAAGGGAGGGACATAAATCAATGGAAGGTGCGACAAAAACGGTAGGAATAAGAGGAAGCCTGGGCGTTAAAGAAAGACAAAAAAGTTCTTATGAAGGGATGGAGGGACAGGCTTCGCAAAGAAACTGACACAAGAATTGCTTTGGTCCTCTGTAAAGTTATAAAAGACAAAGGAAAATATCCTGGACTAAGTTCAAATACTCCTGTCAAAATGCTTTAGCTTTAAGGCACGTTTGATGGAGATTTTAAAAATTCATTTTCCTCTGGATTGAAAGTGCAAAGTCCGCGGGCCCGCGTTCCCGCCTCCCCGACGGCGCGCACTCGGCGTTCCCGAGCCCCGCGGCGCGGCTCAGGCTAGGAGCGTCTCCACCGGGTACGGCAGGTGCGGGCCCGGGCGGCGGACCGAGGCCGCCTGCAGGGCCGCGGGCAGCCGCAGGGGGCAGTACAGGTGCGCGCCGCCGGCCGCCGGGCCTCGGAGTGGCTTGGCGGGGGCGGCGGCCGAGAGGGGCGCGAGCAGGAGGGGCGGCGCGGCCGGCGGCACCTCGGCCCCGCGCGCGCCCAGCAGCGCCGGCTCGCCCGCGCCGTACGCGCACAGCGGCAGCAGGGCCCTGCCGGGCGCCGCGGGGAGGAGCGCGGGGAACGCGGGCAGCGGCGGGCAGGGCGCAGCGCCCCACTGAAGCGGTGTCCCGGGGGCCGTGTCCCTGAGGCGGCGGCTGCGGAAGGGCTTGCTGAGGATGCTGTCGATGGCGAAGGAGCTGGAGAACTTGCGCGCGGGGCTGGCGCGCTCCTCCCGGCGGGCGGGCGAGCGCGTGCGGGGCGAGGCCGGGGCGGCCGGCGCGGGCGGCGGGGCGGCGGGGAGGCCCGGGGCCTCCTCGGGCCGCAGCCCGGGCGCGGGGGCCGGCGCGCGGTGGCTGAGGCGCTTGCGGCGGCGGCGGAAGACCCCGTCGGCGAAGGTGTACTCGCTGTTGGGGTTGAGCATCCAGTAGTTGTCCTTGCCCCAGGGCCGCGAGGGGTCGCGCAGCACCTTGACGAAGCAGTCGTTGAGCGAGAGGTTGTGGCGCACGGAGTTGCGCCACCCCGTGTAGCTGCCGCGGAAAAAGGGGAACTTGCCCATGAGGTACTCGTTGATCTCCGCCAGCGTCAAGCGCCCGCCCGCCGAGTCGCGGATGGCCATGGCGATGAGCGCGATGTACGAGTAGGGGGGCTTGGGCCGCCGCGTGTACGGCTTGCTGCGTGCGCCCTCGCCGCTCCCCGCGCCGCCCGCGCCTGGCCCCGCCGCCCCGGCCTCCGCGCCCTCCGCCACCACCGCTGCAGCCGCTGCTGCCGGGACCTCCTCCTCCGCGCCTGGCCCGCCGCCCGCGCTCTGTTCGCCGTCGCCCGGCGGATCTCTGGCGCCGCCGCCCGCGGCCGGGCTGTTGGCCGCGCAGTCCCCATCCGAGCCCAGGGAGTCGTCTCCCGCCGCCGACAGCGGGGACGGCGCGTCGCTGCCGCCCGCACCCTCCAGGTCACTGCCCGGCTTGTCCCCGTGGGCCGCGCGAGGGGCGAACACCTCCAACTTCATGCCCGCGCACCCAGTCCCTCCCCGGCGTCGTACCCTCTTCTTTCGCGCAGTCTAGGGAAGCTGGTGCCAGGGAAGGGGATGGCGATCCGGGGCCGGGGATCTTCGCCTTTTTCTCCCAGGAGCTCTACCCTGGTCTTCCGAGACAGTCACTTTTCCGGAGTCCTCTTCCGCTGGGCTTTTTCTTTGGAGGGGCTGTGAGTGTTGGATGGACTAAGGGGCGGAGAGGGAGGAGTTGGGTGGGTGTCGCCTTCGGTTCGAGGTTGAGACTTTGGGGTGAGTGTGTGCAGGGGCCGCGGTTCCACCCTCGGGGGCCCGGGCGCGCCGGGCTTAGAAGGCTTTCCTGCCGGAGAGAAGCAGCGTGCGCGTCTGATGCTGGTTGAAGCGCCCAGGAGGGGTTCTGCGCTGGCGGTCCCAGGTCCCGTGCGGGCGTCTTCGGGGCACGGAAATGGTGCCGGACGATGTGCGTGCCGCCGTGGGGGAGGGTCCGGCGCCTTCAGCCTTGAGCACCCGCGGAGGCGAGTCCCCGAGGCCGCTGCGCCCGCAGCCGCCTTCCCGCCCCCGGCCTCGGGGGCAGCATCTCCCCGCTGGCCTGCCGCGGCTGCGTCTCGCCTCCACCTTCGGGCCGGCCCAATATAACCCTGCGGCGGCTCCGCGGGGGCGGGGCCTGGGCGCGGACTGCAAGGGGTGGGGGAACGAGGTGGCCGAGGTGGCGGCGGCTCCCCAGCTCCCCACCGGGCGCGCACCAGGCGGAGGCCACACTGCAGCGCGGCGGCAAAGTCGCTGGCGCAGGTTGTTTGTTTTGGGTTTGCGGGCCCCGCCTTCCTCCTCCCGCCAATGGGGAGCGCGCGCGCCGCTGTGGGTTTGCGCGTGTCTGTGAGTATGCGTGTGTGCGCGCGCGGGGCCGCCCCGCCCGCCGGCTCCTCTGCTGAGGTGTGGACCCCAGCCCCGGGCAGCCCGCGAGGGCTCCCTGCGCCCTGGAGTTCGGTGACGCAATTTAGGCGAGTGCGCCTGGTTGGGGGGACACGCCACGGTTCCCCCAGGGGGACACCTGAAGGGGCTGGGTCCAGGGGAGCAGGGACTTTGCTCGGGCCTAAGCTGCATGCGGCCTATGTGCTTCTGTAGTAGTGAAAATCGTGCTAATTACGAAAGCAAACCCCTGTCGTCACTGCAGAGGTGCTGAACAGAAAGTGCACAGGACACTTTGCAGTGACCTCTTTCGGGAGCCTTGTGCTGTGCCCCTTCCTATCAGCTCCTTTCAAGGACCATCTTGTCTTTTCCTCTTGTTTTAATGAATACGCTCTTGGGCTTGAAATTGTATGCGCCTTTTTGGATGACCTTGACTCTTGCTCACTAAATGGGCTCCGACTTTCACTTTTGTCTTACTTTACCTTTTTCTTTACCTGGCTGGTGGCTCCTGGGGGAGGACAGCAGCGTCCTCCTCTTCCCCTGGGGCGGCTGTGTCTGGCGCAGGGTGCTGGGCTCTGCCTGCACTTGTGTCCCTGCGGAAGCCTCAGACGCCGCCGAGCTCAGGCGCTTGGTTCCCGGGATCTGACAGTCAACAGGAACGACGGGGAGGGCGCGTTCCCGTGGGCGGGGGCAAGAACACAACCGGGTCACGGCCGTTTCTTTCCAAGATTCCATTGGGACTTGTGCTGTGACCTCACTGGCACCAGTGTCGGACCATCTCGAAAGGGGGGACCGTTCCCCACCCCAGGGCGCCCGGGGCGTGATCCCCGCGCGGCGTCATTAGTCCAGGGAGCGGGCGCCCCGGCCCCGGGAAGGTGCACTTCCAGCCCGCTGCCCTGCCACGCCGAGTTTCCTCCTTTTTCCTGCCTTTGTTGCACAAAAAGCGACGGAGCCGCGAGTAGGTGGGAGCTCACCTTTGATGTTTATTTTATTACTTTCCACCATTTGTGTTGAAAACGTACACAGTCCTCTCTTATCTTTATTCAGGGAGTTTTGAAGGCATTCACAATGGGGCGGGCAACATGACAGCTTCATCCACAGCTCTGTTATTTTTGTACTTGGGGAAGGATCGCGTTCCGAGATTAGACTGACTGTATTAAGTATGCGCTTCGGGAGCCACATGGGGAATGGCTTCTTTCTGGGAGATGAGCCTTTCTGGAGGGGTCTACTCAGCTCTAGCCTTGGAGTTAATGGTTCCCTAGACCTGGAGAGGGAAGTGATATATATATATCTCCAGGTAAAGAGGCTTGGATTTGGCCAGGGATAAAAGGCATTCATAATGGATGTTATTCTCTCTTGAACGCTGGGGTTGGGCAGGGCAGGAGGGCACATGACTATTTGATGGGGAAGGTAAACCCAAGGAGGGTTGAGGTGGGACCTGTGGTCCCTACAAAGTCCAAGGGAGGCCTCTTTGAGACTCCAGGGCTAAGGCGTCCTGCCACCAAGAAATGTTGGTCGCCGCCAGGGACGGTGTCTCACCCCACCTCCATGTCCCACTTTCCCCCTTTCTTACCCAACCTCCTCCCCTCCCCAGCTGCAGGGGACCCTCTCCTTACCCTGATTTCATTTGGGGAAAGGACCTGCCCCACTTATTATGCCTACCCTGTGGGCTGCTGTCTGCAAGTTTGGAGCCTGAAAAGGTTGGAGGAAAGGGGGTGAGGTGGAGGTGGGTGAATTCTCAGCTGGAAACTTTTTTCTGTTTTTAGAGTGACTTAGGGAATGGGCAGGTGAGAGGTTACTTGCAGCCACCTAAGTGGACTTTGAGAAGGAAGACGGCATGGCAGGCCGTGGACCACCTGGATAGGATTAAAACAAAACAAAACCAAAACAAACAAACAAAAAAACCGTACCTCAGCTAGAATGGAAGCTCCACGAGAGCAGGGTTTTCTTTCTTTTTTTCTTCACGGCTGTATTCCCCTGTCCTTGCCACATGAATGTGCCATTTGCTGAGGATAAAATGATGGTCTTCTGTTAAAACCACAAATAAAACTGCTTTTTCCGTTTGTGGTTGATGTCAGTATCCATTTTAGCTGTTGTTTTACAGCCGGGAAATCATTCACCTTTTGCAGCTATCAGAGAAACCGGGAATGTATGGAGAAGGGCATGTCTGTCCACAACACCCTCAAGGCTCAGTACAGATGCTGCAAAAAGTCACGTGCATTTTTTTAAAGTTTCCCAGAAGTGCTTGGATATTTCTGCCCCTTAATTCCCATTCCTCGGGGAGTACATTGATGGGTTAATAAAAAATGCCTGCAGGTGGAGCTTGACCAAACACTTGCAGGTAAGAAACACCTCTTAGCTCATTTTCCCCCTTGCCCTTTAATTTCCGTGGAGATAAGTGAATAAACTATGGCAAAGGATAAGTTCATATTTCCATGATCTCATGACGTCCCTGAAGCGGTGGTTTTAGGCAAAGGAAGATAGTGCATGTATCTCCGGGTGCCAAGAACGAACTTAATTAACTATGGAAACGATCTGCAAATTTAATGCTTTCCATAATTTGATAGTGCTTCACTGACCTAGTTCTTAAACACTAATCTTGGGAAGAAAATAATTTAATTCCTAAAATACCTAAGGTGACTCCCTGTGGAAAAATTGATGACATGCCCTATGCATTAGAAGATCGCGCAGGCTCCCAGCCCAGAGGGACTGCAGAACCATCCGGATCACATCCACCCAGCAACCTGGAAACAGTTTTGACTTTCTTGTCATGTTAACCTCTGGATCTGAAGAGAGGGTAGACTTCACATTGCCTTCCCATGAGGACCTGGGACTCTGGATAAAACTACAGTATAATGCTGTGAAGAATTGAAGAGCCTTAGGCATAGAGACCAGGCTAATGTTGAGAGTCCCAGGGCAAAATGCGTGGCTTTGAATCCTTGCAGAGTCTCCCTTGGGGCATGGAGAGGGCCTTGACTCGGGCCTCCAGGTCAGGTGGCAGTGAAGGGCCTCTACAGTGATAAAGCCCAGCTCCCTCTTTACCTTTCCTCTTAGTGAAAATACATGGGAAGAAAAGGAGTGCTTTGTCGAACTCTGTTCTAGTCCATTTCATGGTCTGTTTGATTCTTTTGGTAGATGCTGAACACTGGAAAAATCCTGCAGAGATTGAAGGTGGGTGTAGGAGTAGACAGAGAAAACTTAGGCATTTTTACATATCTATATTTTTACTTCTTTCCAAAAATGTTTTAATAGGGTCAGGCTCCTTTGTTTGTACATTTTCCGTGTTTGAACAGTCCCCATTTGGTTTCCTGAGCAGTGGGCATGGTTTAATCCAAGAATCCCAGGATTTGGCTGGGCATTACTGACCAGATGCAAAACCAAGGGCTGTGCCTGAAGTTTTCTTTTGAGAGCTCAGGGATTATAAGCAGCGAGAAAGCCATTGGGTACCCATTGAATTAAGTAGTTATTGGGTGGTGGGTCCTGGGGAGTGGAGAGGGGCAGGGAGGTAGGCCTGATCATGGTGGAAAAGAGAAAAAAGAAGGATAAAAGGAAGAGCAAAGATGTGCAGATACAAAGCGAGATCATCTACAGTACGACAAAGGTTAGAGGTCACTGAGAATGCTGCCTGATTGTGCCACTCAGAGACAAAATCCTGCACGCTCTAGCACCGTGTGTGAACATTCCCACGTAGGAAGGAAAGCCCCAGGGCTGATTTGTTACAAGGCGACAGCTTAGATAGTGAGATCATGGAGTCCATTCTTCAGAACTGGCTAGATCTTAGGAACCCTCATTGTCTAGTTTTAGTCCAGTTTTTCTATTACCCGAAGTTCTTTAAATTTTGCGTTTTACAAGCAGAACAAGGAGATTTAACTTCTGTTTGCAAAGAGTGATCCAGTCCTCTCTTTTTAACTTTGAGGCTGTAACCATGCACAATAAATTAGAAATCAGACCTTTCCTGGTATGTATCAAAGAAGGAGACTGTCCTTCTATGAAGAGAACTGACTCACATCCTTGGGGGAGCTCCATCACCATGCTGTCATACAAATCCGGGCAAAAGAGGGGCAAGTGCCAAATGAGAGCCAGTTTGGTTACACGAATATTAAGATGTACAAACAAAACAGAGTCTTTGCATGGCTTCCCATGGAGCTGGGGAAGGGTCTATGTCCCTTGTCTTGGCCAGTAGTCCCTCAAACCTGGTTTATGCACAGTCTAGGTTTATGCATTTGGAGTGGATATGGAGGGGAGCAGTGAACTCTCCCATTTAACTCCAGAGAAGGCATTGCCACTCTAGGTAGGTGTGGGCTTTGGAGACAGATAACCTTGGGTTTGTATCTCTGCTCTACCAGGAAAGTTACCAGACCTCACCTTTTTTTAATCTAGAAAAATAGCAGTTGTATGGATTTTAAAAACTGAACTACTAGGTTCTAGGCCCTTATTAAATGTTATTTATGTCTCTCATTCCGTGTCATACTTGGAAACTTATTTTCGAGGGGTATACTATCTTTGTAAGCCCAGATAGGCAAATTCTTCAGCATTAATCACCGACAAACTTTCTGGGTAAAAACTGGAAAAGTGAAAAATAGTTCCTGGAGGAATGAGAAATTTCCTGGGGTTGGTCATTTAATCCTAGTCTGTGGCCAATACCTAGTCAGTGTTCCGGAAATAAAAAGAAAAGTCAGAACCCTTTGCTTCAATTGTGAGCAAGCCCCTTACTCAAAATTTGAGCGGGAGTTTAGTGCACAGTTATTCAGAGTAAAACCCATGCTAGAAAATCATTAAGGAACAATATGAGGAAAATTTCTTTCTTTCTTTCTTTCTTTCTTTCTTTCTTTCTTTCTTTCTTTCTTTCTTTCTTTCTTTCTTTCTTTCTTTCTTTCATCTATCTATCTGCCTATCTATCTCTCTATCTGCCTATCTATCTATCTATCTATCTATCTATCTATCTATCTATCTATCTATCTATCTCTCTCTCTATCTGCCTATCTCTCTATCTGCCTGTCTATCTATCTATCCATCTATCTATCTATCTATCTATCTATCTATCTATCTATCTATCTATTCATTCATCCATCTATATAGTTTTTATTAGGCAAGATTTCAAGTATGTATAAAAGTAAAGAGAATGGCCTAATAAGTAGTGTTCATTGAAAATAGTGTTCACTGATCCTGGGGTTGTTTATTGTTTCTAGGACATTTTTTGATTTGTGTCTCTATGCTGAATATCAATCACATCAATGTCATTACTTATTTGCTTTATCATTCCTGTGTGTGTGTGTGCGTGTGTATCTCAATCTTTCTATTCTTATTTCAGAATCTCAATTCCTGTTTTATTACTAACAATGTGATAACTGAAAACAGTTTAAATTTTACTTGTGGGCTTTGTTTCAGTCAAATTACCAAATTTTAAAGTAACTTGAGATAATTGTTCTCTAGCGATTAAGTCATCAACTTGATATTCAGTGTCTTAGTCCACTTTTTGCTGCTGTAACAGAATACCTAAGACTGAGTAACTGATAAAGAAAAGACATTTATTTCTTACAGTTCTGGAGACTGGGAAGTCCAGGTACATGACATTAACATCTGGCAACAGTCATTCCATGATGGAAGGTTAGAAGGTGGAAGTGAGCACAAGGAGGGAGGGAAGAAGGCAGCTAAAATGATAGGGAACCCCATTCTCACAATAACCTCATTAATTCATTCATCAAGGCAGAGCCCTCATGATCTACTTACTTCTTAAAGACCCCACCTCTTAACAGTATTTACAGTGGCAATTAAGTTTTCAAGACGAAAACTTTGGGAGCACATTTAAACTGTAGCCTTTAGTTAGCATCATCTGGTCCATTTCATTTTTTATTTCCTTCATTTGTTTAACGAGTAAGTAATATTGACTTTTTTTTTTCTTAAGAGACAGGATCTCTCTATGTTGCCCAGGCTGGCCTCAAACTTCTATGTTCAGGCTATCCTTCTACCTCAGCCTCTTGAGTAGCTGGGACAACAGGTATGTGCCTGGCTTGAATATTGACCTGGTTTTAAAGTCGAAGTTATAACCTGAAGCATATTCAGGGAAATTTAGTTTTTATCCATATTTTTCCACCTTGTTCCTTCCTCCACCCTGTAAGTAACCATTTGATAAAACTTTTAAAATTACCCTTTATATTAGTTTGCTAGGGCTGCCAAACAGAATATCACAGACTGGGTAGCTTAACCAACTGAAATTTATTTTCTTGCAGTTCTGGAGGCTGAAAGCCCAAGATCAATGTGTCGGCAGGGCTGGATTCATCTGGGATCTCTCTCCTTGGCTGACTGTCCTCACACAGTCTTCCCTCTGTGCATGTGCACCTCTGGTGTCTCTCTGTGTATCCACATTTCCTTTTCTTATAAGGCCAGCAGTCAGATTGGATTGAGGCCCACCCTAAAGACCCCTCAGTTTAATTTCATTCTTTAAAGACCTTATCTCCAATCCAATACAGCACTGAGGTAGTGGGGGTTAGGACTTCAACATATACATTTTGAGAGGACACAACTCAGCCCATAACATGTTTCTATTTAAAATAACTAAGCCAACATAGATGTATTTTTATATGCCTCCATGTAGGTAGTGTTAAAATTTTATATACAGTTAGTTCTATCTACTTTATCTTCTTAACTTTTCAAAAAATCCTGGAATTCACTCCATGGCAATATATAGAGATACTCTTATTTGGAAGACAATATTTTGACTGTTAATTGAGCACAGAATTTTCTGACATTGAAGGAAATGTATTGATTTTTTCATTTGGCTTTATGACTTCAAAGATGGTAGGAGAGATATATGAGCCATAAAAATGGACAACCGTGTATGGTTGGAATGCCTTTGAGGTCCTCATGTGTACTGTCCTCTGACTTCATGACCTTTCTTGTTACATGGCCTATTTCCCCATGTAAACCAGAGACAAGAACATACATAAAAACAGCTTGGCCCAGAGATATGCAGTGCATACATGAGGTAGGACAGTATTATGACCTTTTCAGAGGTCAGTGATGCTATCTGGGCATCGATATCACAATATGAAGACCTTGGCAGGTGAAAATGGATGTTACATGTTGCATGGTACGCAGAAGGTCTTTATAAAATGGTATGCCCAGTTGTTCATGAGAACAGTTGGTAGCTTTATTTATTTTTTAAAAATTATATATTTTTTATTTTTGTAGATTTGGGGATACATGTGCAGTTTTGTTACATGGATGTATTTCGTAGTAGTACAGTCTGGGATTTTAGTGTAACCATCACTCAAATAGTGAACATTGTACCTATTAGGTAATTTTTCAGCCCTCACCTACTTCCCTCCCACCTTTCTGAGTCTCCATTATCTATTAATTTCATATGTCTGTATGTACACATTAGTTAGCTCCCACTCATGAACGAGAACATGTGTTAAATTTGACTTTCTGCTTCTGAGTTATTTTACTTAAGATAATGGCCTCCAGTTCCATTCATGTTGCTGCAAAAGATATGATTTCATTCGTTTTTATGGCTAAGTAGTATTCCATGGTATGTGTATACCACATTTTCTTTATCCAATCATACATTGATGGACAATTACACTCTTTATCCAATCATGTATAATTGTCTATCAATGTATAATTGGAAAAAGAAAATGTGGTATACACATACCATGGAATATGTATATACCACATATACATACAGGTTAGTTCTGTATCTTTCCTATTGTGAATAGTGCTGTGATAAACATATGATAAACATATACATGGAATATGTATATGCCACATATACATATAGGTTAGTTCTGTATCTTTCCTATTGTGAATAGTGCTATGATAAACGTATGAGTGCAGATATCTTTTTATATAATAATTTATTTTCTTTTGGGTAGATACCCAGTAGTAAGGTTGCTGGATGAAATAATTTGATTTTTAGTTCTTTGAACAATCTCCTCACTGTTTTCCATAGAAGTTGTATCAATTCGCATTTCTACCAACAGTATATAAGCATTCCCTTTCTTCCACATCCTCACCATTTGTTATTTTCTGGCTTTTTAATAATAGCCATCCTGATTACTATAAGACGATCTCTCGTTGTGGTTTTAATTCGTATTATCTCTGATGACTAGTGATGCTGAGCACTTTTAAAATATGCTTATTGGCTATTTGTAAGTCTTCTTTTGAAAACTGTATGTTCGTGTCCTTTGTCCACTTTTTAATGAGGTTGTTTTTAACTTGTTGAATTGTTTGAGTTCTTTATGCGTTCTAGATATTAGTCCTTTGTTGGATTCATAGTTAGCCAATATTTTCTCCCATTCTGTAGGTGGTCTACTCACTCTGTTGATTATGTCTTCTCCTGTGCAGAAGCTTTTTAGGTTTAATTAAGTCCTATTTGTCTATTTTTGTTTTTGTTACATTTGCTTTTGAAGTATTAGTCGTGAATTCTTTGCCTAAGCTAATATTCAGAAGAGTTTTTTGGCCAGGTGTAGTGGCTCTTGCCTGTAATCCCAACACTTTGGGAGGCTGAGGTGGGAGGATTGCTTGAGCCCAGGAGTTCAAGAGCAGCCTAGGGAACATAGTGATACCCGTCTCTACAAAAAAAGTTTAAAAAATTAGCCAGGCATGGTGGTGTGCACCTGTAGTTCTAGCTACTTAAGAAGCTGAGACAAGATAATCGCTTGAGCCCAGGGAATTGAGGTTGCAGTGAACCATGTTTGTGCCACTGCACTTCAGCCTGGGTGTGAGAGAGAAGCCCCATCTCTTTAAAGAAAAAGAGTTTTTCTTAGGTTTTCTTCTATAGTTCTTACAGTTTCAGATCTTACATTTAAGTCTTTAATCCATCTTGGGTTGATTTTTGGATATGGTGAGAGATATAGGTCCTATACTTATGCATATGGCTATCCCAGTTTTCCAGCACCCAGCATCATTTACTGAATAGGTATCCTTTCCCCAGTGTATGTTCTTGTTGCCTTTGTGGAAGATCAGTTGGCTCTAGGTATGTGGCTTCATTTCTGGGTTTTTAATTCCATTCCATTGATATATATATATTTATCTGTTTTTAAACCAGTACCATACTGTTTTGGTCACTATAGCCTTGTAGTATAATTTGAAGTTAGATAATGTGATGCCTCTAGATTTGTTCTTTTTGCTTAGGATTGCTTTGGTTATTTGGGCTCTTTGGTCCCATATGAATTTTAGGATAGTTTTTCTAATTTTGTGAAAAATAGTGTTGATATTTTGATAGGATTTGCAATGAATCTATAGATTGCATTGGGCAGTATGGTCTTCTTAACAATATTGATCCTTGCAATCCATGTGCATGGGATGTTTTTCATTTGTTTGTGTCATCTGCAATTTCTTTTATCAATGTTTTATAATTTTCTTGGTAGAGACCTTTTATCTCCTTCATTAAAGGTATTCCTCAGTATTCAACTTCATTTTTATTTTTGTAGCTATTGTAAATGGCATTGAGTCCTTGATTTGGCTCTCAGCTTGGTCATTATTGGTGTATAGAAATGCTACTGATTTTTGTATGTTGATTTTGTACCTTGAAAGTTGACTGAATTCTTTTATCAAATCTAGTGGTAGTTGGAGGAGTCATTAGGGTTTTCTAAGTGTAAGATAATATCATCAGCAAACAGAGATAATTTGACTTCCTCCCTTCCAATTTGGATGCCTTTTATTTCTTTCTAGTGCCTGATTTTCTGGGTAGAACTTCCAATGCTATGTTGAATAGAAGGGGTGAAAATGGGCATCCTTGTCTCGTTTTAATTCTTAGGGGAAATACTTTCAACTTCTCCCCATTCAATATGATATTGGCCATGGGTTTGTCATATATGGCTTTTGTTGTTTTGTTGTTCTATGCCTAGTTTGTTGAGGGTTTTTATCATGAAGGGATTCTGAATTTTATCAAATGCTCTTCTGCCTCTATTGAGATGATCATATCATTTTTGTTTTTAATTCTGTTTATGTGGTGAATCATATTCATTGATTTGAATATATTGAACCATCCTTGCATCCCTGAAATAAATCCAACTTGATCATAGTGCATGCTGTGGTTTTAGATGATCTGACCATACATCTCAGTTGCTCAGAACAATGTCTACATGTCTCCTCTGTGCCATTATTAAGATGGTCTCTTTCCCCTTTTAAAATTATCCTGGGACAACAAATTCTATAGGCACTCTAGTTTTAGAGGTCCAATAAATAAAAAGTAAACTTATGGTCTCTGCATTAAAAATATTAGGGCATGGCTTTCTAAGTATGGCATGAAATCTGAGTTCTACACTATTCCTAATTAGTTCTTTGGCAAATTCTGATGCTAAGCCCAAATCTACCTGTTCTGAGGTCTCCTTTATCCCTTTCTTAAATGATCCTGTGAGCCTTGGACTTTAGGGTTCAAATTTAGCCTGGAAGACTTGTGATTGTCTTTCAAGAAGTTGTCAGCTACTTTGTAATTAACTCAACCTTCAAGGATGGAGGTTGTATTATTACCTGAAGTAGACTGTACACCAGTCTGTTGGTACACTATGACTACCTGGAAAGGGTTGGCAGAATTGCATAAGGCTACATCACTAAATGGGCATAATTTTAACACTGAGTATAATGCTGAAAATCCATGCTGGCAAGGCAGACTGAATTAGCATTATATTTGCTTGCAAATATAAAAATAACCTGTCTTACATAATACTGACAATATTTTGCTCTAATTCTGCCTTCTGAGCTTAGTGAAATTTCTATAACTTCTTTGCCAAGTTATTTCCAAGCTATAGGAATGCAGACATCTATCTATATTACTATTACTTTCATATACAAATAGAATTGCATCTCAAGCTTACATCCTTAACTTTCAAAGTCCTTTACATGTAAGTTTTTTTTTTTTTTTTTTTTTTTTTTTTTAACATTGCCTTTACCATTCACTTACAGTCTGTGGGGCCAACTTTGTTGTCAGGCCAGATTATAATCAAGCTATTCTTTGTTGAACCAATATGCCCTCTCAGGGAATGATTGTAATCAATCTATAGTTTTACCATTTAAAAATTCCCTATCAGGGAGTTTGAATTATGTTTTCTTCTCCTTTATTTTTGTTTAAGCTCTATTGTTTTTTGAGCTAGAATTTTCTTTGAGCTGGAAAATTATCCTAATCTTGGTTAATAAATATTAGACTAGTGTTAATGATACTACATTAATATAGAAGAATGTGCAAAATATGATATGCAGTTGGACTTAATGAAGAATAATGGGGTATTTAAGGTGTTCAAAAATTCACAATTTCCGCAAAGCTTCTATCTAATTCTTTAATCTTGGTAAAATTAAACTGAGTATTGATAGTGAAGCAATAAGGAAAAATATGAGGATGTTATAATTCCTTTCATGGAAAATGTTTCAGATCCAGAATCAAATCCTGACATTTAGATTTGACCTTGGGCAGTACCTTCTTTACTGGGCTAGAAAAAGGTTAAAAGAGATAATGACTGTGAACTGAGTTGTTGCAGGTTGGGTTCTGCCAGTTCTGATGGCCTATTTCCAGATTTTTATCTTAGAGACAAAGAAACCTCTATCTTATCTAAATCTCTGTTACTGTGGAATTTAATTATGTTGGAACCTAAGCCCAACTCATAAATGGTCTCATCTACTCTTATCATATAATTTTTTTCTGTTACTTGGCATTTCATAGATTGTGAGTTAAATCATGAGTTCTGTGATGGTAGAGATCACTTTATGCTTGCATATGTCCGGTAGTATCTGTCACTTTAAAAAGTTACTCAGTTTACATTTTTAATTGAATATTTTACCACATAAATCATGTGTTTAAAGCATGTAAAAGACTTTTTTATGTTGGAAAGTTTCAAGTTGTTATAAAAGTAGATAAAATAGTGTAATGGGTTCCTGTGTACTCAATATCCAGCTTCAACAATTATCAACTGATGGCCAACATTGCTTTATCTTCCCTTTCCCCTGCTGCCTACATTTTTAAAAGACCAATATCGGACATCATATAATTTTATCTGTAAATTTTTTGCTGCGAACTTCTCACAATAAGAATCCTTAAAAACAAACATAATGACAATAACATATTCATACCTATAAAATTAACAGTAATTTTTTAATGTCATCAGATACTCAGTGCATGTTCAAATTGTCACTTATCCCAAAAATGTTAGATGGTTTAAAAATCAATTTTATTAAGGTATGTTTTACATACAATAAGATCTACCTATTTTAACAGTACATTTAAATGAACTTTGACAAGGGCATACACTCCTATAACTACCATCATAATCAAAGAGAATATTTCGATTCTACAAAAAGCTGTCTCATCTTCCTGTAGACAATTCCACCTCCCCACCCCATTCTTAGCCCCAGGCAACAGTGAATCTGCTTTTTGTTACATTATATATCACAAATATACATGTATGTGTGTGCGTGTATACATATACATATGTAATATACTATATTATTTTATATTTTTATATATAGCCACTTAAAAGTTTTCCTGCTTATAAATAATTTTTAGCAATTTGATTATGTTGTTATTTGTGTTTATCTATCTTGGATATCACTGAGCTTCTTGGATCTGTGGGTTTATTGTTTGTATCAGAAATGGCAAATTTTCAGTCACAATTTCATCAAAGAATTTTTGTTTTTGCCACCTCCTCTCTGTCTTCTTGGGCTCCAGTTGCGTGTATGTTTGACTGATGGATGTCATGCCACAGGTTGCTGAGTTTCTGTTTTTGTTTTTGTCTTTTTTCCTCTCTGCTCATTAGCTGAATATTTTCTACTACAGTGTCTTTGTGTTCACTGATCTTTCTTTTGTACCATTTGATCAACTGTTATGATTATACAGTGAATTTTTCCCTGCAGAATTTGTATTTTTCTTTTCTAGAATTTCCATTTTAGGCCGGGCATGGTGGCTGACACCTGTAATCCCAGCACTTTGGGAGGCTGAGGTGGGCAGATCACGAGGTCAGGAGTTTGAGACCAGCCTGACCAACATGGTGAAACCCCATCTCTACTAAAAATACAAAAATTAGCCAGGTGTGGTGGCACATGCCTGTAATCCTAGCTACTCAGGAGGCTGAGGCAGAAGAATCGCTTGAACCTGGGAGGCAGAGGTTGCAGTGAGCCGAGATTGCACCGCTACACTCCAGCCTGGGCGACAGAGTGAGACTTCATCTCAAAAAAAAAAAAAAAAGAATTTCCATTTTAGTCTTTTTAATATTTTTCATTTGTCTCTTCAGTATATTCATGTTTTCTTTTAAAAAGTTAAATATATTCATAATAGCTTTTAAAAAATTATTTTCTGCTGTTCCCAGCATCTCTGTTAAATCTCTTTCTTTTGACTGATTTTTCCTTTTGCTATGGGTCATAATTTGGTGACTTTTTGCATGTCTAGTAATTTTTTACTGGATGCAGGACATCATGAGTTTCTATTGGTGAGTATTTAGATACAGTTGTCTTCCTTAAAAAATTTTGAAATTTGTTTTGGCAGACAGGTAAGTTATATGTTTACTGATTAATCTTTGCTAGACTTGCTTTAAAGCCTTTTTAGAGCAATTCTAGAATAGTCTGTTCTTTAGGGCTAAGTTAGCTCTAATACTGAGGTATGATCCTTGTGAAAGCTCTACGTATTGCTCTGAGTATTCAGGAGGGTGTGTCTGCTCTGGCTGGTTAGAATTTGCATGCCTCTCAGCCTTGTGCAAGTCTGGAAATGGTTTTGATTATAGTTCTCAGTTCTTTGTCTCGCCTTGTGGATCTCCCCGCTCTGAATGTACAGATTAATATTCAGCCAATGACTCAAGGGGCCACCTGTGTAGATCTCTGTAAGTCTTTCTTTGCACTTGTCTCTGCACTTGGCGCTACCATTTCCAGCTGGATCAGCCTCTCCAAACCCTAATCTGTTTCTCTTCAACTCACGGAGATTGTGATGCTTTTCCTGGCCTCCCCTGTCCCTTTCATGCGGTTTAAAAGTTGCTCTCAGGCAGAAATCCAGGACAATTGTAAAACTCAGCTCCTTTGCTTTCTGTTCTCAGGATCACAGTCTTACATTGTTTGATATCCTGTGTCTGAAAAAGATGTTTTTAAACATTTTTGTATAATTATCTTTTTGTTTTGGAGGGAAGAAAATTCTATACCAGTGTCTTCTTCATGGGCAAGAATCAAAGTCACACATTTCAAAAACCATTTATGCATTTTGAATCAGGACTCAAATAAAGTATGCATGTTTATATTAGTCAGTGTGTCTTTCTACCTTTATTTACTAAGTAATTAAGTCAATCCTTTACCTTTCACTCTCTCTCTTTTTATTTCCATCCTCTTTTGTTGAATAAAACCTGAAATGTTTGTACAGTTTCCAACGTTCTGGATTTTACTGATTGCATTCCCATGATGTCTTTTAACATACTCCTCTACATACATTTCTGGTTAATTGGTAATTGCATTTAGAACCTTGATCATATTCAGATCAGATTTTTTAAATAAAACTACATTAAAGGTATTGTTTGCTTTTCCATCATGAAAAGCCCGTATTGTCTCTCTTTTTGTAATCTTAGCAGCTACTGATGCTCCATAACTGGATCAATGCATGCTTTTAATTTGCTAGTTTATCAGACACTGGGCTTTAGCTAGGTTCACTTTCTAGACCATGCAAATGGCACTATTATTTCTAACTATGCACTTGTTTTCAAAATATCAATTACAATGATACATTGGAGCTCAAATACAAAGTTTTTTTTTAACTTGCTCAAAAAAAAGTTGGCCAATTTTTACCAATTGGCAGGAGGCCAGCCTCAATTATATTAATCCATATGTGACTTTCAAGGTTATGCTCCAGCTAAAGTTGGGCTCAAGTGGTACTGCCATGAGAGAAGGCACCCTTGGATCGCCTTCAGTTAAACAAGAATGGCTTTGCATATTAGTCATAAGACAGGGATGCTTTTGTAGTGCTTAAGGGTATGTACAAGCTGTTTGTAGTCTAAATTTACTTAAGTATTTCCTTTCATGCTAGTTTATGGGGCTGATTTAGGAACACAGGATTTTCCAAGCAAATGTGAGTGTCTGTCCCAGCTCTCATACTAGTAAGCATGGGATTATTTATTCCTACAAAGCACTTTCTCTAATGCCCTTTCACATCTTTTTCCTTAGGATGTTTCTTTGATATCATCAGCCTAATTTTGTAAGACGTAGACGCTTGGGCTCAGAAGATTCAGGGCTTGGAGAAGGTCGTGTAGCTGGGTTCCCTCCTTCAGTCTCCGGATGGCGCTAGGTTCCCTGCTTCAGTCTCCGCATGGCGCTAGGTTCCCTGCTTCAGTCTTCGGATGGTGTCACACCTGTGCCCCATGCCCTGAAACACGGTGGGAAAGGTCTCTTCAGTCTCCCCACTCACCACACCTGTGCAGAAGAACCAACCTGTATGTTGGCATGTCTTCACTGGGCCGCTCAATAAGTCGTGTGTGTAGGCATACTTCTGTAAGTGGCTCTGAGCTGTGCGGGCAGTCTGTCTGGTTCCTCGTACTAAGCTACAGGTACCCCTTGTCCTTCTGGAATGCGCCCAAGATCTTTTGTCTATTTGGTAAAGCACAATGTTGGTTTCTCAAGCTCTATGTTGTTTGTTTTTGGAGTATTGTGGTATTGGTATTCCTTCCTCCACACACTCCAGGTACATCTTAGAGGGCAATCTTTTTCTCTCCAAGTTAAAATATTTGTTTAGTGTGGGATTTTTCATCTCAACTTTCTGGAAACTATGTTTTAAAAGCTACTTCAGCCATCTAAGCTCAGGTGTGGTGACAACCTCTCAGAATTGATGTGGCTAGGCCTTGGCATACTGCCACACGAGACCTGATTTTCTTTGCTTCTTTGTCTCACTCTCTTAAGGGAAGTAAGACTCGACTTTATTTTCACCATCATGAAGAAGTACGGTAGCCATCCAGCCCCGATTGTGGGAATAGCCTTACTCCAAATTCTCTGACTAATGACACGAACTAATGAGATGCTCTGGAATTCTGTACAACTCACTGTTCTGTCTGGGTCTTCCCACCTGTCTGCCTCCCTGGAGGAGGAATGGTATAGAAGCATCCTCTGTAAGATGCCATGTCCCGTTTGTTGATTCTAAAACGATGGTCGTTAAATGTTACTGCATGAAATGGTTTGTCTTGGCTGGGGTTTCCCTGAGACACAGCCTGAGAGGGGCTGTGCAGGTAGTTTATGTGGGAAGTGATGCCAGGGAGCAGAAGTCAGGAGCAGGGGGAGGAAGGCAGGGGAGGGAAGCAAGGAGCCCTAGGAAATGGATTTAGGAGCTGTCTGCTTTTCCCTAGAGGGGTGAAGACTTTTCCATGATTTCATCTCACTTTGGCAAGGGTGGTCCATTGGGTATTAAGCCTCTGTACTTCCGGATTTCTCCAGTGTGAGCACCTAGAGGTCCTGGCAGACATCAGAGAGGGCTGGGGTCGAGATGCTGAGCAGCTGCATCTACAAAGAGCTGGTCACGGCAGAGGCTGGAGTGAGAGGTGGACTGAGGTTACAACCAGATGAGGAAGATTAGGGTGAGAAGTAGGCTCAGGCTAGAATGAGGTGGGCTGAGGCTAGAATGAGGTGGGCTGAGGCTAGAGTGAGGTGGGCTGAGGCTAGAGTGAGGTGGGCTGAGGCTAGAGTGAGGTGGGCTGAGGCTAGAGTGAGGTGGGCTGAGTGAAGCGTGGTAGTTCCCACAGAGAGGTTAGATATTTAATTGGGGGAAGGGGAGACAAATGTCAGCATACACATGTTTAATTGAAAGCATCTCACATTTTTACAGACTTCAATTTATATGGATAGCTGAGTAAAGAAGAGAGTGTTGGCATTAATAGTGCTGCTTAGCAGCTCCCTCCCTGGCATCCCATTTCCATGTGTTAAGGGTTTAGTGTGGATCTGGCCGTGGCACTGGAAGCAGTGTGGGATCCCATAGGGAACGCAGAATTCAACAATAACGGTTGAGGGCTGCATGGTTTACCCTGGCGCTGATGCAATTCCAGCAAATTGTAGGTCCTTTTCGATACTGTCTTTATCTTTTACTATTTTTAAAGGCCATTTAAGGATTGTATGTAAGCGATGAAATACTATTCAGCCATAAAAAAGAATAAAACCAGCTGAATACAGGTTAACTTGTACAAATTCCTGTGATACAGTATCACATTTTCTCCATCCATTCATCCATTGAGGAATATCTAGGTTGATTCGAAATCTTGGCTATTGTGAGTAATGCTGCAATGAATACGAGAGTGCAGATAGCTCTTTGACATGCTGATTTCCTTTCCTTTGCATGGATACCCAGTAGTGGGATTGTTGGATCATATTTTAAATTTTTATTAAAATTTAAAAATTGTTCTATTTTTAATTTTTTGAGGAATCTCCATACCATTTTCCATAAGGGCTGCGCTAATTTACATTCCCACTGATGGTGTATGAGAGTTCCTTTTTTCTCTGCATCCTTCTCAGCATCTGTTACTTTTTGTCTCTCTGATAACAGCCATTCTAACTGGGGTGAGGCAATATATGATTGTGGTTTTGATTTGCATTTCCCTGATTAATGATGTTGAGTATTTTGTCACATATCTGCTGGGTGTTTGTAAATCTTCTTCAGGGAAATGTCTATTCAGGCCCTTTGCCCATTTTAAAATTGGATGATGACGATGATGATTATTTTTGCTGTTGAGTTGTATGAGTTCCTTATGTATTAAGAGTATTAATCCCTTGTCAGGTGCATAGTTTTCAAATACTTTCTTCCATTTTGTAGGTTGTCTCTTCACTGTGTTGATTGTTTCCTTTGTTGTATGGAAACTTTTTAGTTTGATGTAATCCCATTTGTGTGTCTTTCCTTTTGTTGCCTGTGCTTTTGAAGCCTTTTCCAAAAAATCTTTGTCCACTCCAGTGTCATGAAGAATTTTCCCTATGTTGTTTTTCTAGTAGTTTCATAGTTTCATGTCTTACATTTCAACTTTTAATCTATTTTGAGTTGACTTTTGTGTATGGTGAGAGATAGATGTCTGGTTTCATTGTTCTGCATATAAAAATCTAGTTTTTCCAGCACCTTTTATTGAAGAGACTGTGCTCTTCCCAGTGAGTGCTATTGACACCTTTGTTGAAAATCAGTTGACTGTAAATGCGGAGATTTAATTTTGGGCTACTTTGTTCTATTAGTGTGTGAATCTGTTTTTATGCCAGTACCTTGCTGTTTTGGTTACTATAGCTTTGTGGTCTCTTAAAGTCTTCTATCTCTTTCTAGCTGTGTAATCTTCTCAAGCTACTTCATCTCCCGGTAGCTGTTTCCTCACTGGTGAAATAAGAATTGTAGCCAGGATTAAATTCAATATGAATTTAATTTCCTGAAAACATCTTCTTAGGACCATTGCTCAATAAATAATGATGATTTTAGAGAATAAGAATGTGATTTATGGGAGCCATATGTTGTTGGGTGCTGAATCCTTGGCAGTTTTCTGTATGTTTCCTGTGGGGAGGCTCAACAAGTCAACGAACTGTGTGTGACATGCCCACACCAGAGGCTGCTTCCATGGTGTGTGTGGTTTGAGACTGGAGATGCTCAGTCTAGGTCAAATGTCTGATCTAGCCATTTTGCCATTTCACATCAGCAAAGGGTGTGTGTGTGTGAACAGTGAGGGCGATGGGTGCAGAGTTTTTTTTGACACTAGCCCTTTCTGGCAGGAACCTTCTCACCTCAGTTGACATGGCTCTTTCTCCTGTCTGTCTACCACTTTAGCTTCTAAAATTCTTAGCTCTGAGGTCTGACCATGGCAATGAGCTTTTTCACCAGGCACTTGTCACGTGTGTGAGACCCTCAGGGGGTCTGAGTTTGTCCTTGGATCAGGCCATCCTGCAAAATCTCTGCCTTGTTTCTCCTGATGGAATCTGGCCTCACGCACTTGGCCCCTGAAGAGCAGCTCCTGTCCAGCATGTGTGGTGTGGGAGGGGATGATCATCCCACTCCTCTCCCTAGCATCAAATTGAGCTTCTGGGAAACTGTGACTTCAGCAGAATCCCTTAAAGAATGTCAGGGCCTCACCTCACGGTTAGGGTAGGGTGGAAGGAAAGATATGCTGGCAGCAGGCTCTTGAGTTCCTACTGGGTGAACATGCTGTCTCAGCTGACAAGGGTAATTACTGTTCCCCAGGCCATTGTGATGGAGTTGGGGATAGCAGACCTAGATGAAATGACTTGAGATGCTTAGAAAGGAATTTAGCAACAAGTGGAGAGTAACAGAGTGAAGATCAAGTGTCTACCAGGAAAGAACCCATCCAAGTCAGTTCCAAATCCCTTTGCAGAGACTTCATGATTAGGTGACTCTTGAAAGGGTTTTGGAGAAACTTTCCTTCTATGGAAGTTCTTGGAGCTCTGACTCCAGGCCACAGCCGACACATCCTGGTGCTACAGGATTACAAAACTCACCCTCAAGGAGGGAACTGTAGACCTGGATTTTTGGAAAAGAAGAAGAGGTAGGCTGGTGTGTTTCTCTATGACATGCAAATTGCAGCCTAGATTGCCTTTCTGTTCGTGAGCACTTCATATTTGCTGGGAATTGGGCAGCCAATGCCATCACCTCATTCACTCCTGACAACAACTCAGGTATACATGGGTGCCACAGCCAAGCAAGGGTGGGCAAGCTGCCCAGAGTTAAGAGCAGAGTAGGGGTCCCGGCCCAGGGTGGTCTGACCACGGAAGCCCTGCTCCTTGCACTGCATTTGTTTCCTGCCTTGTAAGAAATGACACATCCCATCTAGGACATAAATGAGGATTTGTTAGGCAACCAGGCACCATTCAGAGCCCTTGGTCAACATTTTTCCCACACAGTTGTTTGGGAAAACCTAGTACAGTCCACTAGGTCAGTACTATTATTGACCTGGCTGTCAAAGAACAACAGGTATAAATATAAAGCTAATGGTAAGCAAGGTCCCTCCCAGTGCAGCGTGCCTCTCAGTCAGCCACATGCTTAGCCCAGTTACCCAAGTTATATCCTGCTTGGATGCCCAGAAAGGCTTGATAAGAGTATGTTTGGAGTCTGAGTGAAGTGTGTATGTGAGTATATGTGTGTGCATGTATGTATGTGCATGTGTGCTTACATTTGCATCACATATGTATGTGTCTGTGTTTACATATGCATGTGTATACATGTGCTTGTGTATATGCACATAAACAGTGTCTTTGAGGGCTTGACCGTCTGTGTTGATGTTATTGAAGCTCTGCACCTGACTTCTGGTCACTTTTCTGTTACTGACCAGCTAGATAACTTTGAATAAGCCACTGAACTTATTTGGACACTAGTTCCATCAACTGTTAGGTATGAGGATGGGACTGGATTATCTCAAAGATCCTTTTGAGTTCAGAAAGTCTATGATACCAGTAAGAATGTTCCAAAGACTTAATGACACCTCATTGAATGCAGCTTAAAATGGCTGCGAGCTGACCAGACTGTAGCATTCTCCAAGGCGAGCTGCCCTTCATACCTCATGCCCTTGAATAATGCAGCATAAATGTGTTTATTGTGCCAGCTCTTCTTGTAGTTTTATTCTAATCCCTCATCTCAGGCAACATTTGTTTTGGCTGCAGTTCGATACTTCCTCCTTCAGAGCTGTGCTTGGTTTTACCTCTAACTCTGTGGCCCTCAGGGGCTGGTTGTACTGATAGACTTTTACAAGTGAAAGAAGCTGTGGAGATGACCTCCAGCTGAAGCTGCAGGCCTGTACAGCAGTACCTTCTTGCTGAAGCTAACTGATCTTCTTGGTGAGGAGGGCTGGTGGTCCCGGGCCCGTGAAGTCAGGATTCCCCAGTGCGTTGGTCAATGTTGACTTAGATCTGGTTGAAATATCCGTATTTCTAAGTAGAATATTTTTGATCACAGAAACAAGGTAAATATTTTTGTCTTCCTTCAATGGAGGACTTTGGACCTCTCAGATGGGTGCCCTCCACCCTGGGCCTGGCTGTAGGAGGCTGCCTGGGTGGAGTGCAGGCCCATGCCTGGAGTCCTGGCTCCAGAGGCACCACATGCCACTCGGTGAGGGTGAGAATCCATTCTGCAGCTTCTTTCAACCCCACATCAGTAAATGGAGACAATGGGAAGGGAGCTGTGCTACTTTGAAGGATTTGGGGGCAGACCAAGAAGAAAACACATGTGAAAGTGCTTTGTAAGGATGAGTGCATGGTGGGGTGACGGGGGCGGGGTGGGGGAGGGGTGTTGGAGGCACATGCTGCTGGGCTGGAGATGCACTTTGGTCATTGGCCAGTTATGTGGCTTTGGGAACTGTTCAAATTTCTGGATCTTGGCTTCTTTTTTTGTTAAGTAGGTGATGATAGGGATCTCACTGGGCTGCTGTGAGGATGAGGTGTGTTTACAGTGCTTGGCAAAGAGTGGGGCTCCATGTGCATAGCTCCATTTCCTCTCAATCTACATTGCTCTACAAACGAAGGGTGCTATGACAATAAACCTCGCCAAGGCCAAAGGAGGGGCATGCTGGGGGTGGAGAGGGATGGCTGGGAACTCACCAGCTGGCATCAGCAAAGGAGGGATTGTTTTGGTCTTTGTAGGAAATTAAGAGGATTGCCTTTCTCATCTCTTACTTCCAATGAGTTCTGACGTTCTGGGGAATCTTCTCTGAATGAATCCTGGTATTGCTTCATTTATACTAGAACTCTATAGTATAACTGTATCCTGTATAATCCAAGCCAAAGATAGAGGCTTTGGGGACCATGAATTTTCAAGAATTTTCAAGGAATTGTGGATCAGCAGGTGAAGGGCTTTGGTGCCCACACAGAGGAGAAGGAGGCCAACTGGAACGAGGAAATGTCTTGCTCTCCTGCTGTTTGTCTCTTGGGACAATCTTGGAGACACATCAGCTGAAGTGCCAATTTAATAGCAGGGCTGCTGAGTCCTAGCAATGTTTTACATTTCTCCAACGAAAGCCCTAGAGGACTTTGGGCACATCTCTAAAGACACCGGTGGAGGCAGAGGCCCAGCTTCTAAACACTCAGAGTCACACAAGCATTGGCACTTGGTAAACATTTCCTTATATAATTTCAAAGCCATCTGTGACATGGCCATGTCATCCCCATTCTGCTAGTAGGAAAACCAAAGCCAGGGAACGGAAAAAACAATTTCCTTATGGCCACACTGCCAGTCAGGGCCTGGTGGGACCCAAGCTGGGTCCCGATCCCCCATCTCCCCCTTGGCACCTGTCCTGCTTTAGGGAAGATGGTTTGTGGCCAAAACTTAATCTTTGCTTTGATAAAGGGTTAATTCAAATTTTGGAATGAAAAGAAGAGATTTTGAAGCCCTAAAACTGTACTGTGTGACAAAACTCCTGTTCTTGGGATATGGTGGCAGAAGTAAGGGAAAGTGTCAGAAAAAGTCCTGCAAGGTGAGAAAAACTGAGAAAGAGACCCCCTTCCTATGAGGCTTACAGAAGGGGAAATCACAGCTGTGCAACCCTGTCTGCTAGCTGCCTCTGTCACTTCTTCCCCCATTCCCACTGCCGTGTGCACTTTTATCCAACCCTCTTAATGTCCCTGGCTGCGCTACCAGCAAAATCTAACCCCATCTGCTTGCTTAAGCTTCTTGAGCTCACCTATACCCGAGGAGTACGACATCAGGCTTCAGGGCTTATTGAAGTCATTACTCACATCATTGCACTAATCATAAACAGAAGTGAAAGTTGTAAATTGGGTGAAAGTTGTAAATTGGGTTTAATTACATTTCATAGAGAAAAAGGTAGATTTAAAAATGACAATTAATATTCTTAATATCCAAATGTTTTTGGTAATTAATAAGAAAAGCATAAGCACTCCAATTAAAAAAATGAGCAAAGGTCATAAAGATATAAAACTCACCTATGGAAACATACCTAGAGGAAACACAGAATTAGTGAGTGTGTGTATGGAAATAAATGGAAGGATAATGCCTTGCTACACAATGTGGGCTTTGGGGACGGATCTACCTGGACTGAGTTCTGGATTCACTATTTACTATCTCCACGACTCTCAGCAAATTAACCTCTCTAAGCCTTTGTTTTTATATGTAAAATAGAGATACTTATTTTCCCTGCCTTGAGGGGTTATTGTGAGGACTAAAGAAAATAATTCTGTAAAGGGCTTAGTAAAGTACCTGGTGCAGAGAAATTTTTCTTTTTTTTTTTTTTTTTTTTTTTTTTTTTGAGACGGAGTCTCGCTCTGTGGCCCAGGCTGGAGTGCAGTGGCCGGATCTCGGCTCACTGCAAGCTCGGCCTCCCGGGTTCACGCCATTCTCCTGCCTCAGCCTCCCGAGTAGCTGGGACTACAGGCGCCGCCACCTCGCCCTGCTAGTTTTTTGTATTTTTTAGTAGAGACGGGGTTTCACCGTATTAGCCAGGATGATCTCGATCTCCTGACCTCGTGATCCGCCCGTCTCGCCTCCCAAAGTGCTGGGATTACGGGCTTGAGCCACCGCGCCCGGCCGAGAAATTTTTCAATGCACATTAGCAATTGTCACTGCTAGTAGTGTATTTGCATTGATAACAATTAATAATTTAACATCTCACTGAAATCAAAGAAATGCAATTAAAACAACAAGTACATATTATTTGTTACTTATCAGATTGGAAAACAGGTGAAAAGACTGACAATAACCACCATTGGTTAGATGTGGAGAAACGGGTTCTCTTGTACAATTCTGGGATGGTGGGATCTGATGCCCCATTTCTGCAGGGCAATTTGGCAATATACATTAACATTTAATATGCTGATAGTTTTTGACTCAGTCTTTCTTCTCTCAGAAATTTATTACTGGGAGATAACTGGACAAATGCACTATAATGAATATATAAGAAAGTTTATCCTGGCATTTTTTTTTATAGAAACAAAAATTCAGAAGCAACTTAAACATCTTTCAGTGAGATTGACTAATAAGTCCTGCTTCATTTTTATGACAGAATGCAACTACTAATAGCAGTGTTCTAGATTTTCATCCACCATCGTGGATAAAGTTCTCTGTCATGTGGATGGGTAAGAAAACGTGGAGTGGAAAATAACATCTATACTGTGCCCATGTATGTCGATCCATCTTTTAGTTTTAGTAAGACACAAGTTTGGAAAAATGTGCTTTAAATTGCTTACACTGTCCTCTTCTTGGGATCCAATTTCATTATTTGATTTTTATATGAGTGTCTGTTATCGTTTTACTCAGAAAAAAAGGAAAGGAGAGTGTTTAGTTTTTTTGTTTTTTTTTGTTGTTGTTTTTTGTTTTTTGTCCTTTAGCAGCAAACCCTACACAAAGATCGACACGTTGATTTTGCTCATGTAAACTGAGTTGGAGTTGTGTTCCAAGAACACATCATCACAGCTTGCTTTCTTTTCTTTTTTCCTTGTTTGTTACTCAGAAGTGTTTCTTCATTCTTTAGTCTATGATTCATGCAAGAAGACAGAACCAATGTTTTGCAAGACCTTTCCATGAAGTAGAAAGAACAGCAGTGTTCACTCCATAAGAGGCGTGCACTACAGCCTGCCTGGCTTCATCGGCAATGAGGAAGTTGCATGGGTTTCCTACGGCTCTGCAGGGGTGGAGTGAGCCAGAAAGAACTGGTCAGCCCTAGACATTCAGGTGCTATCAAATACCAGCCCTAGGGCCAATGACACTTAAAAACAAAACAAACTTGAAACTTCCTTTGCTTGTGTTGCTTAGAATCACTGCAGTAGGAGGATTCCTGAGGCATTACCTGGATAGTCTCATCTGGCTGGACACGCAGGAGAACTGGGAGACTGCTGAGACTGCCATGTGGGGTGACTTGAGGGATCTTTGACCGTCTCTGTCTTAATCTGTTCTGTGTTGCTATAACAGAATACACAGAGTAAGTAATTTATAAAGAAAATAAATTTACTTCTCACAGTTTTGGAGGCTGAGAAGTCCAAGATTGAGGGACTGGCATCTGACGAGGGCCTTCTTGCTGCTTCATTCCATGGCAAAATGGCAAAGAGAAGGTGAGAGAGAGTGAGAGGTTGAACTTGCAGCGTCTGGCTTTTTTATAATAGGCATGCATCCATTCATGAGGGTGGAACCGTTGTGATGCAAGTACCTCCCATTAGGCCCTACCTCCCACCACCATTGCATTGTGGGTTAAGTTTTCAACACATGATTTTTGGGGGACACATTCAAACGATAGCACCCTGTGCACTGCCTGTACCTCCTGAACGACCCTATTATCCATCTCTTCTTTTCCTGGTTTGAACTTCCCACTATAAACAAAAATTCCAAAGTGCCTTCCATAAGCCTGTAACGTGCACCACATTCAGCAAGCACTGTTCCATTTGAGCTGCACAACAAACCTTCAAGGTAGGCAAAGTGAGACCGATTATCCTCATTTTACCAATGAGAAGAAAGGCTCAAAGGGATGGTGGGACTTGACTGAGGACCCAGCACTTCCTGGACCTGAATCAAGGCCCTCTGTCCCACTACTTTTGTTTTTGTTTACCCTGCAACTTCACAGCCCTTCAGAAGGCCCTGGACATCATGTGCAAGCTCCATGAATGGCCTGAGATTCATGTTTCCAAGTTGTTTTCTGATGGAGAGGCAACATTTTAAATTGTGACCCCCCACCCCACCACACACACTGAAACAAAAGTTTCAAGAAGTCATTACCACACAGTGACTCAGATACGTTCTAGCCTAGTCTGTCTATTCCATGCCAAAATAAAAGGAAGGAAATGCTGCATGTGACTCGGTAAGTTAATTTCAGGACACCTTGGGACCGCTTCCTGCTGCGTGTGGCATCAGCATACAGCGGGGGATACTTTGCATTCCTGTGTGCACCATGGGTTAGACAGGCTACTTGGTTCTAAGTGGAGAATGGAACTCCAGTAGAAAGACTGAGATGCACTGCAGGTAACCTCTGCAGAAAGGAGAGAGTGCCCACAGGCAGGCTGAGGTGGGCAGGTGTGGAAGGAGCACTTCAAGAGCACTGGCCAAGAGACTTGCTTCATTTTTATCCCTTCCTGTTTTTCGCCTGTGCTGAGGATTCACCACTAGTGTGGGGGGGCCTGTGACTTAACAGGAAAGCTGACTTTGGCTCCTTCACATTTTTTGGTAAGTTGGGGCCTAAGTGTTTCTGCCAGCCTTTGAGGAGGAAATGCAGCTTCCCTGGCACACTGCCTGGTCAAGGGACATTGAATCTACTGCAATCAGCAGTTGAAGATCCACACTCAGCCCCTGTTCTTAAAGTAAGTGGCTTCAGGGCTTCCAAGAGGCAGAAGGGGCTTCAGCTGGCCATGGGCAGGATCCAAGTGGAGCTTCATCCCTGCAGAGCAATGGCTGGCTCTCAGCAGGGGCAGTCTGGAGCAGGGCTTCTATCCTTTTCAGCTCATAGATTACTTTGGGATCTGATGAACACTGGGAGCCTTCTCCTTATAAGAACATACACATGCACGTGAGTGAGACAATTATATAACATCCCTTGGGTTTCACAGATGCTAAAGCCAATGACTTGCTTGAAGCCTGGAAGAGGGTGTTGACCTGGAGAATCCTAAAGGCCAAAATTTAGAGAAGATGGTGCCAGCAGATGAATTCGCAAAGTGAAATGCTTCCTTGCCAACCCACTTCTCCAGATTATTGAGTGCATCTGTCTGTTTGCTTTTGGCTTCACAAAATTGGCCCTCTTTAGTTCCATACTCTTTGCTAAATACCTTGCAAGTTTTCCTCTTCTCTCATGCCATTTATAATATTCTGACACCTGATTAGAGGAAGGCAGGACTCAGCTGCACTTGCACTGTGGGAAGAGCCACTTACAGGAAGCCTACTTGGGGCTGGCTGGGTCTCACTGCCTCCTAGACGTAAAAGCTCCAGCTTTTCCCTCATCTCTTGTTACAGCCACCACTTGTTCTAGATCTGCATCCGTTTCTGTAAAATGGGGGTGATAATACCTTCCCATAAAGTTATTGTGAGGATTAAATGTCCAGCACAATATCTGATACATAGCGGTGTTGAATAATATTTATTGTCATTACTATCATTATTACTGGCTGCTGCCTTCATTTTGAAATTCTATCCATGAGCTATGTTAATTAGCCTGCATTCAGTGTCAGGATATATTTCTTAATTTAGATTTTTAGAGCATGTGGCTAACCATGAGTGTTACATTTTCTCAGTACCTATGTATTCATATTAAACTATAGGTCTGGGCTCAGAGTTCATTGATATTTATAGAGAAGGCTCTACCTGCTGAGCCCTGTGCTAGGCATCCCCAGAGAGGCTGGCCCACTTCAGGCCTTAGGCAGCCTCACACATGAGTGCTCCTAACCCATTGCTGCTATGAGAGCATTCAGAAAGAAAGCAGTGTACACAGAGTTCTTGACTCAACTGGTAGGGTTGAAATTAAACTCCATCTCTTCATGTTACTGGACTGCCTTGATTTCTACTTTCAGAAAGACTACAGTTTGATATAAACATTGTAGTTTTGTTCATGTAAAACTTACAGTAATTCTGGGCTGTTTCAACACAGTTGTCAAACTGTTAACCTACAACTATATTTTCTCTTGCAGTGAGTGAATAAGGTACAATGATGGTTGTACAGACCATTACTATTGTTACATGTTAATTTACACTTAAGCAGATTTATAATTTCTGACTCTGATTTCCAGTCCAGTATACAGCAAAAATCCATATTTTAAACTAAAAAACTGTGCTTTTCATAAAATCATAAAGAAACCTCCTTGGCTATTGTCTGGGGACTTGCAAGAAGCATCCTTTGTAATTTTCTTCCATGTCTTCTAAAGAATAGTTTGGAACACATAGTACCATAGTCCATTAATACCAAAGGGCATTTGCAAAACTATCAACTCCCGGTTTATATAAAGGACCGGCCATCGGCGTTATACGTGAGTTAAAAGGATAGCACACCATAGTCAGAGAAGGGCAACTTGGGAATAGTTTGTGAAACATCCATGAGGGTAAGCCAGGGGTCTGTTTACCCCATGCCTTCCCAGAATACTGCCTCTCTTCTCGTCTGCTTTGGGAACAGTCAACAGCAAAGAAAAAGTAGACAGATAGAGTCAGTGCATTGAATAAAAGAAGATTCTAGATCACCACAAGGGACTTGTCATTTGAGGCAAAGTGTCTGAGAGAGGAAGTTTCTATTGCCTCAGTCGGGGGACTGGTCACTGATAAAAATGTTCTGGATCTTTTGTGGGCCAGAAGATAAGTTGAGTTTTGGTTGATGTTTAATGATGCAGAACAAAAGTCATAAATAGTCCATGAGGAATAAGAGCACAAATGATTGGGATTGGACAGTTTGCTTATTCAGCTGCAAAATGTGCTGTGTTCTATTCTCGTCATCCCCCCATGGTATAACAAAATGCAGTGTGACAAGGAATATAAATGTCCCCTAATGCATGGGCAGCTTTTTCTGTTCTAAGAGAGTCAGCATGAGTCACTCAGCAGGTGAAAAATGTTTCATTTAGATAAAATAGGAGAAATAGCAATAGCTTCCATACACCGTCATTGCCTGTATCAGGTAGGAATAAGATTACTGCTAGAAAACCAGAATGAACAGTGGCTCAAACACAAGATGTTTGATGCAGCCCATAAAAGGTTGGAAAGTGGGCAGTCCAGCCTGCTATGGCTGTTCCCCAAAGACCCAGGCTCTGGCTGCTTGAGCTCCAGCCATCGCTTCCACACTCCATCCAGCAGTATGGAGGAAGGGGTAAGAAAGGGTCATCTCCCTTCTTTGTATGCAGTCGTTTCTGGGATTTGCATGTAGCACTTCTGCTTGAACCCCACTGGCCAGAATTTAGTCACATGGCCACACCCAGGCAGAGGGAGGCTAAGAAATGTGGTCTTTATACAGGATGGGGATGATGAAGACCTGGGGGTTCTGTCATGAAGGAATAGGGGAGAACTGACACTCGGGAGCCAGCCTCAGTTTCTGCCACACAGTTCCTGGGATTTGATTTGCCCCAGCCAGAAGCAGTGCCTGGAGGGCGTCATGTGAAACCCTGGGAGGGTAGATGTCAGGAGCCTGGACTCCACTGCACAGAGCCCAAACGCTACAATGGCTGCCCACGTGGGTGGGTGCAGCCTTTGCTGCTCTGTGGCTCTGACCAAGGCCAAGAGTAAGAGCGATGAATCTGGTGAGAGACAGGAAGAGACAGGACCCCAGGGAGACAACATTTGGTGAAGTGGCCTACTGTGGTGGTTACCAAAGGCCTTAGATTGCTCTGAACTTGGATCTGCTGTGTGGTACTGGCCAGTTACTGGGAACCTCCATGTTCTCATCCACGTAACTGGAGGACTAATATCCAGCTAAGGGTTTTGGGCAGCAATGGGTGGGATAATATATATAATACATTATAGACATATATATAATGTATATATAATCTAATTATAACTACATATTAGAATTGGATGGGCTGATGTATATAATACATTATAGACATATTGTATATATAATCTAAGTTTAATTATATATTAGAACTGCGTGAGTTGATGTATATAATACATTATATGTTCATAATGTATATATAACATAATTATAATTATGCAATAGAATGCATATATGTATGTATTATATGATAATTATAATTATATAATTGAGCAGAGTGATGTATATGAAGCATTTAGCCCAGAGCTTGGCAAGATGTAGTTGTTCAAGAAACGTCCATTTTTATACCTGGTGACTTGGGAGCAAAGACGGGGCAGTGGGCTGGAAGCCTTCTGCAGAAGGGCAGGCTTCTGCTGGTCGGGGGTGGGCGTGGGGGCCATCACAGCAGCACCCATCATTGCCTGTTCTATCCGCTGTGCGGCTCCAGGCGCTCTTGATGGAAAGTCGCACAGACACACTGCCGTTCCCCTCTGCTTGCTGTTTCCCAATCACTCCTCACCACCAGTCCTTCCTCAGTGGAAACAGCCCTCATGTCACAGCCCTCGAAGATTAGGGTTTTAAGTTTGTCCCTGATAACTAAAAGTGTGAGAGACAACAGGGAGATGGATATCAGCATCATGAGGCCAATCACAGGAAACCGGTGACTTCCGAGGTGACGGTGGGCTGTGGCTGAGACAGAGGTAAGGAGGATAGTACAATTGTCAGGAAGTCTGCAATCACATTGTCTTTACTGGCAATTTTAAATTCTCACCAGGCTCCAGGCAGTTTTCTCAGCTGGCACGACGTTGGAGGTGAATACCTTCCAGGATGTGAAGAATGCACGTGGAGGGATTTTCAGCTTCCAGCCCTCTCCTGGGACTGCGCAGCCCACAGCCTACACGGGTGGGATATTCCAGTGGGAGCTTCCAGCCCTCTCCTGGGACTGCGCAGCCCACCGCCTACACGGGTGGGATATTCCAGTGGGAGCTTTGAACACCGCAGGTCCAGACTGAACTCGTTATCCCCTGGCCTGGCTTCTCCCGGCTTTCCTGTCTCCATGATGCCCTCCAACCATCCAGACAACCCAGCCAGGAAACCGGGCGTCATCTCACACTCATGCCTCCCATTCCCAACCAAGCTAACAATCCTTTAAATAAGGACTTTAACAATCCAACCCAGTCTTCTGGGACCCCCAGCAGCAGGCCTCTGTGAGAGCCGCATCGTTTCTCCAGGAGTTATTGCCGTAGCCTCGCACTGCTGACCCCCGGCCTCAGCCACCTGCTGATCACAGCCGTCTTGCTTCCCTGGGTCCCCATCACCTCCAGGAAAAGTCCCCAAATCCACTGCTGGCTCTTCATGTTCTGTGGCTTCAGAGACACATCCAGCCTCCCCCTTAGCCCCTCTCCCCAACTCATTCCCTGCTTTAGAAAAATCCAATATTTCCAGAATTCACCATACTCTCCCATGCTGCTGGGCAGGTGGTTCTGCTCCTGTGCAACTCCCCCTGGTCCCTGTTCCAGCCGTTCTCCCCTAGAGGGCCCTCTTGGGGTTCTGCAGAGCCTAGATGGGGCCCCCACAATCTCATAGCGCCTAACAAAGGGTCCCTCCTTGAGCAGACTCCAGCCAGACTCTCCTGAGTGCCTTCTAGACGGCTTCAATCTTGATCCATGAAGACCTGAACAAACACTAGCATGGCCTCTATCAGCCTAAGGCCACATCCCTGGAGTGACCCTAGGCGCCTTACAGTGCCTGCCTGAGAAAACTCAAGGCTACTAAAATTATCTTCTGTTTGTTCCAGCCAACAAGTGGAAGATACGGGCCATGACTCCCAGCCTCTGCGGGTGGTGGGCGCCTGACTTCATGAGCTCAGTTAGCAAACCCAGATGGGTTCACACAGACCATGCTCCCTTCCCACTTTCTGGAAATTTTAACTTCCGTGACTCTACTGGGCATCCCCTCACCCCTCTCCCTCCTCCCTCATTCCCCCTTTAAACACCCGCTCCCCTCTGCACAAATCAAAGTGGAGTCCAGCTCATGCTGGGCTCTCCTCCCTATGGCAATGGTGCATTATTGATTAACATCTATCCTGACCACTCTCACTGGTGCCCACCTTTATTTCTTTTTGACCTGCCTTGGGCACACTCTCTTATAGTTATTTCCATTGTTTGCATACCTTTCACATCAGTCCTCTGTGGATTCACTCATTCATTTATCCATTCATTCAATTAATTTAGAGTGACTTTTCTTTTTGTTTGCTGTAAGAGGTACAATTCAGATGTCTCCTCCTGCCCTAGCTGCTTTAGCAAAGTACTAAAGACCAGATAGCTTATAAATGACTGACATGATTTCTCACAGCTCTGGAGGCTGCAGGCCGAGATCAGGGTGCCAACAGGGTGGGTGCTGGTGAGGCGCCCTTTGGAGTTGCAGACGGCTGACTTCGTGCTCCTCACATGGTAGAAGGAAGGCAACAGAGCTCTGTGGGTCCTTTTTATAAGGGCACTAATCCCATTCGTATTGCCTTAGAAGGCCCCACCTCCTAATACCACCACATTAGGGGTGAGGATTTCAACAGAAGGATTGTAGGGAAACACAAACGTTCAGTCCTGTGCACCTCCTTGGGAAACTTCTAGGTTGGGTTCAGTGTCTCTCCTCTGCGCTCCCACAAAACTTGTGCTAGTGTTATGTGCTTACTACACTGTAATAGCAGATATTTGCCTGCTTTCCTTACCAGACAGTGACCTCTTTAAGGATAAACTGAGCACTTTGTGTCTGTGAGAGTGTGTGAATACACAGTTCTGTGTGTGTCTGTGTGTGTGTGTGAATACACAGTTCTGTGTGTGTGTGTGTGAATACACAGTTCTGTGTGTGTCTGTGTGTGTGAATACACAGTTCTGTGTGTGTCTGTGTGTGTGTGAATACACAGTTCTGTGTGTGTCTGTGTGTGTGTGTGAATACACAGTTCTGTGTGTGTGTGTGTGTGTGTCTGTGTGTGTGAATACACAGTTCTGTGTGTGTCTGTGTGTGTGTGTGTGTGAATACACAGTTCTGTGTGTGTGTGTGTGAATACACAGTTCTGTGTGTGTCTGTGTGTGTCTGTGTGTGTGTGTGTGTGTGTGTGTGTGTGAGCCACACAGGGTCTGACTCCATGAAAGATTTTTGAATGAATGAATGAATGAATGAATGAAAGCTGTTACGAGATTGATCTACTCGAAGTAGCCAAACTGCTTCGTGATTCACTCTGCATCATTATCACTTGAAATACAGAGTCATTTGGGAACACACTTAAAGCCAAAACATATTATTTAGTCACAAGGGATTTTGAGAAAGGAGGGTATCTACTGCTGTGGAGGAACTATATTTAGCAAGTCTGTTGATCTGTTGTTGAAGGATCAGGTTTCCTTTTGGTAATGAACGTGTTCAGTGCAATATCTGTCTTATGTTAAGAACAACCATGTAATGATTAAAATGAATAACCTTCATGCTTCTGGAGACTGTGCTAAACCAGTTCTGTCAAAATACAACCAGTGAGTCTGCTGGTTAAATTTAGAGTGGAATGTGAGGAATAAGTCAAGAGAGAGGGACACGTCTCCAAATTAATTGTTGTGGTGAGTTCCCGGCAGACAGAAACTGGAAGCTTATTTTGCTTAGCAAGCCTCACAGTGAAAGGGATTAATTCTGTGAAGTACCAGGTCATTGTGAGAGTTTGGTCCTCACAGCAAGAAGAGGCCTGGGTATGTGGATGGCATTTGTCTATGTGGACATGCCATCATCCTCACTAACGGGCTGTCTAGACAGGCTGGTGTGGGGTCAGGGCAGTGGGTTATTCTGTGGGTGCTGATCCAATTGGATTACTGAAATAGGAAACAGGGTTACAGGGTGTAGTTACAAGGACCTTACCCTCTGGGGTAGGGTGAGGGGGGCTTGTAAATTATACATTGAAGCATTTTAAGGAGCTTTTTCAGACCTATGGTGGAGTAGGAAACTTCTGAACAAAAGGATTGAGGTTAATGTTCTAGAACTATTCTAGGAATATCCTAGTAATGCTCTGGGAAGTAACATTCTAGGATGGCGTTTTGGGCAGTGTATCTTGGTATTGTGGAGCTTGGGTCCAAGCTAGGTAGATCAAGGTTCAAATATCAGCTCTACCACTGGCAAGCTGGGTGACTTGGGCACATTGACGTGTCTGTAAGCCTCGTTTGCTAACCAGCAACATGGAGGCAGGAATAGTAATGCTCTCGGAGGATGATGGCAAAGAATGGTAGTTGCCATTTGCATTAAAAGGATCTGGGTAGAAGAGTGTTTAAATGGCTCAGTATAAAACTTTACAATTTCAACGTTAAAATTAAACTGCGTAAAGAACAGTGCAAACCCTTGTTTTCCTTAGTAATTCGGTAGTGCCCTCCTCCTCCACTGTGGCAGGTCAGGGCTGGGAGGTGGGAAACTGCTCAGGTCACAGCTCTAGCATTAATCAGTTCCCTTTGGGCCAGCCCCTCAGGCCCCTGGGCTCCATCTGCATAATGAGGTCATTGGCCTATGATGTTCAAGGTCTCTTCAAGCCACCAAATTCTATAGCTCTCCAACTTACTGCTGGTCAGCCCAGTATTGTGGCAGAAGGTAGTTTTGTTGATGTGTACAAAATTCAGGTATTCTTAAAATAGTTTCCATAAGCAGAGAGAAAACAAACTACTTTTTATTTACTTTTTCAGCACGAGTAGATCCTGGCAAATGCTCGAAGGTAAATTTTGGTGATTGCGTCAACCATGTGTGCAAACTATACAAGTCTACAGAAAGGACGACAAACGCAGTGGCTGTGCTTTCCAGAGCAGAGTGGCTGGAAGGCAGAGTGGGGAGTGGAGATAGAGAGGATGCGTGGATCCTCTTCACCAGGAGAGCAAGTGCTTCTGGGAGAAAATTGTTAAAGAAATGTCCCCAAAATGTTTTAAGAGCAATTTAAAAATCATCAACAACACCAATTTTGTATTAATGTACTTGACCAAGGATTTATATCCAATTAGGAGAGAGGAATTCTGACTTTCTACTCCTTTTTGTTACCAGTATATGCCTGTGGAGAAAAATGGAAGGGAAGGAAGACCAGAACAGGGGTCATGTCTTGTTGCACTAAACTGATAGTTCTCAATCCAGATTACACATTTGAATCACCAGGGTGCTGGAACACACCATCAAGGCCCGGGCTCTGCCTTCAGGACTCAGATCCCCTTGATCTGGGAGGGAGTGTGGACACCCCTAAAGGCTTCTCATGTTCAGCCTGCATTGAGAACCACCAGGTTTAACAGTCACCACCTCCTCCACCCTAAGCTACTGAGGGTCAGTTGTTTTTTATTTGTCTGTTTGTTTTATAAAAAACAGAAATTTTATTTTCTCATCGTTCTGGGTACTTGGGAAGTCCAGGATCCAGGCACCAGCAGATTTGATGTCTGGTCGGAGCCACTCTCTGCTTTCGAAATGGTGCCTCCTTGCTGTGTCGTCACATGGCAGAAGGCAGAAGGGCAAATTGGACCTAGGTCGTTCCCTTGAGGGCTTTTATAAGGGTTTAATTTCATTCATGAGGGCGGAGACCTTATGGCCTAATCATCTCCTAAAGGTTCCACCACTTAATACTCCCATGTTAGGTCTTAGCTTTCTTTTTTTTTTAAGGTTGGATAAATGTGTTATTGATGACCTTGTTTACATCATAATATGTGTATATATATGTATATACACACACTCACATGCTCACACATATGTATTTTTCTATAAAGAACAATACTGAACACCAGCAGGCAATTTCCAAAATATTTCTTAAAAACCAGGAGAGTGCAACCCGATGAGGTTTCTCTACGTTACTTATAGAGCTTCAAACCATCATTTAAAAAATTGTTTATTTATCTCTTTATGTTAACTTTTAAGTTCAGGGGTACGTGTACAGGTTTGTTACATAGGTAAACTTGTGTCATGGGTGTTCCTTGTACAGATTATTTCATCAAGGGTCAGTTGTTGAGCCAGTCCCTCCAGGTTCCCACTTCATTCCAGAGTAGGTCTAGAGCCCTTGGATTTTCTGAATCCTTTTATGCAGTGGCTCCTTATCTTGGAGGAGTTTCTCGAACAGAATCCCTTTGTCCCTACCCTGCTGTGATCACGCCCTCCTTCCCCAGAAAAGGGCTGCTCGGGAGCTCTTCTTTTGATGAACTACTTACAAGCCTGCCTTGAAGAGGGGTAGATATGAGGAGCCACCACTGAGGACAAGCCTGGAACAGCTTCTTGCTCCTCCCTCCACGTACATCAAAAGTGGTGTTGTGGCCGGGCGCGGTGGCTCAAGCCTGTAATCCCAGCACTTTGGGAGGCCGAGACGGGCGGATCACGAGGTCGGGAGATCGAGACCATCCTAGCTAACACGGTGAAACCCCGTCTCTACTAAAAAAATACAAAAAACTAGCCGGGCGAGGTGGTGGGCGCCTGTAGTCCCAGCTACTCGGGAGGCTGAGGCAGGAGAATGGCGTAAACCCGGGAGGTAGAGCTTGCAGTGAGCGAGCTGAGATCCGGCCACTGCACTCCAGCCTGGGCGACAGAGCGAGACTCCGTCTGAAAAAAAAATAAAATAAAAAAATAAAAAATAAAAAAAAAATAAAAATCAGCCCCCGAGTGACTCTTCAGCTAACTTGCCTCATGGGCCAGTNAAAAAAAAAAAAAAAAAAAAAAAAAAAAAAAAAAAAAAAAGTGGTGTTGTCCAGCAGCATGTCCTGCAGTTACAGAATGTTGAAGACCTGGGCTGTCCAATATGGTAGCTGCAAGACATGGGTGGCTCTTGGCACTTGAAATGTAGGTAGACAACTGACCCTTCTTAATTTCTCTTAATGGTAGATGATTAGTTCAAATTTATTATTATTTTTGAGATGAGTTCTTTCTATATTGCACAACCTGGTCTTGAATTCCTGGGCTCAACCAATCCTCCTGTCTCAGCCTGTCAAGTATCTGGGACTGCAGATGCACATCACCATGCCTGGCTCAGGTTTAAATATAAATAGCCCATCTGTCGAGTGGCTGCCGTATTGGATTTCACTGTTCTTTGTGATGTAGGGTTCTGAATTACTGTGTTGTTCCTCAGCAGACATTTTCCCTGGGGTTTTCTCATCATATGAACACCTGACTTGCAGTCTTCCTGTAATCACCTTGAGTGACGTCAGTGTCCCTCTGAGTGACCCACCCAAGTCTCAGCCTGTCGGTTCCTTGACATCCTCCGTAATAGTAACTGTCCCCTCTGCCCCACTCAAGCTACCATTTTCTGGGGCCATTGCAAGTCCTTGTCCTTACCTGGAATTGTTCTACCTTTGCAATTTTAAAGCAAATGTATCACAGTGATCTTCTCAGACCTGTCACCCACTCACCCATGCACCACTGAGGCCTCTTTTCCCTGGACCTTCCACTCTCTCCTTCTCGCTTTCATGACCAAGATCATTGTTCTAAGACTCCCTTAACTTTTAAAATGCTGTCTACTTGTTTCTAAACCAGTCGATATTTTTTAGGCCCAATAACATTACTTAGCTTTTCGAAGAGCTTGGTGGTCTGGGGTCACTCACTCCTTCTTCAAATGTTTTCTCTCCATGGCTTAACTGATCCACTTCACCAACTCTTACTGGGGCATCTGGATGATACTGTAAGTGGCAGGCAGTGCACCAGATACTGGGTGTAAAGGCTATGTAAATAGTTGTTGTATTGTTCAGTGGATAATGACAGGAAATAAAGGTCTGTACAAGTTCAATACGGAAGCAACTAAAAATATTTTCTGTCAGTGGATGGTTGAATCCATAGATGCACAACCCATGGATATAGAGGGCCAACTGTAATATGGGAGATGATTTTGCCTTGCTGTACCTTAACCGTAGTGACCAACTTTACCTGAAGACCTTAGGGGCGATCGTTCTGGAGTCATGACAGCTGAGCTCAGTTAAGTGGATATTTTCTAAATGAGGAAGGAAGAGGGCATCTGGCCAAGGGCCACCTGCACAACTTGGTGGTGCATTTGAGTAAGTTTTATACAGAGAACAGCATAGAGTTGTGTGGCTAGAGCCCAGGGTGCTTTTAGGAAAATGGGAAAGAGTGGGAAATGAGACAAGTGAAGCAGATTGCATCGATGAAGAACTGTTCGTATGTCTTGCGAAATAATTTAGACTTCATCTAGTGGACAGTGGGGGCTGCTGCTGGCTTTCAGCCCAGGAGTGATATGATACTTTATGCTTGAGGTCACACAGTTCTCCCCAGTCTCCTGCGGCAGGTGGAGACCTTAACTAGACAGCCTCTGCTTTGGCTGAGTGCTCTCTCCGTTCCATTCATCATCGGTAAAAAGGGCGCGGTGTGTGAGGTTGTTGAAAAGAATAAATACATGCTGCCTATAACCTATTTGAAAAACTGTAAGTGCTATGTAAAAATGGTCATTGTTCTTAGTAAAGGAATTACAATGGCAATTGCCTAATTCCAAGCACGGCTGGATCCTTGCCCCTCCAATTAGCCAACTACAGGGGCAGTGAGTTTGCACGAACAACTTTGTACCCAGGTGCAAGTTTCCTGAATGTGTCAGAGCACATAGAAAAATGAGGCCAAGTTGACTGTCTTTAAAGTTTGTCTTAAATATTTGATAATGCCCAGCCTGAGGGAATGTTTTCCTTCCCGTTATTTAGATATTACTTGCTTAAGATGTCTTCCTATTCATTTCATAATTTCGGAGGCATCTCACTGTTGGGAAATTCTCAAACTCCAAAGCCTGTGGGCAGAGAAGGCAGGAGTTGATGGTACCCTTCAGGGGCCCCATTTGCTTCTTGAAATGCCAGATTGATCTTGTGCCTAGAGGCTGGGTCTGTGGCCAGGGCAAGGGTCAGCTCTGGGCATGCAGGCTGAGGAGGGCTGGCCCCATGAGAGCGAAATGAACAATGCCATCCTTCCCCAAGGAATTCTGCCCTAGGACACAAAGGCGGCAGAGGCAGTGGCATGCTGGTAAATGGTTACCAAATGTCTCCCAGCACATGGTTCCCGTGTAAATGTTGGTTGATATTTTGTTTATTGTTTGCAAGTGAGATGAAGGTGAAACAATGGAGACACGATGTGAACAGCCTCTTTGCAGAATTCAAGGGTGGCTTTCAAATTCTGGAGGAATATCTCCTTAGTTATTTTGTGCTATTCACAACGTGATGTCTCCAGACAAGATACCTTTTAAAATTCAGTCTCCTATCCATCATTTTAATAGCCTCATCTATTAACATTGTATCACTTTCTTAAGTCTAGACAATTGACAAAACAACAAACCAGGCCCTGATTTGTAGCATGCGGCATTTGTCATGGTGTACATATCCCCACGCGTGCGTGTGCACGGGTGATTGCACGTGACTGACTGGCTCACGACCAGTGCACAGATTCTCGAACATGTAACAGTTGGCTCACCTGCGCCCACAGGAGCTGGTTCCAGACTATCACCCATGCAGGTAGAACTTAAAACTTTCTGAGAGCTACTGACAGACAGGATCTTAGTTTCCATGATTGAAAGAGTCATGGACATTTGGAACAGCAGAGGAATACTGTGGGGAGCTGAGGGGAAGAAAATAACTGCATATACGATGGTGTTTGACAGGAAAACCACCGCACTCTGTAAGGGATAATCAAATACATAAAAATAGAAAAGAGAAAAGAAAAATGTAGAACTGCATAGACCTCAAAAGTAGCAAGATGTGGAGGGAGTCAGCCCATTTACGCTCTTTTTAAAAAATTAAATACTTGCTAAAGCTCTTCTCGGGCTATAGGTCCCAAGGTTTCCAGTATGTTTGACAGATGCTAATCCTTCTAATGCCCTGGGGAGGCATTGGTATCATTTTTATGTTGAAGATGAGAAAATTGAGAAGGGTCTTGTGATTTGTGCTGAGGTTAAGGAGTCAAAGTCAGAGATGAGAAAAGATTTTATTATTTTAGCCTATTTGAGGCACTCTTTGCTAATGGAAACAAAACAAAACCCCACCTAGTAATCAAAGCACCACAGGCTTAGAGAAAAACGTTTACTTTGTGGGAACTCCCATTGAATATGTGGGTGAGCTAGGTAGGAATGTGTTCAACGTGGTCAGGAATAATGGGAGGAGAGTCTGGACCACGCTGGCTTGAGCTCCGTACCCTCAGTGGGGCAAGGGGAATACCTCCCAGGGCTTCCTGTTTCTTCCCCTTCATGCTGAAGTTCACCTGCCGATTTTTGAAGCCCTTCATAATCCAGGCCCATCACACTTCTTGGTGGACACCAATGCTCAGAGAGCCATGACGACTCTCCCAAAGATAGGCTGGGCTCATCCCCACGTGGCGTGTACCACCAGCTAGTACGGAAGAGAGGTCTGTACACAGCACGTGCTGAGGGTGCCTGTGGTGTCCCGTTTCATTCTCATACAAACGAATTGAGGTTGTTACTATCATTGTCCCACTTCACAAAGGAAATGGAGGCGGGGAGCCTCCACCGAGCTTACCTAAGCTCATCTAGTTAGTAAAGCCTTTTACTGATAAGTAAACAAGCTTTTTACTAGCAAGCCTTTTAGCACAGGACTGAATGTTCAAAATTAGGCTCACAGCCCTGCATTGCATGCCCTGCAGTTCGTGGCGTTCCTTTTCCCATTACCTTCCCTCTCAATGCAAGCCTGTCCCTCTTTTGGGCTCCCAAATGCTCAAGATCCTCATCAGTGTTCCATGCGGCTGCCTTCAGGAAAAGAGCTCCCATCCATCTCTTCTGGGTCACTTGAGAAATTTGTCTATAGTGTGCAACTGTCATCCAAATGTGTCCTCTCTTGCCTGACAGAAAGGTGCAGTGCTTCTCCACCAAAGCTAAAGCAAAGACTTAGAATCAACCCAGATTTCCATCAATGATAGACTGGATTAAGACAATGTGGCACATATACACCATGGAATACTATGCAGCCATAAAAAAGGATGAGTTCGTGTCCTTTGTAGGGACATGGATGAAGCTGGAAACCATCATTCTCAGCAAACTATCACAAGGACAGAAAACTAAACCCCACATGTTCTCACTCGTAGGTGGGAATTGAACAATGAAAACACTTGGACACAGGAAGGGGAACATCACACACTGGGGCCTATTGTGGGGAGGGGGAAGGGGGAGGGATAGCATTAGGAGATATACCTAATGTAAATGACCAGTTAATGGGTACAGCACACCAACATGGCACATGTATACATATGTAACAAACCTGCACGTTGTGCACATGTACCCTAGAACTTAAAGTATAATAATAAAATAAATAAATAAATAAATATTTTTTAAAAAGCTCTTTAGGGAAAGCAAGCACGTCTTCATTTCCCAGAGCAGGGCCTGTAGACAGACACTCAACACATACTTGGTGATGGATTGATTCGGGTCCAAGTCCGCACGTTTATTTACTTAGCATCTATAGCACCAGGCGTCAGACTGCCGACACAGAGATGAAAGACCCCCTCTATCAAAGAACTTCAAATTCCACTGGAGCAAGCCGATTAGCCAGCAGTTACAATGCAATGAGATTAGTGTGACCAGGGAGGGCCCACCTGAGGAGAGTCCTCTGGGAAGGACTCGGCGAGAAGCTCACTTTTAAACCAGCCCGGCCTTTTGTTCTTTTTTGCTGGAGACATGGTCTTGCTCTGTTGTCCAGGCTGAAGGGCAGTGGCGTGATCATAGCTCCCTGCAGTCTTGAACTCCTGGCTCAAGTGATCCTCTTGCCTCAGCTTCCCAAGTAGCTGGGACTATAGGTGTGCACCATCACACCCAGCTAATTTTCAATTGTTTTTTTCTTTTTTTTTCTTTTTTTTTTTTGTAGAGACAGGGTTTCACTATGTTGCCCAGGCTAGTCTCGAACTTCTGGGCTCAAGCGATCCTCCCACCTCGGCCTCCCAAAGCTCTGGGGTTATAGGCAGGAGCCACCGTGCCCAGCCCAGCCCAGACTTGAAGGATGAGGGGAAACCAGAGTTCACCAGGAGGAGGCTGGGGAGGGCCAGGGCCCGGCACACAGTGCACGTTCTGAAGCTCAGTGCATATCCTGGGGTATTTCCCCACATCTTCCTCGATGTGACTTTCAACTCCATTGAAGACGGAATTCTGCTCTCTTTCTATTATATTCATGAAAGTGTGGGGCCTGTTACTCAAGGGGCAGCAGTGATGTGAGGAGTGCACAGAACACAGGTGCCGGTGGCCGCCGGCAGAGCGGGTGATTTTGGCTACTCTTTCCAGGTGGGGAGAGAAGGTTATGGAACCCATTGTGGAGGCAGGGTCGCCACTCTCCACGCCCCAGCCTCACCAGGGTCACACAGCCCCTCCCACCTCTCCCCTTCCACTCGCAGATGTGGATAGAGGTCATCGTCCCTCTTCTCATCAACCTTTCTATTCCTGGTGAGGAACTAGCGAGAGGAGCAGGAGAGCCTCATCCACGGTCCCACACCAAGGGTGACTCTGGGCTGTGTCCGGCTTCTGTGGCCCAGTGGAAAAGAGACTTACAGGAGATGCTGCTTCAACAAAACACTTTGTTGGAACGCTCTGATTTTCTCGGATTAGTTTAGTGAAATTCACTTGTGCTCGATGCAGGCTTTTAAGATTTCTGGATTCAAGAATGAAGCAGCACAGACGGGACACAGGGTGTCAGTTTAAGTGACGGCTCAGGTTGATGGGCAGGTGCTGCATGGAAGGCTGAGCGGCTGCGGGCGGAGGGGCAGGACTGGACTTGGAAGGAGATGGGGGTGTCACGGTTGGTCAGTGACAGCACCTGCCGGGGCTCTGGAGGGCAGGGGATACCAGTGTTTCATACTCACCAATCCTGGGCAGAACAGCTGAAAGTGAAGGTATGTGTGCTGTGTGTTTACCTGTGTGCATGTGTGAGATAGTGGGTTTGTGTGGGTGTAAGTGTATGTGTGAGTCTGTTATGTGTATTTGTGTGTGTGTTATGTGTCACTATGTGTGTGTGTATGTGAGTATGCAAGTGTGTGTGTGTGACAGAATATGTGTGTGCAACTGTGAATGTGACTGTGTTGTATGTGTGTCTATGTATGTACGTATGTGAATGTGTGAGTGTGTTATGTGCGTCTGTATGTGAGTGTGTGAGAGTGTATGATTGTGAATGAGTGTGAATGTATGCGAGTGTATGTGTGTGTATGTGTGTGGGAGTGTTGTGTGTGGACATGTGTGTGTATATGTGAATTTCTCTGTGTGTGTGAATGTGTGTGTGTGTTATGTGAATATATGAGTGTGTCTATATGAGACTGTGGGAGTGTGAGTGTGAATGTGTGTGTTATATGCATGTCTACGTGTGTTAGGAGTGTATGTGAGTGTGAATGTGTGTGAGTGCATGAGTATGCATATGTGTGTGATGTGTGTCTGTGTGAGTTAGGAGTATATATGAGTGTGTGTGAATTGTGTGAGTGCATGTGTGTGTTGAGTATATGTATGTGAGTGTATGGGCGTGTATGTGTGAGTGTGAATGTGTGAGTGCATGTGTGTGTGTGTTGTGTGTGTGTTGGGGTGTATAACTGTGAGTGTGAATGTGTGAGTGCATGTGTGTGAGCGTGTAGCCGTGTGTGTTTACCATGCAGGTGACGCTGCCTCCCCTCAGCCTTCTGGGCCCTTTGTACTAGAATTCCCGTTTGGGAGGTTGGGTTCTCTCTGTTACACGGCATGTGAGGAGAAAGAACTTTGAGTAATGCCAGAGGTGGGTATAGAAACGACATTAAGTCTGTCCCACACTTTGTGAGCAAAAAGCAGTTCCTAATTCTCTTACTGTACGTGCCGAGTGCACGTGCCTGTCTTGTGAGCCCTTGTTGGCATCCTTTTGTGCAGAAAGGAGGCAGGGCAGGGCTGGCCAGGGCTGAGCTTACAGGGGAAGCGGGGCGGCCGCGCTCCAGGCTCCACCTCCAGGGTCTCAGGGCCGTATTTCCTGTGCGGAGTTGGTGTCCACCGAGAGACCTCAGCGTCTGCCCCTAAGGCTCAGATCGGCCACAGTGATTTTTTTTCCCTATGAAATTTAAAAACAATCAATGTCCAGGGTGGACTTGGGGAAATCCTGTTTCATATTTCTTCCTGAATGACTTCAAAACAAACCTGCTTTTATCTCTAAAACATTCCTTTCAGTTAAACACCTTGTGGGGATCTCTATTGCTCAGTCTATTCACAATGGTAGTTTTTATAGAGACCCTTCTTTTCAAAGAAATGCACACGGCCTGTTTGCCTGATGAGCCAGACAATGACTAAGGAGCAAATTACATAAAGATCATTACACGGACTTAGTTTGTGCTCTCGTCCTGTGACTCACAGGGTAACTTGTTTGTGTTGCATTTATGGGCAGAGGTGCTTTAAAAAACATTTGATAGAGCAAGAATTGTGAAAGAATGCCAGTCATCGAAAACTTCTGCCAAAAGAGGGGATTCTTTGACGGCTAGAGACAATGCTGTTGAAATCAAAAGGTGTGTTGGGGTGCCGCAGAGCTTTCCACAGCCCGACTGCCTCAGCATGGCCCTTGGCCCTCTAGGAGAGCAAATTCCAGGCTTAAACAGAAACCACCACTTTAGAAACAGCCCAACTTCTCTCAAAGCATCAGCACTTACAATGGCTATCCTTGGTTGGGAGACCAGGATGGGGAAGAAACACCTTTTGTGATGCTGAGGAAGCAGGGTATAAAAGTGTTCCTGACTTCCATGGGGGATTTTTAAAACATAGCTGGTGCTATTTTTTCCTTTTTTCTTTGAGACAGGGTCTTCTTGCTTTGTTGCCCAGGCTGGAGTGCAGTGGCTCACTGTAGCCGCGACTTCCTGGGCTTAGATGATCCTCCTATCTCAGCCTCCTGAGTAGCTTGGACTACAGGCACATGCCACCATGCCCAGCTGATTTTTTATAGAGACAGGGCCTCGCCATGTTGCCCAGGGTGGTCTCAAACCTCTGGGCTTAAGCAATCCTTCCGCCCTGTCCTCCCAAAGTGCTGGGATTACAGGTGTGAGCCACTGGGCCTGGCCCTGCTGATGCTATTCTTTTTAATTATGGTAAAATACATATAAAAGTAACCATTTAATCATTTTAAGCACCGAGTCCAGCGGTGGTAAGCACATTCACACTGTGGATGTGAATGTCATCCACATTCACACCATCACCATCCATCTCTGGGCTTTTTCGTCTTGCAAAATGGAAACTCTACCCGCTGAACAGTAACTGCTCCTCCCGTGACCCTGGCAGCCCCCACTGTACTTTCTGTCTCTATGGATTTGCCTACTTTAGTGCCTCCTATAAGAGGAATCACACAGCACCCATCCTTCTGTGACTGGCTTATTTCACTGAGCACTACGTCTTCAAGGTTTATCCAGTGGTAACCCATGTCAGCATTTCCTTCCTTTTAAAGGCTGAATCATATTCTGTTGTGTGGATGGACCACATTTTGTTTATATCTGTTAATGAACACTTGGGTTGCCCGGGGGGTAAATTTCTTTGCCGTATCTTTTCTCAACCGTTGAATGAGTGTGTAGGGCCATGAGTGGCAGGTGTGCCGGCAATTTGCAACCCCCCCATCAGCTTTTGGCTGCCGAGCCTCAGTGGTGTTTGAGCAGCACGGCCTTTAGGAATCACACCTGCAGCTTATGTCGGGTCCATCCCGCTCCTGGATGGATCTCTCCTACCTGCAAGACGATCGGCATCACAGGTGTTTGCAGGTTCCAGGGTAAGGTCAGTGGCCTACAAGGAAAGGAAGCTGTTTCTGCCTTGGCCTCGAGTGCTGCTCTGTTCTTTCAGCTGTGCTCAGCAGCTAGGATGAGTCCAGGCCGGGACTGCTGGGACCCATGCTCTGCTCCTTCTTCCCCTGCATCCCGTGGAGTGCTTTCCCTCTGCAAAGATCACATTTACAAGACTTCAGTGCAAACGAAAGGACTTCATTTGGAATTTCTTTGTCATTAGGAAGATATTTCAATGTTGTTTTAACTCTTGACCTCAGGCTAACATGTAGGAGCCAGGATTCAGTTAATCCATTCATGCCTAGAAGAGAAAGTTCTAATTTACTTTTGAGATACATTGCAAATGTGCCTTGTACTAACCTTCCTAATTATTGTTTTTTTCCTTATAGACTAAGAGTGAAATTAGCATTTGCGTTTTCTAAATTAATTGGTGGACAGAGAAAGGAAGTCAGTGACATCGTAGGGATGAGAAAAGTCAGCCCAGGGTTGGGGGCTTATAAAATTGGGAATGGCCCGAATGGGAAACCCGCTGGGTTCCACCTAACCCCCTCCGCCTCACCGCGGACTTCCCTACCCAGAGAGCAGCTGGCAACACACCAGACCCTCCAGAACAGCATTTTTAAGGCAGCTTTCAGGTGTTCAGAGGAAGACGGACTCTGAGAGGCAAGTTTTGGAAATTTGGATCCACAAAGTTAGTTTTATTTTTTTCTTTCCTGGAGCAGGACTCTTCATAACTACTCATTCAGCAGTTTTCACCGGGTGTGGAATGTGTGCAGACTTTGTATAAGAAACACCAGTGTGTTCCTGCCCGCCTGGAGACTGAAGGCTAGTGCGGCTCATAAGATGCTAATATCAAAGAGGGTGATAAAGTAGGCAAGGTCCCCAAAATGCTTAACAAAGAAAGGAGACTCTCTTGGGAAACCATTTCCTTTCACATGTGACTTGTGGGGGACACTGTGGTTTTGTTTTTTGTTTTAGAGACAGGATCTCTGTCACCCAGGCTAGAGTGCAGTATCACGATTGTGCTCACGGCAGCCTTGAACTCCTGGGCTCAAGTGATCCTCCCACCTCAGCCTCCTGAGTAGCTGGGACTACAAGTGCATGCCACCACACCAAGCTAACGTTAAAGAATGTTTTTGGTAGAGATAAGGTCTCATTATGTTGCCTGGGCTGGTCTCAAACTCCTGGGCTCAAGCTATCCTGTCGCCTCAGCCTTCCACAGTGCTGGGATTACAGGCGTGAGACACCGCGCCTGCTGGGGCCCTTCGGGTAACACTGTTGTGCAGTGAGGAAGATGTTAAGTAGAAACTCGGTGACATTATGCTAATAGCTAGCACATGTCAAGCAGGTTACTTGTGCCATTTCTCACCATCATCCTGACAGTTGGAAATACTTTCATTTTACAGGTAAGGGGACTAGAATTCAGAGCACTTAAGTGACTAGTCCTAGGTCACCTGTTTTGTTTGGTAACAAGGAAAGCCAGGATTGGCATGCAAGTCTGTTTGGGTCCAACACCATAGTTCTTCCATTTTCTTTCCCTAATCCTCTCCCTGAAAAGTCTATGTCTTGGGTTAAAGAAACCTCAATTCTAGTCCTGACCTGTCAATTAGCCCAGCAACCTTGACCCCCTCAAATTCTCAGAGTTTGAATCTTTAAACAGAGAGTTAAAAGGTCTGTGCTTACAGCATGTTGTTAGGACAGATTAAGTAACGTATGTTCTGCCACTTTGAAACATATGCAGTATGTACAGTGCTATCTGCATTCCAAGCGTCAAATACTATTTGCTGAAGCAGTTCAAAGGGTTGGCTGTATTCGATTCAGCTGGATTCAACATGTGGACGTTATGTTTAGCCTCCTTGAGGGCAGCTGTGCTGCTCATGTCCTAGGGCACTGAAGTGGACAGTGTTCCCTGGAGATCCCCACCCAGGAGGCTTTCCTCCTCTCAGGCTGCACCTGAGAATGACCTCAGCCTTCAGAACCACTTGTTCAAGGATTTTTTTAAAGAGTGGCAACACCTGAAAGCTCGTTTATCACTGTCTCTGCCTCCTGGCGATGAGGCCACCTACACACTGAAGAATGATGGCAAAAATAACACGCAAGAAGCCCTGGGGAAAGTGTCAAAGGATCCCTCTGTGCTGAAGGCAGAGATTACTGACCTATTTGTAGTAATTTTAGATGGCGTTCGCATCAGGAAGATTGCGGTTTTGCAAACACAGAGGGCTCTTACATCACTATTTTATGGGGAGCCCTTCTTTCCTCTGGAATCCGAACTGATAAGCAGCACGTTTATGGTTCTAAGGAAGGATTGTGGGCTCCATAGTTTTTTCCCTTTGGTTTGATTGGAAGGCTTTACTGGATTAGAATGAACAGCCTGGAATTCTGCGGCTGTAGCGGAGTCCTTCAGCACCGTAAGTTCAGAAAGCTGACCCCAAGAGACCTGAGGGCCGGTGCTTCCTGTTGGCTTTGGTGGAGACCGGGGAGAGGTGGCAGCAGCCCCGCAGGGAGCCAAGAGGGAAAGAAGGCCGGGCGCGGTGGCTCAAGCCTGTAATCCCAGCACTTTGGGAGGCCGAGACGGGCGGATCACGAGGTCAGGAGATCGAGACCATCCTGGCGAACACGGTGAAACCCCGTCTCTACTAAAAATACAAAAAACTAGCCGGGCGAGGTGGCGGCGCCTGTGGTCCCAGCTCCTCGGGAGGCTGAGGCAGGAGAATGGCGTGAACCCGGGAGGCGAAGCTTGCAGTGAGCCGAGATCCGGCCACTGCACTCCAGCCTGGGCGACAGAGCGAGACTCCGTCTCAAAAAAAAAAAAAAAAAGAGGGAAAGAAAAGGGAGGCGAGGGCCAAGGCCTGTTTCGGGGAGCAGGCAAGGAGTCCAGAAGATGAGAAAGGGCTGGGGACTGTGCTCAGAGCAGAGTGGACAAGTTCCTCCTTGGGGACCATGTAAGGGTGGCAGCTCTGCAGTGCCCCCTGCCTTCCGCCTTCACCTCCCAAAGTGCTGGGATCACAGGTGTGAGCCGCGGGAGGATGGAGGCCTCTGTCCTCCATAAGCCCAGGAAGCAAAGGGCAGGCTCGCTCCCATAGATCACACCCGGCTGGGTCTTGGGGCGTCAGAGCCTAGGGGCCTCCTCAGGGACCATCCGCTGCTTTAAATCGGCTGTATCTGCTCTTCAGCCTTTCACGTGGCAGGGTTGACCAGCAGGGCACGGGCATATTCATCAGTATTTGCAAGAGCGGCGGGGCCACTGGGACACGCACAATGCCAGGTTCACAGGCACAAATCATGTGAAAGCAAATTCATCTTTCTTCTGACGGGGCCACTAAACTGGTAGGTCAAGGAAATGCTATAGCCACAGTGGTTGCATCTGGCACAGTCTCTCATGATGATATCCTTGTGTACAAAATAAAGGCATGTGGGCCAGAGGTGGTTGGGGCGGCTGTTCCCTGGCAGGTCCACGGAATACACCCAAAGGCTGGTCTAAGCTCTGACCAGCAGCGGCTTGCACAGACACTTCTGGTGCTGAGCCGCGAGCCTTAGCTGTGTCTTGCTTAATGGTAAACCACACGTTTTGAAGGACAGTCAGGATCCAGAGCCGAAAGGACCTCACAGCGCAGGTTAGAACAAAAGGTTGAACAAGACAGAAGGCCATTTTAGTTTATAATTTTTATTTATCTTTTATTGTATATTTTTAAGGCATGCAACATGATGTTTGATATGTGTATGCACAGTGAAGTGATTGCCACAGTCAAGCCAGGTAACCTGTTTGCTATCTCATGTCGTCACCGTCTTTTGCAATAAAAGTACCTAAAATCAACTCTCTTGCCAAATATCCAGAGTACATAATACAATATTATTATCTATTAATATCTACAATATTATTGTCTACAATATTCTTATCATATTGTATTAGAATGGCATTTTAAAAGGTTAAATAAAAAGACTCTTCACTTGGACTCAAAGAATTAACTGCACTAGTACCCCAAGGGTGCCATGGCGCTTAGCAGCAGTGAGGGTGACGAGAACCCAGGGCTCAGGGCGGGAGGTGGCTTTCGTATGTTTGTTCCGTCCATCTGTGGCTACATTATGGTGGAATATTTCCTAGAGTGCTGAATTTCCCCTATCTTCTCTGGGCTAGGGTAACCACTTTTGGAGTACTGGCATTCAGTTTTAGGCATCACATTTAAGAAGACAAGGACAGAATAGACCCAAAGCACAGGGATCAGATTGCAAAAGGCCCTGACACTGCCTCCAGAAGAATGACAGAGAACCTGGAGGGTTCACAGCTACTGTCGACTCTGAGGACCAAGGAAAACAGGGCAAAGCTCATGTTGTAAGACTACAAGGGCAGAAGTGGGGTGGAAACTAAGAAATTCTCCAGCATTCAGAGCTGTCCTGGCAGAATGGGCTGTCCTGGGAAGCAGTGAGATCTCATCACTCAGAAGCTTGGAAGTAAACTGAGCCTGCACCTGCTGCGTGTGGAAACAGTGCTTCAAGTATTTCAGGTGTGGTTTGTCTGGGCCATTCCTCCAAAACCCTGGGATTCTATGAGTCCAGACAAGTCAGGAAACCAAGGATCTAACCTTAGCTTTGCCACAAGCTACCTTAGTGACCTTCAGCAGAACATTTCAATCCTCTGCCTCTTTTTTCCTCTGCTAAAATAGGAAGTCGGACAGGATTCCCTACAATGTTTCATTCATCCACATATTCTACTACCTTTATCACCATATACTGTGACCTCTGCAAAGTGCTGATAGGTTGTGATCTCCTCCTTCTTTCATATACATCAAGAAAGTCTTAACTGCCATTGCAAGATCTGCACCCAAGGTCCCGCCGTTGTTTTTTTTGGACGTTGGCCTCTTTTTATTTGGATTTCTCTTCTGTATTTTAAGATCAACTGCAGCAGACTGAGAGGACAACCAGATTAGGAGCACCCCCTTCTCCTTGGGGGATACATCCCAAGACCTCCAGCGGATGCTTGAAACCATGGATAGCACTGAATCCTATGTATTTTATGTTCTCTGTTTTTTCCTATACATACATGGCTATGATAAAGTTCAATTGATAAATTAGGCCCAATAAGAGATTAACAACAATAACTAGTAATAAAATAAAATAATTATAACAATAAATTGTAATAGCTATTACATATTATTACGCATGTGAATGTGGTCTCCCTCTCAAAATACAGGCATACCTCAGTTATATTGCTGGTTCAGTTTCAGACCACTGCAGCACAGGGAATATCACAGTAAAGTGAGTCATACAAACTTTTGGTTTCTCAGTGCATATAAAAGTCATATTTACACTGTACTCCAGTCTATTAAGTGTGCAATAAATAGCATTATGTCTAAAAATGTACTTAAGTTAATTAAAAATACTTTATTACCAAAAAATGCTGATTATCTAAGCCTTCAGTGAGTCACGATCTTTTTGCTGGTAGAGGGTCTTGTCTCGTTGTTGATGGCTGTTGACTGATCAGGGTGGTGACTGGGGTGGCTGTAGCAATTTCTTAAAATAAGACAACAATGAAGTTTGCCTCGCAATTGACTCTTCCTTACATGAAAGATTCCTCTGTAGCATGCGATGCTGTTTGATAGCATTTTGTCCACAGTCAGACTTCTTTCAAAACTGGAGTCCATTCTTTCAAACCATGCCACTGCTTTCTCAACCGAATTGATGTAATATTCTAAATCCTTTGTTGTCATTTCAACAATGTTCACAGCATCTTCACCAAGAGTAGATTCCACTCAAGAAACCATGTTCTTTGCTCATCTATAGAAGCAACTCCTCATCCATTCACATTTATTCATGAGATTGGGGCAATTCAGTCACATCTTCAGGCTCCACTTCAAATTCTAGTTCTCTTGCTATTTCCATCACATCTGCAGTTGCTTCCCCCACTGAAGTCTTGAACCCCTCAAAGTCATCCATGAAGGTTGGAATCAGTTTCTTCCAAACTCGTGTTAATGTTGATATTTGGACCTCCTCCCATGAATCATGAATATTCTAAATGACATTTAGAATATAGTGAATCATTTCTAGAAGGTTTTTAATTTACGTTTCCCACATCCATGAAAAGAATCACTGTCTATGGTAGCTATGGCCTTATGGAATGTATTTCTTAAATAATAAGGCTTAAAAGTAGAAGTTACTACTTGATCCATGGGCTGCCGAATGGATGTCGTGTTAGCAGGCATGAAAACAATGTATTAATCTCCTTGTATGTCTACATCAGAGCTCTAGAGTGAATAGGTGCTGTGTGAAAGAGCAGTACTATTTTGAAAGAAATCTTTTTTTTCTGAGCAGTAGTTCTCAACCATGAGCTTAAAATATTCAGTAAACCATACTATAAACAAATGTGCTGTCATTCAGGCTTTATTTTTCCATCGATAGAACACAGACAGAATAGATACAACACAATTCTTAAGGATCCTGGGATTTTCAAAATGGTAAATGAACATCGGCTTCAACTTCAGGTCTCCAGCTGCATTAGGTCCTAGCAAGAGAGTCAGCCTGGCCTTTGAAGCTTTGAAGCCAAGCCTTGACTTCCTCTCTTCTAGCTGTGAAAGTCCTAGATGGCATCATCTTCCAACAGGAGGCTGCTTCATCTATACTGAAAATGTGTTGTTGAGTGTAGCCTCCTTCATCAATGCTCTTAGCTAGACCTTCTGAACAATTCGCTGCAGCTTCTCCGTCAGCACTTGCTGCTTCGCACTTTTATGTTATGGAGATGGCTTCTTTTCTTCAACCTCGTGAAACAACCTCTGCTAGCTTCTAACTTCTTTTCTGCAGTTTCCTCACCTCTCTCAGCCTGCTTAGCATTACAGACGGTTAGGGCCTTGCCCTGGATTAGGCTTTGGCTTAAGGGAATGTTATTATTTGGTCTTCTATGCAGACCATTCTGAATTCCTCCATATCAACAATAAGGCTGTCTCACTTTCTTATCATTCCTGTGTTTGCTGAGTAGCATTTAATTCTTTTAAAGAGTTTCTCTTTGAATTCACAGTTTGGCTAACTGTCTGGTGCAAGGGATCAAGCTTTTGGCCTATCTTGGCTTTTGACATGCCTTCCTCACTAAGCTTAATCATTTATAGCTTTTTATTTAAAGTGAAAGACACGGGACTCTTCCTCTCACTTAAACACTTAGAGGTCATTGAAGGGTTACGAATTATCCTAATTTCAAAATTGTTGTGTTTCAGTGAACAGGGAGGCCTCAGAAGTGGAAGAGAAATGGAGAAAGAAATGGTTGGTGGAGCAATCAGAATGCACACATGCCCCAAAACAATGACAACTGTAACATCAAAAATCACTTGATCACTGTATCAGAGATAATGAAAATGCTTGAAATATTGCAAGAGTTACCAAACTGTGACACGGTGACACAAAGTGTGCACATCCTGCTGGAAGTGTGGTGCAGAGAGCCTTGCCTGACTCAGGGTTCCCACAAACCTTCAATTTGTAAAAAATGCAATAGCCACAAAGTGTGATAATGTGAAGCACGAAGAAACAGGGCATGCCATTGCTGTGATATTTTCAGATAGTGATGACCTCAGGTGGCTGAACCCTCAGAAAGTAAAACTGAGGATGAGGGGCTACTGTATTTTATTTGTTTGTTTATTTATTTATTTATTTTTATTTTTGAGATAGAGTCTCACTCTGTTGCCCAGGCTGGAGTGCAGTGGCTCCATCTCAGCTCACTGCACCCTCCTCTGCCTCGGGTTCAAGTGATTCTCTTGCCTCAGCCTCTGGAGTAGGTGGGATTACAGGTGTGCACCACAATGCACGCCAATTTTTGTAATTTTTAGTAGAGATGGGATTTCACCATGTTGGCCAGGCTGGTCTCAAACTCCTGAGCTCAAATGATCCACCCGCCTTGGCCTCCCAAATTGCTGAGATTACAGGTGTGAGCCTCCACACCTGGCCGCTACTGTAATTTTTACTGTAGTGGAGAGGCCGTGGTTCTAGAAAGTGATGGTAAGGCTTATGTCAGCAGAGAAAATAAGTAAAAATGATTCTAAGAATATTTTAAGAAGTTATTCTAATTTGTTTGAGTGTTTAATTCTTCTTTCTTCTTGTTTTTCTTCCCTGTGAAGGCATTAACAATTGTTTATGTGAAGGGTTGTAGTTTCTGCTCTGTTTGGTGGGTTATTTCTTTCTTTTTTTTTTTGAGATGGAGTCTTGCTCTGTTGCCCAGGCTGGAGTGCAGTGGCACAAACTCAGCTCACCGCAAGCTCCACTTCCTGGGTTCACACCAGTCTCCTGTCTCAGCCTCCCGAGTAATTGGGACTACAGGCATCTGCCACTGCCTGGCTAATTTTTGTATTTTTAGTAGAGATGGGGTTTCACTGTGTTAGCCAGGATGGTCTGGATCTCCTGATCTCGTGATCCGCCCACCTCGGCCTCCCAAAGTTCTGGGATTACAGGCGTGAGCCACCACGCCTGGCCTTGGTGGGTTATTTCAATACTCACATGTGAATTCCACCCATTCCCTTATGCTGATTGCTGTCTTGCAAAGGAAACTGGCGGCCACAAGTGCTGGCCAGCCTGACCCTTGGGGCCATTTCCTTTTGGTGGGCAGTGCTAAATTGAGTCCCATGTCTCAGTAAAAGTAATCAGGGCCAACATCTAAGTGATTTAAAGTCCAATGGAGGTCAAATGAGAAGCACAATTTGGAATGAGGCCCAGCTCATTGGGATGGGCAGAGGGAGGCAGTCTGAATGCGTGTGTCCATGTGTCCGTGCATATGCACATGTGTGTATGCATGTGTATGTGTTGGGGGTGGCACTCCTGTGGTAGTTTTTATGTGTTCCTAGAGTACTGCTTGGGTGAGCTGCCTTCTTTTAGAGAGTCTGGGCCAGGTCCGCCCCCAAGTGGGTGTTGGTTCATCTGGTGACGGCATTGTGTGGATGAGGCTGAAGATACACACTGGCCCTGCAGAGCCCCTGCCATCGATTCGCTGCAGAACTCAGCTTCTTTCTAAGAATGCCATTCCCATGAGAATTAGCAATGCAATAAGCAGTTGTGAAAGGCACTTTGTATGCAATCCCCCAGGCAAGCCAAACACTCAGAACCAACTGTACGAGATTGTCCTCTTTGATCAAACACACAACATTACAAAAGCTGATGAAACTGAATTGAAAGTTTTCTTGATGTGTAAGAAGTCACATTCATTTTTTTTGGCTGCTGACCTCAGCACCAGAGATATCACGAAGAATACTTTAAACAAGACCCTTTTGGGTGAGGGAAGAGATGCATATCTCGCTGTATACATTTCCATTCTTTCCCTGATAACCTGGCATCCTCCTGGTCCTGAGTGTTCTATAAAAGTCACCTTTTGAAGACTGTCATCCCGACAGAAGAGCCATCTGAGATAACACTAGTTTCCAGCAGCTCCCGGGATGCTGCTAAGAGGGTGGCCAAAGAAAGCAGGTGGCTTCCATCAGCATGGAGCCCCGAAGCAGAGGGGTTCACATATGGTGTCTCAACTGTTAGTGCTTTTTGTACTCCATGATTTATACTTAGAAATAGAAAAAAAACCAAAACCAAACCAAAACAAAACAAAACAAAAAAACTTCCTCCTCCCAAGGCATCTGTGATTGGCAGCTCCTCTTAGGGCCTCTTAAGACCAGGTTTCATGGGAAGACGCAGCACATCGGACAAGGAGAGGATGGAACTGTGTTTTTTCACTGCTTCCAGCAGCTTGTGAAGATGGCATAGCTAAATTATTTGGGGGGCTCTTCGGTTTGTCAAATGCACCAGCCTCTGGTTCAGGCTTTGCTTGGCAAGAATTTTTTGGATGCTTTTAAAGAGAATGTTGCCCACTGGCTATGATCCCCAGCAAGAACGAGAAAACAGAATGATGACGTATCAGCGTGGGCATTCCCAAATGCACTCGACAGCTGCCATCAGACTACCTGCAGCAGCAAAATGTGCAAATGGATACCTGAACAATGGATCAGAGCAGAGTGGGCTGTCTCACAAACATTTATTTACATAGAGAAACAGCACAATACATTTAGACGTTTGTGTAGGGAGTCTTGTGATAATTGATTGTTGCACATAATTTGACCAATTTCATGTGCAGAAGGGTGGTGAGGCTACATAAATGAGTCAGCGGATGCCACATCGACACACCAGGACTGGACTCCTGTCCCCCAAACCATCTTTACTGATCTACTTGCCTTGCTGGGTTGTTGTGAAGATGAAATACGATCCTGTGTGCTAATGTGCTTTGTACATTGCAGTGCACAGTGCCAACATCAGTCACTATTATTATCCTCAGACAGGAAAGCTGACCTGGAGAAAAGGTGAGACAGAGCTCCTGGAAAGATCGCGTCTTTGCCTAGACGTAGCCCTGGCCCACAGGAAGATGTTTACGTGCCACGGATCTCCCTACAGACAAAATAGCCTGTCCGTTGGGATGTAATCGATGAGAGTTTCTTACTGGAAAGAGCAAGGGAGTGGAAAGATGCAGCAGATAAAGGCTGCTGTGAAGGGAGACCTAGGCATAGTTTTAGAAGGCGAAGTTGATGGGTGGGGAGCAGGGGAGCTGCAGCTCCAGGAAAGCAGGAAGAAGCTTTGACCACAGACGGGTTTTTCTGGGTAGAAAGACCCCATGCTGGAGAAGGGAACTGCTGGGGCTGTCATCAGCTTAGCTCACACGCTGAACATATATTTATGGAGCATCAGTTCTGCGGCCTCCCTCGTTCTGGTGTCACGGTGGAAAGCCATCCTACAAACAGTCGCACGGCCTTCACCCTGACTTTGCCTCAGTAGGCCGGCCACTGAGTGGCAATTCAGTTTCCATTCTGGGCCCTGTCACCGTGAGGGTGGTTCTGGGGCAAAAGTCCCTCCAGATTTCAGGAGAGTGGCAGGTGAGTCCATTGACGAATGAGGAGTGATAACCCAGTTGGTAGCAGCTCTCCTGGATCCTTCCAGATGTCCTCCTGGAGCTCACCGTCAAATGCCCACCTAGACAATTATTTGATAAGCGGATTGTCTGCTAGGGTTGCCGTAACCAAGTCCCACAGACCGGGGGCTTAGACAACAGACGTGTATTTTCTCACAGTCCTGGAGGCCGGAAGTCCAAGATCCAGGTGCCACAGGGTTGGTTTCTCCTGAGGCCTCTCCTTGGCCTGCAGATGCTGCTTCTGGCTGTGGCCTCACAGGGACTTACTTCCCTCTGTGTGTATCTGTGTCTTCACCTCCTCTTCTTACAGGGACACCCATCACATTGGATTAGGGCCCACCCTTATGAACTCATTTAACCTTAATTACATCTTTAAAGACCCCATCTCTAAATACAACCACATTCTGAGGCACTGTGCACTACGGCTTCAATATAGGAATTTTAGGGGAAGATGATCCAGCCTGGAACACTATGTAAAAATTCCAGCTATTAACCTGTTGTCTGTGTCAAACTGTTTATTTGACAGGACTTAAGCATCCCCCTCCCCACCACTTTGTTTCCCCGGTTTCCCCGTGCCAATCTGGCTGCTGGTTAGTGCCCTGGGTAGGGACCACACAGAGTAGACAACATGGTGGGAGGAGGGGAACTGGACAGGGTTTTGACCCCGACAGGTGGAGGAATGTCAAACAGATTAGGTCGCGGGTGAGAGGAGAACAGAGCCACTCTTTAGGCCAGCAGAGATCCCTTCGAGTGTGTGCAAATCGATTGCAGCTGCCATAGCAGGAAAGGATACTGTGGTTGCTTAATGGCAAGTGCCACCCTCGGCCTCAGATGGGAGTTCTCTCTGTGCATGATATTTTTCCTAATAGTCTGAAACATTTCTCGAAAGGGCTGTCAGAATCCTAAGATGGTCAGGACAGGATCTCAAGGGCCAGGAAAAGGGCTATGGGGCTCTCATACCCAGAGCCTTAAATGGCCTTGGGTTTGCCAAAGCCAGACAGGAGAAAGTTTGCTGAGATTATCCACGATGTGGCTGAAGGAACAAGTGAACAGTGTATATTTTTGTGTCTCCATCAGATATATTCCCAAGAATTAAAAGTTGAAATAAAAGACAAATGAAAAGTAACTGACATTGATAAACATGTAAATGACAGTATATTAAAGTGTCTACAAGTGGCTGTGGCGGCCAGCTAGGAGAACTGCTTCTTTTACAGATAGGAAAATTTAAGTCCAGGTATTTCGAGGCCAAAGCTGCACTTGGAGTTGGTGGGCGACATGGAACTGGATCTGGAGTCTGTTCGAGTCCAACACAATTTCTAAAACCCATGTGGGGCTGGGCGCAGTGGCTCATGCCTGTAATCCCAGCACTTAGGGAGGCCAAGGTGGGTGGATCATGAGGTCAGGAGATTGAGACTATCCTGGCGAACACAGTGAAATCCCGTCTCTACTAAAACAATACAAAAAATGAGCCGGGCGTGGTGGCGGCGCCTGTAGTCCTAGCTACTCGGGAGGCTGAGGCAAGAGAATCTCTTGAACCCGGGAAGCGGAGTTTGCAGTGAGCCGAGATGGCGCCACCACACTCCAGCCTGGTGACAGAGCAAGACTCTGTCTCAAAAACGAAGAAAAACAAACAAACAAACAAAAACAACAACAAAAAACAAAACAACAAAGCCACGTGGGTCATGACTCTTGTCACTGGGGAGAGTTTTACTCTTCGTAGCACACAGTCTCTAGGAAGCTGGGTTTTCTAATTCTCCTTGGGTCTAAACTGTGTACTTGTCACTTAAAAATTAGGCACTTTAATTATATGAAAAAACATATGACTTGTAAACAAATTTTAAAATGAAATTAAAAATTAGACAGCATCAGAAATTAATTCCTTTAATTCATCAGCCACTAGGTTAATTTTAGCAGAAAAATACTTCAGTATACTCCAAATATCATACCAATTCGAGAATGTTTCCATTATTTTTACTGTGTGTTTCTTTTTATCCTTCTTTTATTTTTTATCTCCTCACACAAACACATATAGAGCAGAGCACCTTCTTTCTGTGCGCCTGTTGGTGTGCATTAAAATGTGCAGGACCGCCAGGCATGGTGGCTCATACCTGTAATCCCAGCACTTTGGGAGGCCAAGGCAGGTGGATCATCTGAGGTCAGGAGTTGGAGGCCAGCCTGACCAAAACCCCGTCCCTACTAAAAATACAAAAATGAGCCTGGCGTGGTGGGAGGCTGAGGCAGGAGAATCACTTGAACCCGGGAGGCGGAAGTTGCGGTGAGCCGAGATCGTGCCATTGCACTTTAGTCTGGGCAACAAAAGTGAAACTCCATCTAAAAAAAATAAAAAAAAGTGCAGGACCAACTTCACAATTAAGACGTTTTGAAGTAATGTTCCTTTCTTCTTCATTTCTGTTTTCTACTGACCTACCTGACAACTTTGTGGGAAACTACCTAACTCCACTAACATCTTTTTTATTTAAAGTTCTCATGTTTAGTTTTCCCTTAGCACATTTTCTTTTGTAAATAAGAAAAGATACAATAAAATACAAAAAATGAAATAATTACCTTAATCTTAACTGCTCTAACTTTTCTCTTAAAGAAAAAAACATGACTTCATCAATATCTAACATTCTCTTGACAATTGGTGAAAAGAAAATTTGCACATCCCAAAATAAAATAACATAAACTGATTACTTAAGAAGCCAGAATTTCCAGTTTATGCACAAAATTTTCCATAGATATTAGACTCTACCCTTGTACACTAAGCAAACAGCAAATGATAAGGAATAGAAACAGTTCCTGTTTCCTTGTTGAGCAACCAAGCAACACAGAAGAAATCATTTTTGTTTAGAAAGAAAATAAAAGAAAGCAACGTTTCACAGACAGGCAGAGATGTTACCACCAAACTAAAGGCCTCTTTAAATTCTGACTTTATTTCACGTTTTGGCTCCAGATCCAACCGGGCAAGGCTCCTGGGGTTGGGCTTCTCTGAGCCTCTGTTTGACAGGACGCCCCATTGTCAAGGGTAGAAAACCTGGAACCATCGAATCATTCTGCAAACCACAAGGTTCTGGGGGCCACACCCAAAGAAACAGGCCAGGAGGCTCACCAGTGTAACAGGGTCTGAAGCCCGAGCAGTGTAAAAACATAATGCACGGCGTAATTAAGCAATTACTATGAACTCAAATGAAGGGTGTTTTGTTATTGTTTTGCCCTTCCTCACCGAGTGCCAACTGTCAGCCTGGCCATGGCTGTACTAAAGCCAAACTCTACATAAACATCTACCTCTCACCCTTACCTCCCATTCCTCGTAGAGAGCCAGAGGCCTGGCAAACGCTTCTTGTCAGTCAGTGTGGGTCATAAGGTGGAGCACTGGCTTTCCAACGACATTAGGAGGTGGTGTCCAGCCTCGGGTGTCGTAAGAGATGCAAGGTCCACACCTCTCATGGTGTGAGGAAGGCTTCTCCTTGACTGAGGAAATAGAGACGCTTGTGTCTGAACGTCAGAGCCACTGTGATCTCCTTCCAGTTCTCGCACTCTCTTCCATTCTATGTCAAGTCTCAAGCAAGGGTTCTGGGCCCGTGAGTGCTGGCTGCCACCTCCTCTTCCATTGCCCCTGACTCTACTCCGTGCACAGAGGCCGAGCAGCCTGAAGCACGGTGGGCTGAGCACAGACTGCAGGGTGAGCGCTTGGATTTACACCCAGCTCCGACACCCAGGAAACCAAGAGACAGTGGACCCACACTCCATCCTGCCCCACGGCTTCCCAGCCATATGATCTCAGGCTCTTCCAGAATGTAAAAATCATATTAAGCCCTGGGCGTCAAGAGTAAACGTCTGAAAGCACTTAGAAAATTGCATAGTGCTGCATAGTATAAGGAAACTTGTCAGTGGGTCTAAATCCTACTTTCCCCCTGGTCATTCCGCCCTGCTGAGGTGAGGGTTCCTGTCTCACAGAGCTCTCTCTGCACCTGTCTCACAGAGCTCTCTCTGCACCAGTCTCTCACAGGCCAGCATCTCAATGTTCCCTAGTTGGTATGTAGGAGTTAGTTTCTTTTCTAATACCACATTATTTATTTGCAGAGGAAATCAGGCTTTTTACTGCCTCTATAACCTTTACTGGGCTAGCACACTTAGAAGTCTTTTTTTTATGGTTGTTTAAACATTTTATTTGTTAAGTTGGATTTGCGGTAAGTTTTGTCGGTTGCCTCAAATATTCACAATTTAACCTGAATTAAAACTTAGCATATACAGGTTGAGTATCTCTTATCTGAAGTGCTTGGGACCAGAAGTGTTTCAGATTCTTGATACTTTTGGTTTTGGGAATATTTATTTGCATATAAATAATGAGATATCTTGGGGTGGGACCAATGTCTGAACAGGAAATTCATTTGTTTCATATCCACCTTGTGTGCATAGCCTGAAGCTGATTTTATAAAGCATTTTAAATAATTTTGTGCATGAAACAAAGCTTTGACTGCATTTTGATTTTTTATTTACTTTTCAAATATGTGATGTTTGACCTATCGCATGAAGTCGAGTGTGGAATTTTCCACTTGTGGCGTCACGTCGGGGCTCAAAAGTTTCAGATTTTGTAGCATTTTGAATTTTGGATTTTCTGATTAAGGATGCTCAACTTGTATATGCTTTCTAATAACATTTGGCCTTTAAAGGAAAAGAACCTTCCATTCAGATCCAGTAAATTCTGTGTGTTCTCATGTGTCTCCTTTCCGTAAGCTGTTAGTTCAAATGTCCCTAAGCCTCCCAGTGCCCCAGGCATGCGGGTTCTCCATCCTTGGTGAACGTGCTTGCTGGACTTTCCCAGCTGTCTGGGCGGCACAGACACCCAGCACAAACCTGCATGGGTGTCGTTGTGTTTATGACCACTGGAAGATGTGATGAGGGCAGGGAAAGAAGAAAACACACGCTGTTTGGGAGATTGAAGCTAAAAATGTTGTTATTAGCGATGTATAAGCTGGGAAGAAATTTTCCCCAACGCATTATTATAAAAATTTTAAACATATAGCAAAGCTGAACGAATTTCACAGTGAAGACACACAGAGTCTACCAAGTCAGGCAAGCTTACTAGAATTAGCTTACAATACATCTATCATCTATCCATTCCTCTATCCATCTATCAACCATCTTATTTTTTAAAGTGCATTGAAAGAGTGTATATCCATAAATATTTTCCTTTTCCATAAATATTTTCACCTGAAGACAATTTGATATTGACAATTTTTCTCTTTTGAGGTAAAATTTATGTGAAGTGAAATGCAAATCTTAAAAGTACCATTCTGTGAATTTTGGCAGAAGTACTGTATGTACTTGTGTAAGGTAAACCCCTGCTAAGATTTATAGCATTGCTGTTACCCTAAATGTCTCATCATGCCTGTTAAGCTCTGCCTCCACCATCCTCAGGTTAATTTTCCTTTTTGTAGAACTTCATATAGAGAGAACCATACAGTCTGTGCTCTTTTATGTAAGCCTTCTTTCATTTGGAAAAATGCTTTTAACATTCATGTGGGTTACGTGAATGTGTAGTTCATTTCTTTACATTGCTAATTGATGTTCTGCCAGATGACCAAATCACAATTATTTTATCCTTTCTCATACAGGTGGTCTCCTGGACTCTTTTCACTTTTCAGCTATTATAAATAAAGCCATTGTAAACATTCTAGAATTGCTGAGTCATTGGGTAGGTGTATAGTTTTTACAAAAACTACAAGATCTTTTTCCAAAATGATCATACCATTTCGTACTCCCACCAACACTGTATGACAGATCCAGTTACTTCAAATCCACACTAATATTGAATGTTGTCAGCCTTTCTTAACTTCAGTTCTTCTAGTAGGTGTGTGCTAGTATCTCACTGTAGTTTCAGTTTGCGTTTCCCTGATGACTAGGGTTGTTGAACATTTCTTCATGTCTATCTCTTCTTTTGTAAAGTGTTAAAATATCTTGCTTGCTTTTATTTTTTGCTTTTATTGAGTTTTGAGTTCCTTATACAACCTGAACATGAGTTCTTTATCAGATACGTGTTTTGCAGATATTTTCTCCAAGTCAGTGCCTTGCCTACTCATTTTCTTAATATTATCTTTTGATGAACAGAATTTCAAAAGTTTAATGAAGTCTAGTTTTTCTTTAAAACTTATGGTTATTTTATTGTTTTCCATATCTCATCAGATAAATCTGTATTTCCCCAAAGTCACAAAGATACTTCTATGCTCTCCTTTCAAAGCTTCATGAGATGAATATCCTTAAAATGTTCATACTGGCCAAAGAAATTTCCAGATTCAATGCTATTTCTATCAAACTACTAATGACATTCTTCACAGGACTAGAAAAAAACACTTTAAAATTCATATGGATCCAAAAAGAGCCTGGATAGATAAGGCAATCCTAAGCAAAAAGAACAAAGCTGGAGATGTCACGTTACCCAACTTCAGACTACTACAGGACTATAGTAACCAGAACACCATGGTATTGGTACAAAAACAGACACATAGACCAATGGAACAGATTAGAGAGCCCAGAAATAAAGCTGCACACCTATGACCATCTGATTGTCAACAAAGCTGACAAAAACAAGCAACGGGAAAGGACTCACTATTCAATAAACGGTGCAGGGATAACAGGCTAGTCATATGGAGAAGATTAAAACTGGACCCCTTCCTTATACTATATACAAAAATTAACTCAAGATGGATTAAAGATTTAAATGTAAAACCCAAAAACTATAAAAACTCTGGAAGATAACCTAGGAAATGCCATCTGGACCTAGGAAAGGGCAAAGATTTCATGATGAAGATGCCAAAAGCCATTAAAACAAAAACAGAAGTTGAAAACTGGGATCAAATTAAACTAAAAAGCTTCTGTACAGCAAAAGTAACTACCAAGAGAGTAAACAGGCAACCTATAGAATGGGAGAAAATATTTGCAAATTATGCATCTGACAAAGGTCTAATATCCAGCATCTATAAGAAACTTAAACAAATTCACAAGCAAAAACCAAAAATCCCATTAAAAAGTGGGCAAAGAACAGACACTTTTCTAAAGAAGACATATATAGGGCCAAGGAGCACATATATAAAAAAAATCTCAGTATCACTGATCATTAGAGATCTGTAAGTCAAAAACACAATTACCAGTTAGAATGGCTATAATTAAAGAGTAAAAAAATAACAGATGCTGACAAAGTTGTGGAGAAGAAGAAACACTTATACACTGTTGGTGGGAGTGCAAATTAGTTCAACCATTTTGGAAAGCTGTGTGGTGATTCCTCAAAGAGCTAAAAACAGAGCTACCATTCGACCCGGCAATCCCATTACTGGATATGTACCCAAAGGAATAGGATTATTCCTACAATAAACACAAATGCACACATATGTTCACTGCAGCACTATTCACAATAGCAAATACATGGAATCCACCTAAATGTCCATCAGTGGTAGATTGGGTAAAGAAAGTGTGGAACATATACACCATGGAATACTATGCAGCCATAAAAAAGAATGAGATCATGTCTGTTGCAGGAAGACAGATGAAGCTGGAGGCCATCAGCCTTAGCAGACTAATGCAGGAACAGAAAAACAAATACCACATGTTCTCACTTACAAGTGGAAGCTAAGTGATGAGAACACATGGACACAAAAAGGGGAACAACAGACACCACGGGCTACTTGAGGGTGGAGGGTGGGAGAAGGGAGAGGATCAGAAAAAATAACTATTGAGTACTAGTTTTAGTACCTGGGGGATGAGATAATCTGTACACCAAACTCCCGTGACACGAGTTTACCTGTATAACAAACCTGCACATGTACCCCTGAACCTAAAATTTTAAAAAATAAATAAAAGCTTCATGGTTTTCGCTTTTGCAGTTTGTTCTGTCCATCTCAAATACATCTTTGCGGATTGTGTAAGAAGGGGGACAAGTGAATTTTTTCCCACACAGGTGTCCAGTCATTGCAGCACCATTTGTTAACAACATGATTCTTTCTCCATTGGGTTGCTTTGGCCCCTGTGGAAAATTAAATGATTTTCCCATCTATTGTTAGTCCTTGTGCCAATCCCATGCTGTCTTGATACTGTACATGTTGAAGGTAGATAGTTATAAAGCCTTCAAATTTGTTCTTCTTTTCAAGATTGCTTTGGATTTCTAGGTTGTTTGCATTTTTATAGAAATTTTATAGTAACCTTGTTAATTTCTATAAAAAGTGTGCTGGGGTTATTGCATTGAATCTGTGTCTCAGTTTGGGAAGAATTGGCATCTTAACAGTATTGAGTCTTCCAGTACATAAACATTATATATGTTTCTCCATTTATTTAGTTTTTCTTTCATTTTTTCTCACTAGTATTTTATAGTTTTCAATGTAGAGATCGTGTACTTTGTTCAATTTCTTCCTAAGTGTTTTGGTGTTACTGCAAATTAAATTTAAAACAATTTCTCTTTCAAATTGTGCTAGTATTAAAAATGCATTTGACTTTTATATATTCATCTTGTATCTTGAGACCTTGATGAATCCTCACATAAGCTTTTGTGGTTGTTTTATGCATCTCATAGGATTTTCTAATAAATCATGACATCATTGGCAAACAGTGACAGTTTATTTCCTTCTGATCTTTATGCATTTTATTTCTTTTTATTACCTTATTACAATAACTAAGACTTTCATTACAATTTTGAGTAGAGTGGTGAAAGTAGATATCTTTGCCTTATTCTCCATCTTAGGGGGAAAGCAAAGTATGTAATATTTCAGTTTAGGTTTTGTCTGTAGATTCCCTTTAACAGTTATCCTTTCTATTGCAAGTTTGCTAAGAGGTTTTTGGCTTTTAAAAATCATTAATGGCTGTTACATTTTATTTTTTGCAGAATAAGAGCAGTTGTCTAGTACTTGGTTGGTTTGATGGCCTTTGGACATTTTTCTTTTCATAGTCCAAAGACCAATGCCACATTTCTTTATATCCACTCCTTCTTCTCAAAAACCTGTGGGCAGCTCTTCCATTTCTGAACAACATTATCATGCAGATTTGCATTATGTAATAGCATGAAGTCCAGAATAAAGAATGACAAACTTGTTTGAAAGCAGTTTTAGTAACTCAAATTGCAGACCACCTCTCCAAAACTAAAAGTTATGGTACACCTACATAGTCTACTGTTTGTCGTATTTTCCTATACTCATTTCTAATGTTTTTAGTTAATATCATTATCGTTTGTATTTAGAGCACTGTATTTCATTACAGCATTACTCAGTTATTGGATTTTTCAGTTTGAATCAGAAATAGAGTTTTATTTTATGAGTCATTTTATATAAACAAACAAATCATCTTATCGAGCAAGGGTGTTTTGTTTCATGGCAATGGTGAAGAATTTGGGGATTAACTAGATGATAGATGTAGAAGTTAGTAGGTCATGACAGATCTGAGGCATAATCTTTTCAATCTTTTATGAATGTACTTACATGCTGGGTGCTGCATAAATACTGAGTAGCCATTATCTTTGGATACTTATGGAATCTCCTAGATGTTTAAAAGCAAACAAATTAATATATGCATAACCCATCCATATATATTTGTTCTTTGATTTATTTTTGATGAGAAGTACTATTATGCTTCAGAAGAATCTCTTTAACTAACAAACAGTACACCAAACACTTATTGAACCAATGATTAGGCAGCCTGCTTAGCAGATTATCCACAGGGCATAAAATTTGAATTCTCTTTCTATCCAGTGAAGCCTTTTCTCTTTAGTAAAAGCGAATACTTTTTATTACACTTGTCCTTCCCTAATAAAGATACAGAATTCGAGAGGGTTTCTTGTCTTCTACCTGTAATATACTCTTTGACATGTGATGGAATTTTATATGAGTTGAGTACATCTTGGACATGAGGAACTAAAGTCTCATCGTGATAGGATGAAGCTTCTTGTATGCACAACTTTACGGCACAACTCCAGAGTGCGCTGCATTGATCAGGTTGAAATAGTGTGCCAAAGGTTTCTTACCAAATGTATGTGTGTTCACGTATATGTACGTGTGTGATTGTGTGTGTCGATTCAGTAATGTATTATTACCTACTGCTGCGTAACGAAGGACCCCAAACTCAGCAGCTTAAGATAATAAACACTTACTGTATCACTGTTTCTGTGGTCCAGGAATTTGGGAGCGCTTAGCTGGGTGGTTCCAGCTCAAGCTGCTGTCAGCCATGGCTGGCGTCACATAGAGGTTGGACTGAAGGAGACTTCTTGCCATATGGTGGCTTCAGCATCCTCAGGTCGAGCAGCAGCTTCCCTATTGCAAGTGACTCGAGGCAGAGAGACAGCTCATGGCAGACAATCTTTTTTTATCTGAGACGGTGTCTCGCACTGTTGCCCAGGCTGGAGTGCAGTGGTGTGAACTTGGCTCACTGCAACCTCCGCCTCCTGGGTTCAAGTGATTCTCCTGCTTCAACCCCCTGAGTAGCTGGGACTATAGGCACCCGCCACCACACCCGGCTAATTTTTGTATTTTTAGTAGAGACGGGATTTCACCATGTTGGCCAGGCTGGTCTTGATCTCCTGATCTTGTGATCCGCCCTCCTCCGCCTCCCAAAGTGCTGGGGTTACAGACGTGAGCCACTACAGCCAGCCAGACACAGTCTTTTACCATGGCTTCTGCTGTATTCTGCTGCTTATTCAGATAATCTCTGGCACAGCGTGGGAGCGGGGACCAAGGGTGTGTCTTGTGGGTGTGGGTCCCTGGGGCCATCTTGGAAGTTGTTACCACAGGTATGTATGTTCCTTCGATAAAATTGGGAGCTTTGATAGTTTTTCCTAATGTAGCAACAGATGTGTCTCTATTTCACTGGCTTTATTTTCATTTTTTTAGCCTCTTAAAGCATTTTTTTTAAAATCACCAAATAAAGATTGTATGTATTTATGGTGCATGACATGATGTTTTGAAGTATGTATACATTGAGCCAATTAACACATGCGTGAGCTCACATACTAATCATTTCTTTGTGATGAGAACACTTAAAATCTTATCAATTTTCAAATTCATTAGCTTTAAGTAGCAATTCTCTATTGAGAAACATGGCTATAACAATGTGGTATTATTCCAAATGGGTAATTATAGGTAGAATAATAAGACTTTATTAGTTTTTTTGAAAAAATCACCTGCTTCTAACATAACTCATCACTCTGAGAAGACAAACATTTAGAGATTACAGAACAGCCTCACGGCCTGTGTTCACTGCATCTCTGGGAAGAACAGAAGCAGCAGTTGTTACTGATACTCATTTTAAAAAAACAAAAAAGTTAGACGAGAATGAGTGATTTGCTTGAATTTCATGTAAGGAGGAGGGAGGAAACTCACATTCACCATGCGTCACTTTACATAAAAATCCTCACGGCAACCTTGTGAGGACAGCACACCGGGATTACCCACATTTTACAGATGAGTAAATTGAGGCTGAGAAACTTGCCAAAGGTCATAAAGGTATTATTTAGGCAGAGCCGACAACTCAGCTCAGGGCTTCCGGCTCACAAACCCTTTAATTTCCCAGGCAGGGCCACATGACCCTGCCCTCCTCCCACAGGCGGAAGCACAGCTGTCAGTCAGCAGCAGCTCTTCAGGCCATGCCTGGCTTCATTCACGCTTAGGTCTTTCCAGTGTGATGCAGTCCGCGCTTTGGAGGCATGGGGCTGTATTCATGTTTGATGCAGAGAAGGTCACTTGTCAGCACCCAGGTATGGCGTGAAACCAGGACCATCTGATCCCCCTGAATCCTCGTGACTGTGTTTTGGGGCATATATGGCTGCACTCAGCTTTTCTGGCCATTGGCTTCTGCAAAAAAACTAATAAAGTCTTATTATTCTACCTATAATTACCTGGTTGGAATAATATCACATTGTTATAGCCACGTTACTCAACAGAGAATTGCTACTTATAGCTAATGAATTTGAAAATTGATAAGATTTTAAGTGTTCTCATCACAAAAAACTGATTAGTATGTGAGATCATGCATATGGTAAAGTGGCTGGTGAGTTGGAGGTTGTAGAACAGGATTATGCTGGTGCCTCTTCCACTTTGCCATCCCATACTCCTCCTGAAGATTCCTGGGTCCCCTGCCCTGTCCCTCACCGGCCTACAGTCCCCATCTCCATCCCACCCCCAGCCCTCTCCCCCAGCGTAAAACACTGACATGAAAGGCAATGTGAAAGTCAGACGGTCACTGGAGCTGTGAAGTGGGGAGAGTTGGGTGGCTGTTGCTCTATTAGCACCCACAGCAGACACGTCACAGGGTTAGCGTCTGTAGCCATTTGGGAGTTCCTCCGTTTTCCTTTCTTTCCACCCTTCCTGCTCCAGGTTTATTCCTTTAGTCAGTGGAGTTGTCATTTTGTGGACTTTTTTTTTTTTTTTTTTGAGACGGAGTCTTGCTCTGTCCCCCAGGCTGGAGTGCAGTGGCGTGATCTTGGCTCACTGCAAGCTCCGCCTCCCGAGTTCACGCCATTCTCCTGCCTCAGCCTCCAAGTAGCTGGAACTACAGGCGCCCGCCACATCACCCAGCTAGTTTTTTGCATTCTTAGCAGAGATGGGGTTTGACCGTGTTATCCAAGATAGTTTCGATCTCCTGACCTTGTGATCCACCCGCCTCGGCCTCCCAAAGTGCTGGGATTACAGGCGGGAGCCACCGCGCCCGGCCGACTTTTTTTTTTAAATGTCAGAAGAGATGGTCAAGGGATTCATTTATCCTGATTAGACTCTTCCCGTTGCATCATTCCTAATTCAATTTTTCTTAATATTTAGACATTATATATTACTGTATATGAAGCTTTCTTACCTTTTTATACCATCTGTGTAATTTACCCTTATGACCTATTTATTCTGTACATTGTCCTTCTCCAAAGCCATTCCACGTGCAGATGGAGATGAAGGCTAGTGCTGGGAAAAGAGGGAGAGAACATCGGGGAGGTGGAGGTGGGCCCACCTGGTTTTGCTAAACTAATGTAACCTCAGAGTTTTAAGTTATGAACAGATAAGCATAATAACAGGACCAGAGAAGGTGGAACAAACAAGAACAAGGCTTGGTATTGCAATGAAATAAAACTTGCAACAAATCCGATGTGACACATGCTGTCATACCTAATAGCTATTGTGCTCAGGATAATTATCCGCAAGAGACAATCAATTCTCTCATGAGACTACAGTTAATCTGTACTTTACAGAGTATGTAGGAGATGCAAGATTATAGTTCTTCTCTTCCCTTCACAGGCTTATGGCAACAGAAGGAAAGACTTTTTTCCCTGATAACCTCTATACTGCATTCTATCACCACAGCTTCTTTCTCACAGACACGCTGACTTCCATGGTCATTAAAAGACTTGGTTCCCTGTGTGGTGGGGGCTGGTTCCCCTTCCCACTCCTCATTTCCGATGTTCTCTTGACCTTGATCAGACCTGGTTCCCTCTAAGTTTGACGGACACTCTAGGATTCTGCATCGTGGGCAGGAGAAGCCGAGGGCTCTGGAAGAATGAGATTCTGGCAATGTTTGGGCAGAAGGATGGGGGGAGGGTAAATAGAACTTGAGAGGCAAATCCGTTGGGCCACAGGCCTCCAGGGGCCTGGCTCTGATAGGCATCCACACAAATGTAGTGTAGGAAAGAGAACACTTGTTGGGAACCTGCTATGGGCTCAGTGGAGGGTGTGGGGAGCCCACTGGGACCTGCAGCGTGGGGTGTGATGCCTTGCTCTGCATCCCCAGGGACAGTGCGGTCATGTGCGTGCTACTACCCACTGCTGTGGGGCAGAATTCCCACCCTCCAGCTGCTTCTTCCCAGGCATGGGCAGACAGAAGGGCTTTCTCCTTCCTGCGACTCTGTTCTTTCAGGCAATGGAGGGAGGCTTGACTGGGATGAATGCAAAGCCCTCCCCACAGCTGACCTTTCCTGGGAGAAGCAGCACAGCTCTGAGTTCACTCTCCAGGGCTGCATCCATTCTCTCCAGGCAAAGCTCTCAGTTGCAACAGAAAACAACTAGGGCTAATTTTAGAAGAAAAGGAATGTATTAACAAATAAAAGCTAGCTCACAGACTCTCTGGGAGGGCTGGAGCATTCGCCTTAGAGACTGCAGGGCTGGAAACAGTTTCCAAAATGACATCACAGGCTGGAAACAAGGCCTCATGACCAACCATTGTGCCTATGATGGAGGCCACAAGAATGCCACCTCTGCAAACCAGAGGGAGCTCCTGCCAAAGAGCTTCAGGCTTCTCTTGCTTCTTTGCACAGCCAGCTTCTGAGCCAGGCCAGAGTGGACACTGACTGGCAGAGCCCAACTCCCCTTCCTGTGCCCTAGCTGCAAGGGAGGCAGTGATCAACTTGCCACGGTGGGAACAGTCCCAGCTTCCATCACGACTCGTGAGGTAAGACTTCCCCTAAACTGAGAAAAAAGGCTGACATGGGAAATGACCAGACAAGAACTCCAGGTGTCCAGGCAGCTCCACCCAGTCCTCTGCTCGCCCTCTCCACCCTTTCTGCCATGGCCAAGAGGATCTGCATTTACACATAGCACTCATTTCTAGTCTAAGTCAGAGATCACTGTGGGCTGCCCTAGTTGTTGCCCATGCCGGGAGGCTGCCTGCAGGAGATTCTTTGGGAAGTACTCCCAATTATTCCCCCGTTGGTCACACCAATTCTCCAGTTTAGACTCCTACCTTCCCAGCCTCTCCCTGAAGCCTTTTCGGATTTCTCCCAGCTCAGCCCTTTTTCTGGCCTCCATTATGTCAAGATCAACACAGTCCTCATTATTTTGTAGATATTTACCTGCTGGTTTCTTGGGGGCAGTGACATGCCTTATTCACTTCCCTAACACGCTAGCATCTCTTGCTTGTATGGAGGAAGCCCAGGGCACAATGGGAGCATGAAGGAGGCCATCTGACCTCAACGTGGGTCCTCAACAATGACTTTTTGGAGGAGGTGATGTGTAAGACATAAATTTTAGAGAAGACAGGAGTGAGCTAGGCTGAGAGTTAGGGAGATGGTGCGTCTTCCCCAGTCTATCTATTTTTCATGCACTTTCACTCCCCTGCTCCAGCAAAGGGCTTGCTGCCATATATCAAGAACTCAGGCAAACATCCGTGATAAACGCTTCAAATGCAGAAAGCACTTTTAAAGCAAATTTACTTGTTTTTTGGTGTGTGTACGTGTGTATGTCCAGGGCAGTATTTTAAAGCAATTGTCTATCAAGCCTTAGACAACTTCAGCCGCAATGGATTGTTGATCCTAATAACTTTATAAGATTTTAAAAAGGATCAGAAATGCATATGAATAGGACCAGGTACTGTAATTATTCTTGCAACAGTCTCTCAGTGGACATTTAGCGGATTAGCCGTTTCATTTGATCAAATGTTCAGGCCATTTACGTACTATACTTAACAGGCCTAAGAATAGATCCATTTGTCTTAATGTAATAGTCATCCTTAGAAGAATCACTCAGCTAAGCGATTTACCACCATTAATTAAACTGAAAGCACTACCACTCTGAATAACACAGCAAAACTTAATGGTTTTTATGTCTCCAACATCACAGGGAATTTCATCCCTTCTTAGAATTTCACAATCATATGTTACTCGTCCCGTGTGGATGGGTGCTCCAGATCAAAGACCATGCGGATATACACATGTTTTATATACAATCTAGATAATTCTTATGTAAGAAAAATGGTATGACTAACAGCTAATTGTAGAACTACAAGGAATAACACTGTGAATATTATTAAGTCTGAGCAATGAATAGATGTTCTCTTCTAAAGAACAAACTTCCTGCTTCTTAATAAGTGAATCACTCACATGAAGGTAATAGCTTTCTTTATATGTGAATTCCGATTTTCCCAATCAAGGTTCCAGCTTAAAGCTCGGTATCTGCTATTTCCTTTACATAAAACATTTGCTTTGAAAATAAAGAGACTTTTTACAATGACCATATATATGTACATATATGTATATGTTTATATACATATGTATATATACACACATATATATTGCTGCCCTAAGGACTGTATTTAAAACAATTGCTATCTTTTAGAAGTTACTTGTATTTTAGAATATAGTTATTAGAGCTGTAGCTATTTATGCTGGCTGTTCTCATACACTTTCCCTTTCTCATTTAAAAAGAGGGGCTGTGGGCTGGGCGCGGTGGTTCACGCCTGTAATCCCAGCACTTTGGGAGACCGAGGTGGGCGGATCACGAAGTCAGGAGATTGAGACCATCCTGGCGAACACAGTGAAACCCCGTCTCTACTAAAAATACAAAAAATTAGCCAGGTGTGGTTGTGGGTGCCTGTAGTCCCAGCTACTCGGGAGGCTGAGGCAGGAGAATGGTGTGAACCCGGGAGGCGGAGCTTGCAGTGAGCTAAGATCCAGTCACTGCACTCCAGCCTGGGTGACACAGCGAGACTCCATCTCAAAAAAAAAAAAAGAGGGGCTATATTGGGATTTAGGGGTGTACTGTGGAATGAATGTGGTTGGTTCTGGCATTGTTTACTTTATCTTATGGATAATGTTGGGACTGCATGTACTCGTGAAGTATAGGTGACTTGCAGCATGTGATGGGGTAAGAGTGGTGGCAGAACAGAAGCCCTCAAGAAAGCTTAGTCTGCTTCTGCAAAGACGTCTCCTTGGAGAGTGGGCTGCAGGAGGAGATCCTCGCTCACAAATCCCTGCCCTAGCTGGCCTCCACCAGGGTTTTGGTGTCCTCTCTGTGGAGTGACCAGCCTTACTTCGTACAGTAGTGGTACCCCACTGTCGCCTTACATGTGCAGACTCTTCACTTGGGGAAGGAGGAGAAGCCCCACACAGCTTCTTGTGTCTCCCACTCAGAGTCTGTGGTTTGACACAGTTGTGGCTGTCTGTCCTCTGTGCAGAGCGACACACCCCAGCTCTGCCCACAGGGCTCATTTGAAGAGGGAGGGCGAATTTGGGATTGGGGGGCTGTCCGGGTCTTTTCTTATCTGCTGGAAGGGAGTCAAGACTGAAACGTGGAGCCAGACTGCACAGGGTTCTGATTCTGCTCCATTTGCTGGCTGTGCAACCTTGGGCAAGGTATTCAGTTTCTGTTAGCCTCAGTTTTTTCATTGTAAGTACAGGTAATAACTAACCTACCTTGCAAGGTTGTAGTGAAGTTTAAACTCAATATTGCTTCCAAAAGTATATTTAATTCAGCAATTACTTCTTTGTTGCCTGTTTAAATATAACCCAGTGGATTCAGTTGTATGATTTACATAATTTATATTATAACTTAACATTGACTGGCTTCAATTAAAGCTGCAAATATAAACGATAAAGCACTGTCAATCCAGTTTTGCCGAAACTGGGAAGACATCTGATCACAAAATGCAAAAACATTGAGGACAATACTTAGAACATTGTAGTCTTTAGTAAATGCTACTTGAATAAGATCCTTCAAGGAGAAGAAGGAGAAATTTTTTTTTAATTCAGTGGGATGGGAGAATATTAAAGGTTACAAAACAATGATAATCCTTTAGTAAGTGTCATTATATTTTCACAACAAGCTTAGAACACGGATCCTCATGATATGTAATCTCCAGGAGCTGCTATTTGTCGGATCAAGTTTGGCTTGTTTTCTAGCAAGTTAGAGAACTAGAAATCCTAGTACTTACAGAGATTATCTGTGGAAAAGGTGCACGAGCTAGACTCTCCCTCTTGCCGGCATGACTTCCCAGCAGGGAGTCAGAAGCTCAGAAAGCCACGTTCACTCACGGGAGAACCTGGTTGGCCAGTAGTGACCCTAGTGTCAGTGGGAAGCATGGAGTCCATTGCCAACATTATCATGCACCCACTGTGCTCATTAGCGGGGGAGAGGCTGCAATGCCGAATAAAGTTCCTGTCTTTCAGGGGCTTACTGTCTAGCTGGTGAATAGGACCTACGTGGAAAGCTGATAAATAACACTACATAAAAGTATATGCTGAGGGTCCAAGGAGTGGAGCCAAAAGTGAGAGCCCCAAGTATTCAGGGGAGGGAGGGAGAAGTCGTACCAAGAGGGTGGCACTGGGTTGGGCCTGAGGACTATGCAGAGAGAGGGCACAGCATCCTGGGCAAGAGGTGTGAGGGCGCCGGTGCCCCCATGGGCAGATTGGGCAATCACGAGAAGATCGACTTGGCTGGACTCAAAGATGTATATGGAGACGGGGACACAGACCTAAAGGCCACATCAGTTGGAGAGTGAGTTACTTGTTTTGGAGGGAGGAGATGGTGCCCAGGGGGACTGTGGGGATGGTTGGGTGTGCTGGGGACTGAACGAGGGTGGGGCACAGGGAGGGCGAAGTAGGGACAGAAGCAAAGGGAGTTATGGAGGAAGGAAGAGTTAACAGGACTCGGTGAGGGAGGAGGCAGAGCGGTCCTAAGGCTCTTGGCCGGGAGACTAGAACAAACGTGGTGAGAACGGGGAACATAGAGGGGAGAGTCGTTGGGTGAAAAGAGGGTGATTTTGAATAAACATACAGTATGAGGCCGGAGGGGCAGTATCCAGCTGAGGCAGCCCAGGGCGGTGGTGCTGGCTCCCACATATGCATCCCCGGGGTCCCCCCTCACCCCCAATCTGTGGGTTCCCAGGACCCCTGATCTGAATCACCACCTGGCTCCTCCTGATTGATCACGTGGCTCTCCGCCTGCCCAGTGGCCAGAGTGATCTTTTCACGCCGTGCACTGTTCACTTCCCCTGTGTGAATGGCCCCCACCAAAGGCTGCTGCCCACCCTCCCAAGGACACAGCCTGGCGAGGCCCTGCCCAGCTCGTCTCTCAGAGCCCTGTCTTTTCTCTTGGCCTCCAGCCTGGGACTCCTGCGCTGTCCACCTGGCCCCTGGGCCCACAGACACAGACCCACTGCTCCCTCTGTTTCCTTACAAATCCTTCAGCCCCGCTTCTCACGGGGTCTTCCTGGCCCGGCAGGTGGCTGGCACCTCTCTCTTCCCTGTGCTCCAGGCAGCTATGGTTCATCCTTCCTTGTCTCCTCTCTCTGTCCCACATACTGTTTTCTTGCCCTGACTCCCTGTCCAGGCTGGGAACTCACAGGGAAACCGTGTTATTCCTCCTACTATCCGTAATCCTAGGGGTGCAGGGCTCGTCACACCAAGAAGAATGAACGGGGTGGGGGGACCGAGGTGCACGGTGGGGAGCAAGCGAAGGTTGTCAACCGACGGCGCAGGCTCCGATTTCTTAGGGTGAAAAGTAGATGGTGAAGACGAAATGTGGGAGACAGAACATTTAGAGAATACGGGAGGACACAAAGCCATTGAAGGGGAGGGCACCTGCCCGTGGGAGGAGAGAACGTCGCAAGGGGGTGCAGCCTATGGTTGTCGCTGGCTGTTTCCAGCTAGGTCAGTACTGTGGGGCCTCAGAGAGCTCCCAGTGCAGTAGGAGGCACTTACGAAGGAACAAGACAGACCCCGAAAAACAGGCAGCACGAGACCAAGGGAAAACAGGCAGCACGAGACCAAGGGAACGCAGGGGCAGCTTTCTCCCAACAGCGTTCCAAGGAGTGCTCTTTGCGATGTTAATAGGTGTCCTGCTTAAAAACGGCTGTCTTGGCCGGGCGCGGTGGCTCAGGCCTGTAATCCCAGCACTTTGGGAAGCTGAGGTGGGCGAATCACGTGAGGTCGGGAGTTCGAGACCAGCCTGACCAACATGGAGAAACCCCGTCTCTACTAAAAATACAAAATTAGCCGGGCGTGGTGCCGCACACCTGTACTCCCAGCTACTTGGGAGGCTGAGGCAGGAGAATCACTTGAACCTGGGAGGCAGGGGTTGTGGTGAGCCGAGATAGCGTCATTGCACTCCAGCCTGGGCAACAAGAGCGAAAGTGTCTTAAATAAATAAATAAATAAATAAATAAATAAATAAATAAATAATAAATAAAGGCTCTCTTGTAGAAAGGTGGTTGCCAAGGGCTGAGGGATGGAGAAATGGGGAGAGGTTGGTGAAAGGGTGCAAACTTTCAGAGATGAGATGAGCACGTTGTGGGGCTCTCCCGTATGGCATGGGTGATAAAGGATGTGTTAATTTGATTGTGATAATCATACACAATTTACATGTGTATCAAACCATTCCATTGTATTCCTTAGATATGTGCAATCTTTATTTGTCAGTTATTAATAAATATTTAAAAACAACATTTTGCGTGACTACTTGACTGCTGTGTGTGGATTGTTGAGATGATATTGTAATCAATGATCTGTTTTATCTCATGAAGATGATGGTGATGATGATGATAATAATGATTCTTTTATTGCTACATTTTGCTTTGTGAGCATTTTTTTTTTTTTTGCCCTCTACAGGATGGCAGTCAGATGCGTCTTAGTAACTGTAGCAAGTTGCTGTTAGATACTTATCTTTCAATCCACCAACTATGACATTTAGAGTTTTACATATGGTTGAGATCAACTCTTAACATGTCATATATTTGTGCTTTAGGATGTTTGCAATAAATGTGTGTCTACCTCCCCCAAATAAAATAAAATAATAAAATAAAATAAGCTATCTAGGTATCATAAAGGCTAAAATAGCATGTCCTACTAGGTTAAAAAAAAAACTTTCTGTTGTCAAATAAGTTAGGAAAATGCTGAGTTTTTACTGTAGAACTTTTCAAAGCCCTTGATGTACAAATGGAAACAACTCTCTCAGAAAAGTGTGTACAGGGATTTTGAAATTTACCTGCCAAAGGCATCTTTAAAGGGTGCATGGTGAGGATGAGGAACATGTCACAGGGTACTTGTGCTTCTTACACAGTGCTGCTGAGGAAACAGGACATCATGATTCTAAGGAGGCAGACACCACGTCGTACTGGAGGCTCAGAGCCTTCCTTCCTTTTGCATCCTTGCCTGCACAGGCAATGGTGTGGATGCTGTTCGCTTTCTAGGTTTTGACTCTGTAGTGCCTGACCCAGTGCTGGACAAGGCAGGGAGAAGGTGTGTAGACTCAGAAACCCCGGTGCACCTGGAGGCTGACGCATGCTCTAAGAAAGCCCCAGGCTGCTTCCCCAGTGCCCTGCAGCATGAGCCAGCTTCGGCCAGTATTCCTCAGAAGATGTGTGTGACCGTGCAGCTGTGTGCCCATTTCTGTGCCCATTTCTGTGTGCAGGAGAGCTCAGGGGACATAGAGAGCAGAGAGGCAGCAGGCAGACAGCACTGCTTAGCCTGACTTCTCCAGGTGACCCACAGAAACCCTCCTAATATTTTCTGAGTGTGTAGGTTCTGGTCTGAACACTTGTTTTTGGAAGGGAGGAAGGTGCTGCATTTTCAGTTAAGGCTGCTGAGGTGACTGAGCCTCATTCAGGGATATGCAGGGACTACAGACTGAGGCATCTCTGGGACCAAACTGTCTCAGGAAGTCAGAAGGATATTAAAGCATATTGGGAGTGCCTTTTACTATCATGGACCACGGGAGATTGAGGCAATTTGACTTACATTTTCTGGTGGCAAAGAGATCTACCCCTTTCCCCGCACTGACAATTTTAATAACTCCCTGTTCGTGTCAGCTAGCTAGTTGCTTTCTCTTCTTTATTAATAATGATATCTAAGACAGCTGATTGAAACTCCAGGCCTGGAGTCCTACCTGGAGACTCAGTCTGCTTGGCTAGGACCCCCACCAATGATAATTTTTGCTGTCTTTGTTGGTCCCTCCCCATGGGACACAGAGATGCTCCTCGGTGGGTCCTAAGACCACCCTCCACACTGAGGGGGGCTGCAGTCACTTCCTAGAACCATTTCCTGGAATCACAGAATGCTGTGACTGCCTCTCTCCTGCCCACCGCCCCTCCTTGGGCATCGATGCTGGATTGAACTACGTCCAGGCATCACTGGGTGCTGGGTACCTCCCTCACTCCCCATCAGGGTGTCACTGGGTGCTGGGTACCTCCCTCACTCCCCGTCCTGGCACCACTGGGTGCTGGGTACCTCCCTCACTCCCAACCTGGTTCCTCTGTAGCTTGTGCACCTCCTTTCTTTCCTGGATTCTCCTTCCCCTCTGGTCATTGAGGTTCCAGATGCCTCAAAGAAGACCCTGCAAATGGAAGGAAGTATATGGCTTTTGAGACGAATGGTGATGGCTGGGTGGGGCCTTGTCAGGTATAGATTTTGACCATCAGACCTTCAAGGAGGCAGGGAGGTGTTAGGGTGAAGAGTTGGGGAGGAGCTCAGAGACTAGAAGCTGTGTTCCTTGGCTAAATGGCCAAGGACCTGTGCTCTAAGGGCTGCAAAGAAGCCCAAGGGGGCCGACTGGGAACTTGCTGATGGGCTTTGATGGAAAAATAACCTGTGATGTGGGAGAGGACGCACGTCGCCAGAGAGGGAGCCCGGAGAGGCACAGGCTGCAGGGGAGTGCCGGGAAGGCTGAGTTTCCCAGAAGAGGCACGGCTGGGTATAAAGGGGTTTTCCAAAGCTACTGGCAGAGCAAAGAGAAGGATGAGGATGGGCCCGGCCTCTGCTTGCGGGAGAGGGTGCGATGCTAACAGGAGATGGGAGAAAGCCAGTTCTGTATCAGGGAGAACTATCTTCATGCCCCAAAGGGATTCAGAGGCGACCGAATCGCACCAACACGATGAAGGGGCAGCTCAGACTGGTGAAGAAAGTTAGGAAGCCCCGAGTGGCTTTGGGTGAGTTTGCGACATGAATCCTGACGCGTCGATTGCATTTTGTGGTGCTGACAGAAGCTGAGGTGTCCGCAGAGCCGCAGTCAGCACACTTGGAAGAAAGATTGAGAATGAGGACTATTCGAAGACGCAGGTGGATGTGCCTGGGTCAGGGAGACGCCGGCAGGCGAGGTCCTCCGGGCCCCACCGCAGCCTCCTCCGGCTTCCTCCTGCCCACACATGGACGTGCCTGGAGTTCTCCAGCTTCCCAGGGTGCGGAACGCTTCTGGTCCTTGAACCTTGCCATGTACTTGTACCCAGAGTCCATTCTCCAACCTCACCCCAGGGATGCATTACTTTTACAATTACCGTTGTAAATTGTAATGGTATCATTGTAAATTTGTACAATTATACTGTGTGTGTGTGTGTGAGATGGAGTCTTCCTCTGTCACCCAGATGGGAGTGCCGTGGCGTGATCTCGGCTCACTGCAACCTCCGCCTCTTGGATTCAAGCAATTCTCCTGCCTCAACCTCCCAAGTAGCTGAGATTAAAGTCTGCACCACCACATCCTGCTACATTTTTTGTGTTTTCAGTAGAGACGGGGTTTCGCCATGTTAGCCAGGCTGGTCTCAAACTCCTGACATCAGGTGATCCCACTGCCTCAGCCTCCCAAAGTGCTGGGATTACACTGCACCTGGCTCAATTATACTTTTAAATTAGAACATTGAAGACCCAGTGCTCAGACAAGACCCTAACCTTAGACATGACTTCCTGTGTGCAGAAAGAACCCACCAGTGTACATAGTTACTGCCTTTTATTTCGTATTTCATATTAACTCTTTGGCCCCAAGGAAACTTAGCATGCCCTTTCAGAATTTAAAGTAGTACTTGAATTTCATAAGATCCCAAAGATACATGTCCTTCAGTCACCAACCTTTTTCTCATTCACATCTTCAATAGTCTCTCCTAAGAGAAAGGCCAATGTCATGCTTCTGCTGGAAAGTCGGCCCTGAATCCAGGCAGACTTTGGAGTAAAATCCAGCTACCTAGAACCATCAAGGCCCTACATGGACCCAGAGAATCTTCCCAGCCTTGTGTCCTGTCCTTTCACATCCCCAACAGTCAAGGGTCTCCTCTCTCCCCAGGTGGGAGACCAATCCTAGATCCATGAACAATATGGACTATCTCAGGGTAGGTAGACATCGTGAATGCAGCCTAAAATCACCCCCAATTTTTGAGCAGTTTCACAATGTGGCTAATAATAGCCACATATGTAAGTCAGGGTTTACTGATGCCCACACTGGTGACATCGGAGCGGGCTGCATCTTTACAGTGGGGACTGTCCTGTGCACTGTAGGATGTTTAGAAGCATCCTCTACCCACCAGGTTCCAGGAGCACCCCTTCCTTCAATTGTGATGACCCAAAATGTCTGTAGACATTGCCAAATGTCCCCTTGATTGGGTTCTTTCTGGGAGGCAAAGTTGCGCTACCTAATGAAAACCACTGGTATACATAGAACACCCGGGTATTTTTTGTAAGGGAGAGGGGGGTGGGTGACATGTAGGTAAGACATGATGAATCCTAACAGTCTAAATTCTGCCTGTTGGAAACACAGTTCATTTTTATGTATCCCCAAAACTGTATGAGAGGAAAGAAATGTGTTCCAGTGTGTATCAGGTAGAGCTTAAAATAAAACAACAGTTGTGAATCTCTTGGGGCCAAATTAATTAATGATTTAGCACTGTCAAAAAATAGGTGTATCTGTCCTAATGTATCCAAGCAGCCTCTCCAGCATTCAAATGCCACAAGCAGCCTTTTGTGGTATTTCTTCCACCCCATTTTGAAGAAGTCATCTGAGCATGAAGAATCTTTTGAGTCAAAATGTGAGTAATTGTGCTGACTTGTTCTAAACGTCTAAGGAGAATCTCTCACTCGAGTGTAAAGGTGGGGTGTGGAGGTTTGAGTAAGGCAGTTTATGTAAGATGGGTGTGTTGGTTTGTTAACCAAGGCATTAAGGAGAGGGGTGGTGTGCATCAGCAAATCAAGTGTTGTTGATAGGAGACAGGAAGAAATCGCCTTCTATTGTTCTGTTGTACAATGTGCCTGGAGCTTTACCTTGCTGGCACTTTCTAACTCTGGCTTCCTGACTCCAGAACTGTTTCAAAAACCATTTTCACACCACATTCCTACCATCCTACTGTGTTTCCCACTGGAAATGCCATTTCTGCAATTTTTCATGTCTGTTTAGTTGTTTTAGAACCTTGGAATGGGAAGCACCTCAAGATCAAAGCAAAATAAAATTGATAAAAAATAACACACATTTCTCCAACCATAACATGTCCCTAATTTGTGCAGTGACAGGCTCAGGGAGGGAAGAAGTGCGGGGCCTGTGGAGGACCCGGGGAAGCCATTGTCTGTGAAGCTCCCATTGCCCTGGCCTTTTCATTGGTGAAACATAAGAAATACAAGTGCCTGACGCAGACTCCTATGGAAAGCTTTAAGTGCCTCAGACGTTCACACAATCTCTTAACTTGTATGGAGTTACAAAGCTTGCTGTGTACTGGGAACTAAATTAAGGTACTTTGGGAAATCTCTCCCAAGTCAACAGGAAGTAGATCTTTGAAGACCTCTGAACTGGGGCTTGGGTACAGTGGTATTGGAAGGAGTACCACTCTCAAGACCTTGGTGTTCAAGCCCTCCTCATCAGTGAATCCAGGTTCAGGTGGCTCTTACGTGCTTTGTGTTCACGGCTAAATCGACTGCTATGAATTCCCTTTCTTGTGGCATGTTTTGGAACCGGAACAGCTCTGGCTTTGGTGCTAAGTGCTTCCGGGGACATAGCCAATGTGGACACTGCAGGCTCTGCAACCCAAGGGGATGTGATGCAACATAGGACCGCATTGCCAAATGTCCCACCTGAGTGTGGCTCAGCGAATGCCTCATTACCAGTCCTGGAGTATCTCCCTTCCCTGGTGAAAGGCTGGCTCGCTTCCCACAAGAGTGAGGCAGTGCCTGAGCAGGGAATTCTGCACCTAGATGCAATGGGTTTAAGTTTTCTTCCCCAGATTAGTGGCTTCAGAGGAAGACAGCCACAGAATTTTGGGCAAGGCACTCTAGATTACGGGGATTTAGTTTCCTTAGCAGTGAAAGGAAGGAGTTAACTTAGACCTCTCTGTTTCTAGCACTCTATTATTTTGAGTTTATTAGAGCAACTGAGTACGTCTATCTGTAAGAGCAGATGAATAACATGAACTTAGGACCAAGAGGCTGTCTTCCCAGTGTTTGCTGGGGATGTTTACTTTGGGATAAATAGTCTGACTAACGTCCCCTCTTTAACTCATTGAGAACACATTTGTCTGCAACAGAAGCTGGCAAACTATGATCTTCTGGTCAAATGCAGCCTGCCTCCTCTTTTTATGAATAAAGTTCTACTGGAGCACGGCCATGCTCATTCATTTAGACATAGACTGTGATTGCAGTTGCACTAGGAGGGCACAGCTGCGTGCGTGGGGCAGAGGCCACCTGACTTACAAAGGCAAAAGTATTTGTGATCTGGCCCTTTACAAAAAATTGTCTTGACCCCTGGTCTGGAACATCATTCATCCCCTAATACTCACCAGGGTTCTGCAATGTGCCACGCTCCCTACCAGCCATTGGGGCACCGAGATGAGCCAGACCCAGTGCCCGACTTGGAAAGGTTCCCAGCCTGGTGAATGTTCGATGAAGAAATTAGAGGTTCCTTTATTTAAAACAGTAATACAGACAGCAATGTTGTTCATAAGAAGAACTGCACATTGTTTTCTATAAACACCAGTAGTGACTATTCTTCCCTGTTCTCTTTATTGTATCTGTAAGAGATGTGGCTACCTGTTTGGTAATGTTTCCTGTGTGTCTTTTGTTTTATGCTAGATTTCAGTGTTCCTTAGAGCAAAGCAATATCTTTTTCTCAGTGAAATGAAAAAGTGAAAATGATTCTTCACATCAGGTTCGTGCTGAAAACATCCCGTGTGCCCGTCTTTTACAAAGAGAGGCCAAACCCTTTCCCTCGGGTGCCGAGGCCTCGGTGTCCCGGCTGCCACTCCCCTCCCGGCTCCCTCCTCCACTCGCCTTCTCTCATGCTCTCAGCTTGGATCTCGCTCAAGTGCTTGCAGTTGCCTGCAGTTTTGGGTCTTCTTGCTTTTCTGCACACCGCTTTTCCACCTGATGTCACCCCTGCTCTTTCTTGTCTACCCTTTGAATCCCCACTCTTTTCTTCAAGGCTCTGTTCAAGTCTCACCTCCTTTGATCCCTTCCTAGGTAAAGATGTTTAGACACTCTTTTGTGCAGCAGCAACAGTTTGTATATAACTCTACTACTGTACTTCCTACACTATATTGTACATATTTGTCTATATCAGTGTTTCTCAGTGCGGGGGACAGCAGCGATTTTGTTCTTCAGAAAACATTTGGCAACATCTGTAGACATTTTTGGTTGTCACAACTTGGGGAGAGGTGGGTGCCATGCTCCCGTGGGTGCATGTGAGGGATGCTGAAGGCATCTTACCATGCACAGGACAGCCCCACACACAGGCCCATCTGGCCCCAGGTGCCAACAGAACCGAGGCTGGGAAACCCTGGTCTACATACACGCCTTTCCCATTAGGCTGAGCTCCTCATCCGCAGGGGTTGAGACTGGTTCGTCTTTGTGTGTTCAGCACCTGGGACACAGTGGGCAGTGCATCTTATTGAAAGAATTCATGTCTTCCATGTATTTTGCCACCTGAAATCCACAGCACAGAGCTAGGGTTAGAGCAGGTGCCAATAAACACGTGTTGATGAATTGCTAAACCGACGTGATGAGTGAAAGGAGAAACATCCTTGCTTGCAATCTGGTGACAAATTGGAACCCATTGCTCTCCAGTGATGTTAGCTTCCTTCAGATCAATCACAGCTTCAGAGGAAAAGGTCCTCTTTCTGCTCAGAATTGTTTTGCCTATAAAACATTTTTGCTATTCCAACCACCTCGTTCTCACAAAGGGAAAGAAAGGAAGAGAGGACGGGTGCTCAGGAGTAAGGGGAATTGGCTGGGGCAGAGGGGGCACGCCATCCTGCCCTGCAGGCCCGGTGAGGGAGTGAGGAGTTTGGATAGGCATCGGTGTTGAATGCATTTGGAAAAGACATGTCTCTTGAAACTTCATTGAGAGGTGATGCAAAACATTCTGCTCAGTGCCCTGCAATTGTTGCCTCTGGGGCTCTGCTATCCTCGAGAAAGTTGGGGAATTCCGGGCTGGAAATATTCAGAAAACCATTAGCTAGCTGTCATAGTGGGGAGGTGGAGGGCAAGCTATGCAGAGGTCACAGATCATCTGAGGCGTTGCTTCAGCGTCTGAGCTTGCTTCCCACACACCTCTTTGAAGAGTGGTTCGTTAACCGGGCAGGTGACCACTGGTTTTGGAGCCTCTTTTTCTCTTGCTCAACCTTGGAAAGAGCTGGGTTCCAATGACCATCCAACTCGCCAGCAGGTAAAGGTGTGAGACAGGGAAAGGGTGTATTTGCTGAATATCTAAGTCCACTTGATAATGGTGTTTGCAGGCTTTGATCCTCAGTGTCAGAATTGTGAGTTCAAATGAAATCTGAGGATGGAATTAACTCTGGGCATTAAGAAGGGAAGAAGTGCAGTTTCTCTGTCGAAGAAGGCCACCCACTCATACGTTTACCTTGCTAGCCTGTAGCCCTCCAGGAAATCTGTCCTTTTTGAGCAGGTGCTGAGGAGTACTATCTCCTAGATACACCCCTGATTCTGAGCTTTGAGTTCTGCGACCCACGTGTAAAGGGATCGCATCAGCCCATCAACGGTTAACCGTGGAGACATGAACCTTCCCAGAGGAGGTTATTTGTTCTAGATGTTGCCGTTCTGGTGACTTCAAGGAAATGGTGTGCAATCGTGTTTGCATGTGTGTGGCTTCTCCTCTTTTAAACACATAGATTACAGTGTGATTACATTGTGATTTGGAAATCGGTGATTCTAGATTGTGCTGGTGTGCTGACAGAGGGAGGACTGAGTTACACAACGATGATATTGTAGGTGGTGCAGCCGTCAGGCGCTCTGCCAGCCTATCTGTGTGCTTGTCCTATTGTCATTTATTCACACAAGTGCACAGCTGTGAGAGTGAGGCACATCGTCCCACGCAAATCTGTAGAGTAAGTTTCATGATAAGGCTAGCTCTTTTTAGGAAATCGGGTGGCAGGTTTTGATAGAACCCCTTAGAGGCTTGTATGTTTATTTCTAGGGCTTAAATTTTGCATCCTGGAAGTTTTAGCTATAAATACTGCATAGACTGGTGAGGTCCACAGTAAGCCAATTCTACCAGTGTTTAGGCCACGGGACAGTGATTTCCTTATGCAACTTTCTTTAGGTTGTTGCTGAAACAGGGATAATACTGGCCCCCACCTTGACGTCTGTTTCAAGGAAAACCTTGTCTTTCACGGGAGTGTGTTATTGCTTCTCCCAAGGGACACTTTCCATGGGAAAGAGGAACAGCACTGTGGTCGTTAGGGCAGGTCTGAGATGCCCAACTAGGGTGATGTTGCCCCCAGGGACATTTGGCAATATCTGGAGACCTTTTTGTTGCCACAATCACTAGGGAATGCTACTGACATTAGTGGGTTGAGGCCTGGGACACCGCTAAATATCCTACAACACACAGGACAGCCTCCAACACAGAAACATCTGGCCCCCAATGTCAATAGCGCAGATTTTGAGAAACCTTGGAGTATACAAGTTTGAAACATCCCTTCCCTCTAAAACTACTGGCTCCATTATTGTTTAATTTTACTCTACTTGTAACCTGGAAGGCCCACGGGGACCTTGCTTCCCATACAAGGCCTTTTCTCCCAAACCCCAGGACCTTCATTCCTGGAGTTGGAATTAGATGCTACCTGCTCCTTTAGCAGCTTCCCCACCATTTTCCGTTTGCCCTGAAAAATCCCATCTCCTTTGAATTGCACCCCCTCAGACTATACCATTCTCCTGTAGTGAGTGTTACCACTCCCTACAGTTTCCTACCGAAGGCCTGGCTCCCCTTGCAGTCACCATAGAGTTCCATGGTTGACCTCTTCACCTCTTCTCCTGGCATCATTCCTGGCAACTGTAAGTCTCCCTGGGTGATTCTCTAACATGCAGACCTCTGCACACATGGGTGATTCTGCACTTACAGGCATTTCCACCCACCTCCTTTCAGTCCTTGCTTTGCACGGTGACTCCTTAGACTTGCCATCACCAGTGATTTCATCCTTGCCCGTTCCTGGCCCCCATGGCCGACCCCGGCAGCCTGCTTACTGCCCCTGCTCCTCCTGACTCCTGCACACGGACACCCCCACACCCACGCGGCTTAGAGTGCAAGGCGCCACACTCTCAGCATGCCCTTTGCACACACCCTCTACCTTCCTGGAAAAACCCAGAGCTCGGCTTAGCCCCAAGCTTTCCCTGCCCTAGCTCCTCATCCCCTGGGGGACAGCTCTGCTCCGAGTCACACCCAAGGCTTTCAGTTGGGCACTTCTGGGATATCTGCCTCATGCCATTCCCCCCTTTCAATGACAGAGACCCTCCTTATCCCCACTCCCAGCTGATGATCTGGTTTCTTATCTGGCTGGGAGAACAGAAGCCCTGGACACAGAGCCAGCTCATCCCTGCGTCTGCATCGAGGACCAAAGCCCCTCCTTGTTGGGTGAGCTGCCTCTGCTCCTCTGGCAGGAGGCTCCCTCCTGCTGTGTGCCGGGCCATCCCCTCTCCCCTCCAGACCCAGGGCCGCCCTCGCTGACGAGGTCTGCCCTCTTGCTGCGGCATTGGTTTCGCCTCCTGTTTTGGATCTTTTCAAACAGCACACGAACGTTCGGACTCTCTCTTACTTCGGAAAAGCCCCCCGCTTGGCCCACTTTCCATGCCAGTTACTGCTTTATTTCCATCTCCTTTTCATAGCAAGGCTCTTTAAAACAGCTCTCCAGACAATTTCTACTTCCTCCGTTCTTACCGTATTCACCAGTGAGTTTCACATGGACGGATGAAATGTCATTGCCTGGTTCCCATCCTACGCCTCGCTGGATGGTAATTGGCATCGTTAGCACAGGTCACTCCCTCTTACTGTATTCACCAGTGAGTTTCACATGGACAGATGAAATGTCACCCACTGGTTCCCATCCTACGCCTGGCCGGATGGTAATCGACATCGTTAGCAGAGGTCACTCCCTCTTACCGTATTCACCAGTGAGTTTCACATGGACGGATGAAATGTCATTCCCTGGTTCCCATCCTACGCCTGGCCGGATGGTAATCGACATCGTTAGCACAGGTCACTCCATCTTTCTTGCTTGGCTTCTGGGGCATCCGAACTTGGTTTGTTGTTGTTGTTGTCCTTTGCTTTAATTTTAATTTAATTTTATTTTTGCCGAGGGGGTAGCTTCGTGTCAGTCTCCTTTCCTGGCTCCCCTTCCTTTTCCTGATCTGCTTTATCTTCCTCTCCTCCCTGGATACTTTACATCCTATCGCTTAAATGCCCTCCTCTGCTCATTCCCGCGTTGCTCTTTCTCCCCTGAGTTCTAGGTATGCTTGCCAAACTTTCTGTGTGACTTTGCTACCCAGAGGCCACCCTCACTAGAGTGTTCGGTCCACAGCACAGGGACTCCATCTCTGTTTGTTACAACACCTCCCTGTGTCTGAAACAGTGACAGGGACAGAGCGGGGGCTTGTCAGATACTTGTGGGGTCTGGAATTGCTTTCCTTTCCCCTCAGACATACAAAGAGAAAAACTGAGCCCAAGAGCTTCATTTCCAACCATCCTGAGAATCACGCTGTCATGGCGCCTTCTGGGGTCCGTCTTAAATGTAGGCGGGGCGAGGACTTTCAGGAATTCCTCTTTTTCTCTAAAATATGTAGAAAGAGGGTGTCCTAAAGTCTGGTAAACTGGCTCAGCCACGTGCGCAGCCCATAATGTGCCCAAACTGTGAGAACAACTTGCCCTTGAAACAAACACAACAATAAAATAAAATAACTGACAAATCATCTTTATTAAATAAACAAATGTCTACATAGATACAGTCACTCGTCTGTCCCTTATAGAGTATTTGATGTGTGTCTGATGTTGCCTCTACTGAGCTGCGTGATCTGGGTCCAACAGCTTTAACTCTTTGGTCCTCAGTGTCATTTGGTGTCACATTAGATCATCCTTTATGTTCCCTTTGGCTTAAAGTCTCTGCATTCTTGGGCCAGGCACAGTGGTTCACTCCTATAATCCCAGTGCTTTGAGACGCTGAGGTAGGAGGATCACTTGAGCCCAGGAGTTTGAGACCAGGCTGGGCAACACAGCAAGATCCCATCTCTACAAAATAATAATAATAATAAATAATAATGATAAAGTCTCTGTGTAATAATGATAAAATCTCCTCTGTATTCTTTAAGTAGGAATTGATGTAATTGTTCCTCTTAAAAAGCAAATACCACTAGGAAACGGTATTTAAATGCTTCATTGGACAGTTGAGTCATGGTGAGATTTCTGTTAGATTCTTCTTGAAAGCAGACTTGACCAGGGAAGTGAGCAGGCGTGGTCCAGCTAGATGTTTCAAGTAGAAGAAGATGGTGTTGAGGTGTAGAGAATGAGGAAGGAGCAAAGAGGGGGAGAGAGCATGAAGTCAAGCTTCAGAAAGTGCAAGGCCTTGCCAGTGACCAGGTGTGGGTGTTTGGCTGTGTCTTGGTCGGGGATGGGCAGGTAAAAAAGGCAGTTAGCTGTGTTTGGCGATAAATGTGCCACTATGGGCATGGGTGGGAGGATTTCCTACCATTTCTGTGGTGGCTTATGTATGTCATGAAACCCTCCTTGGTTCAGGGCCTAAGACGTTGGCCAAAGTTTGCTTTAGGATTATGTATGAGGAAATACTTTATCAACTAAACCACTAGTGAAAACGAAACACAAGTAGACTCTTTAAACCACTTAAAGGAGAGAAATGTTCTAGAGACTTCGGAATAATGCTTCACAGCTGGTGTCCAGGGAAACCAAGGCCCACTGGAGTCTTTGGGAAAATTTCAGGGAAATGGGGTTCTGTGGTCAAATCGTCCCTTGATGTTCTAAGATACATCAATGCATCTTAGAAATCTCCAAGAGGGAGAATATCAGACAGAATGTTCCATCTGACTGCGAACGCCTTGTTTCCCATTAAGCACCTGTAAACATCTCTAGCTTTCCTTTTGACACCGTTTGGAAATGCTGCTTTGGAAGCAACCATTTGCTTGAATGCAATTTATAAAGTGATCAAAACATTCATCAAAACATATTTACTGCATAGGTCTATCAATAAAGCACTGATAGAATTGGTATAATTCAAGTTAATACATTTTCTTGAACCTAGGAAGCAGCTTTGTCATGAAACGTAGTTGATAATTCAGCATGTTCCACTTCTTTTCCTTCCCAGTGCTGCCCTTCCTTTAATAAAACTTGGTCTGTATTAAGGGTCTAAAATCAAGTAATGAGGAGAGTGGGATTGGAAAGACAACTTATTTTTGTGTTATTAAATGTCAGAGGTCTAAAAGTTGAAATCCAGTGTGATTTGCATATTTTGTAGGCTTGTTTTTTTTTTTTTAGAACCGTTTTCTGCGTGGCAGATTCTTGCCAAACACCCAGTGTAGTACAATTGCTGGACAGAGGCCAGTCTTAGAGCAATTGCTAGTGGTCACTTTAACAAAAGTTGTTTTATAATTTTTCTAAGACGCTAAGACAATTTGAATATAGCGAAGAACATCATTCATCCAAGGTCATTCTATGTGATGGAAGTCATTGTCATTTGATATTCAAGCCTCAAAAAGGAGAAACGTGGGGGAAAGGAAATAAAATGCCGGTGTTTTTAGGGGAGTATTCAGTGGTGACGTCGTCTGTCAGTGGCGTTCGGAGCTCTGCTGTGTGGCGCGTCGTGTGGGTGCCGGGCCAGGTTTCTACGCAGCTGATTCGGGTGGCATTGCTTAGTGCAGAAGCATGTGCCACTGAGGGCTCTCTTACGGCACCATGGAAAACTGCCAGGCTCTGTCATGGGATTGCATGCCACTTCCTTCGCCCCGAGACTTTCCTGGTGGGGTCCTCCCTGAGCTGCCTGATATCTAGGCTCAGAGAAGGGCCCACATAAGGCTGAGAAGTCTCCTGGCTGGGCCTGTGTTGACCCCCGAGGTTGGTGTCACTCCCCACATACCTTCTCCTTCAGATTCTACGTGATGACCAGCGTGCTTGGGATTTCAGCTGAATAGAGCCCTGCATGTCTGTATTCCCAGCTTACTGTGCTCTGCAGGCACTTGGGAAGGGGCTTACTACCTGCTGCCTGTCACCTCCAGCCTGTCCTCCAGCGGAGCACTCGGGAACCGGAACGCTCTGCTCTCCACTCTCATTCACGGGGGCGAGTGTGGAAAAGGAGCTCGCTCCTACTCCAGTGATCTCATGAGAGAAATCAACAGTTTTGATAATTGCTACAAAAGTAGTAACGATCCCCCCAAAATGACTTGAGACAAACAAGAGCTACAAAATCAAGATTTAATGTTGTCATTATGATTAGCGAAATCTATGCAACCCAAAAGGGTAACTCTCAGGTGGGGAGAAAATTCTGTTGAAGACAATGACATCTCTGGTCTCAGTTCTTTTAAAAATCGGAGTTAAAGAGCATAATTGGATTGTTTGCAACTGAGCTGATAAATGCTTGAGGAGATAAATACCCCATTCTTCATGATGTGCTTATTTCGCAGTGCATGCCTGCATCACACATCTCACGTACCCCATAGATATATACACCTACTACATACCCACAGAAATGAAAATAAAAATAAATAAAAAATCAAAAGAAAAATAAAATCGGAGTTACAGGAATATTTTAGGCAACTCACTTCACTGACACTGGCCTCCGATTGCTAATCTTGTACAAATTGGGGGTGGTGATTGGAAAAGGTGATCACTAGGGTCACGTCTTGCTCTCAGACACGAATTCTGCCTTCCACAGATGCTTCTTTCCAAAGGAGGCTGTGCCTTTGAAAATTTAAATGTTCTTTATTTGTGCCATGCCTAGTCATGTTTCAGTCATATTTTATGCATGAATTTTAAGACAGGCTATATATTTACAAAGAAAATAAATTTGCCACTAAATCCTTTTTGAAACAAGGTGGGTATAAACAAGTGGTTAGATACAAAGTTTTGTTTCAAGTAGACAGAATAAGTTTGGATGATGGTCATCCTTGACCCAGATTTCTGGATTTTTGTTAAAAATATGGAAAATACTTCTGCAATTTCAGTGGTTGGATTTTGGTGTCCTGAGTCTGTAACAAGTTTTACGAAGGATGTTTATGTGACTGGACTCAGGGCCAGGCCTTGCCAAAGCAGCAAGCAAGTGACTCTGCTAGTCTTATCACCAATAGTCATTATAACTCTGAATCGCATCACTTTTCTTTTATACAGATTATCAGTCACTGGAACCATTTCAGGTCAGTGTTACCATTTTCCCCTTTGGCATAAAAATAGATTTACTAAGCTAATACATTACTCTTGCTTTTAAAATATAAGCATTGATTGGCAAGTTCATGCCAAACACCTTGCATAAGTTTCTCCTGGAACCTGTAAAATCTAGTCTGACTACGAAAGTAGGAGCGACTTTTACAGATGTTGATACAAGGCACGCGAAGAGAGTTTTCTCTGATGCCATCCAGTCAGTGTCCTAGCATTTTGTTTCTTCAAGTGGAAATACATCCAAAAGACTCTGATCGTTTCAGGCAAGTTAGAGAATAAATTTCAGTATTTGATCCTTCTTGGCTAAGACACATTGGTAAAGTAAAATTTTCCTTGTTACTTGAGCATTTCAAATGGTCATAACCCTTCTTTCTTTTTTCCTTCTATTCATAAAAGCGGTTGATTCTGTGATCATTTCCTTTTCTTTTTTTTTTTTTTTTGAGGCGGAGTCTCGCTCTGTCGCCCAGGCTGGAGTGCAGTGGCCAGATCTCAGCTCACTGCAAGCTCCGCCTCCCGGGTTCACGCCATTCTCCTGCCTCAGCCTCCTGAGTAGCTGGGACCACAGGCGCCGCCACCTCGCCCGGCTAGTTTTTTGTATTTTTTAGTAGAGATGGGGTTTCACCGTGTTCGCCAGGATGGTCTCGATCTCCTGACTTCGTGATCCGCCCGTCTCGGCCTCCCAAAGTGCTGGGATTACAGGCTTGAGCCACCGCGCCCGGCCTCATTTCCTTTTCTTTATCAACTATTCCTCCCATCTCTTTTCCAATGCCTTTATTTCCATGAATGGTGTCATCATTTTTCTAACTGAGTAGTTTTAGAACCTTGAAACAATATTCTGTATTTTTTCTCTTTCTTCTCGTACGTTGGATAATGGCGATTCCTTGCTGGGTCTGTAAGAATTCACATCAGTCCTCAATGTACTGACAACTTTCTCCTAAACAGGACTGATAACGCTGGTATGCTTAGAAAGGCATATCAAGTTGGAACGATTTGACCAGAAGTCCCATGACAAGACCACACCAAAACTAGAATAACTGTAGTACTTTAAATCAGCCTTTGCCTCAAAAGTAACTTCTGGGGCATATTCTTGTCCATCTGTCTTACCATCCTTCCATCCATCCATCCGTGCCTCCATCTCCCTACCTTCACACCTACAGACTGACCCACCTACGTCTCAACATTGTTGACATGTGGACGGGATACATCTGTGTCGTGGGGGCTGTGCTGGGTATGGTAGGTGCTTAACAGCATCCCTGACCTCTGCACACCATGTGCCAGCGGCACCCCCTCCTCAGTTGTGGCAACCCAAAATGCCTCCAGACATTGCCACTTATCCCACGGGGGCTGAATATGTTCCCCACTCGGGAACCGCTGCTGTATCCTATCTGCAGTGCCACTCTACAAATTCCATGAAATTGTTGAAAATATGTATCATTTTATTCTAAAATATGCTATTAATGTCTTTTCAAGTTAAGTCTTCTGGAGGCAGTGTTACAATATTCAGCATGAATTTACCATCTCTGTTTGTTTATTTATTTACTTATTTACTTTAAAAGGCCAAGTGGAGAAATTGTTTGGATGACCCTTATCTGTAGCTTCTGGTTAGAGAATCTAACATAATGTGGTATTAAACGGCATCAAATAAAGAGTTTTGCCCAACGGAAATTGGAAGGCATTTTATGTACAAATGTCTTGGGTAAATCGTCCAGGTTTGCCACTGGGCTTGTTCTGAGAAACACATTTCAAAAGTTCTTTAAGATTTACTTTTTTCAGTTTTAAAATGAGAAGAAGAATTGTGTCTCTCTCATAGGATTGTGGTAAGCACAAATGAACACTTCGAAAGCCCAGGACAGAGGCCTGGCATCTTGTAACAACATGATGATGGCCACTCTCAGCTGGAAATGGAAATGGCAGGTTTGCTGTGGTTGAAGTGGGGTGGGGGGTCTGGGCCCACCCACTGAGGCCTTCTCTTCACATGAGGCCCAGGTGCACTTTGGCATGGACCCAGCTACCAGCTGTGCTTGTCATCCTGTGGCTGCCCTCAGCTACTCCTGTGCAGAAGTCAGTGAACATGCAACTATATCGTGGCTATAAGACCATCCGTGTGAAACCGTCCATGCTCATGGCATCTGAAGCAGTGGATTTGCTTGGGTGGCAGCACCCATGTTTGTGCAACCCCGTGTTTCTTAGATGAAAATGGGGCAATCCTCCTGCACGTGTGTGCTCCCACCTAAGGGTGTAGGATTCAGCACGGCGAGTCGTACTTTCCGCTGGAATCGCTTTGCTGGACTCTGGTGACCTTTGATTAATGTCCACTTGACCCTTGAACAACAGGAGTTCGAACCGCACCACTCACTTACACGTGGATTTTCTTCCACCTCTGCCACCCCTGAGACAAGGCCAACCCCTCCTCCTCCTCCTCTTCCTTATGATTTTCTAAATGACATCGTCTTAGTAGACAACACATATAACATACAAAACACATGTTAGTCAACTGTTTATGTTATCAGTAAGGCTTCTGGTAAACAGCGGGCTATGAATAGTTGTGTTTTTGGGGAATCAAAAGTTATATGTGGATTTTCAACTGTCCAGGGGGGTGGAGTTGGTACTCTTAAGGTCAAATATATTAGTCAGTTAAAATACACTGAGTAAACCTACTTTATGATCAAAACTAGACTGGCCATTACCAGGACTGCTCTTCTGTTTTAGACACAATCCTGCCCTCTGGGAGATTAAAATGTAAGTGGAAAGAGACGTGTGTCATGTTCAGAAATCCTTGAATCGAGAGTGTGTCTGTCACAAAAAGAACATGAATGTTGGGTCATTTACGAGCCGAGTTTGAGTTTCCAGTTCTTTATTTGTACACTACCGTTTCTCTGAGCATTTGCAGGGATTGAATAAAGCAACGCTACAAACTGTGCAGCACAAGGTATCCTTGGACATAGTAAATCATGTCAACGAAAATCATTGTTTTTCTCTGGTAATTCATTAGGCAAAAACGGTCGGGTATATTTTCATCAAATGCATTGGGAGTGCTTGGAATTTCTAATTTAACATATGGGTGAAGTCGACACTCTGTGACTCGAGGTCACGTCACCCTGGAGGTGGCACATGTGACTTTATCTTCCAGTTCTGGCGTGCAGACCTTCACCTTGGTTCCACCGAGTCCCAGTTCTAATGACAGGACTGCGGCTTGGGCCCTGTGACTGAATTCGCCTTTAGAAACGTCCAAGGACCCAGCTGGTTTTAGGATTGAGGCTTTACTCTTACTAACCTCCCTTTCAGATGTGAGATTCCAGGCCCTGAAGCCCATCCCCACAGCCTGCCCATGGGACAGGTGCACACCTCCACTTGAGGCAGGATGTACCTCTCCCTGGACACCTCTCCCCAAACCACTAACACGGGTGTGCTCCAAGTCCTGGCCCTTGGAGGGCTTCCCCGCCCTGCTTTCCAAGAGTATGACAATCCCCTTGTTTAGAACATTCTATCAGAGAACACTATGCGGTCCATAAAAACGTTTTAGCCCCTTAGGCTAGTTTCTGTGGAAGGCAGATGGTAAAGTCAGTCCCTGAAGTGTGAGGAGCTGCTGGGGATGTTTTGCATGGGGATAGAGTATGGTCCAGATGGCGGCAAAGGAATAAATCAAGAGCAGTTACTGCTCAGATCAGAAAATAACAAGGAGGTTGTAATTTAAAATTTACAAACATTTACTGGATCAGAAACCCTATGGGCTTTGGAGATACAGAACGGAGTCCGGTTCAGCTCCCACTGGGACAGAGTATTCAAGATAACTCTGCAAAGAGAAGCAGGCTGGACACGCCGGACAGACAGGCTGGACACGCCGGACAGACAGACTGGACACGCCGGACAGACAGGCTGGACACGCCAGACAGACAGACTGGACACGCTGGACAGACAGGCCCAGCCTGCAGCAACCAGGGGTCCACAGGGTCCAGGTTCAAAGGCAAGCAAATGTTTAAATGAGTGGAACAGTTAATTAGTGACAAGGATATGAGACTCGGGTTTAGGAAGTTTTTAAGAAAATTCCCACACAACTGGTGCAGTAAAACAAAAAACTAAGTTACTATAAATATCATTTTTCTTGTTAAGAAATGATGTTTTCTTTAGAAACACCATGGATGGGTATGTTGTTATATTTATGTATTTTTTTTTCTTGTCTGTTAATCATGGCCGAAATCATCCCATCCAATAAGCCAAAGTTACTTTAAACAGGACTTTCATTCTCCTGGCAGTAATTAATCGGAATGGAAACATATTATCTAGATAGCCAGTTTACATTTAAAAAAAATTACAAAAATGTCTTTTAAAAAATCACGCAATAATAAATAGCAATAATAAAATCACTGACCTTGGTTGATTCTCATGTGCCCGGCATTGTTTATATTATCTCATTTAAACCTCTCAACTGCCCTCCTGAGGCCAACTACGTTGTTATCTTCATTTTAAAGATGAGGCCGAGGTTCAGATCAGTTAAGTCACTTGTCCAAGGTCACACAGCCAGTGGCATCTAGCAGTTGCCTTCTGAACAGGTTCTTCACTCCTATACTACATACAATAGCAGGAAGAGCAGCTACAGCTGCCGTTCTCTAAGTAGGAAGATTTCTGGCTGCACTTCCATTTCGGGGGAAAGATATGAATGGCATTGGAGATATGTGTTTTAAATTACTGAGCTTGTTCAGCCGAGGACAATTGGCACTCAGGTTGCCCAGCTGAGGCAGCTTTTTATAGAGAGGTGCTGAAAAAAACGCCATTTCGTTGTCAGCTGTCACAATGACATACAGTCAGGATGTCACCTGGCATAAGAGCTGTTGTTTACAGACTTAGCTTACTGTATACCCAAATAACCTGTTGGTGTGTTTATGTCCTGCTCTCGGACAGGACCGGGGCCAGAGTGAGGCAGGCAAGGTGCAGAGGGGAAGTCGTCCCCCCTTGTGCTGCCCTGAGAATTCGTCGTCCTCAGACTTTACTGGTGGCCTCATTCTCCTAACCCTAACCCACTGGGCCACTTCAGAAGAGCTAGGCATTCACAAAGAGGCAGGAGAGCGGGAAAGCAAGGTGCATTCTTCTGATTCAAGATCCTGCGTGTTTGTGTGGATTAGTTTGACTTCCTTGTGTGTCCCTTGGATTTGGGAGGGAAGACAGAGCAGTTGCTCACCTGGCTAGAACCTCACTCCACGTTGCGGGAGGATGCAAGCAGGACCTGGGTAAGCTGCTGCCGCTGCTGCTGGTGTAGATCCTCGAAGCCTGCAGCACTGGAAGCTTCCTTGGCCTCTCCAGTTTTCGCTCCAGCCTTCCCCATCGTGCTCGGTGCCAGTGTGAGTTTGGCCAAGTAGGAGCTGGGGCGGGTGATGGTGCTGAAAGAGGAAGTCAGGCAGGGGTTGAAAGGACCCTACTGTTTCCCAGAGGGGTCTGAGTGGGCGACTTCCCTCAGAGCCTGGTCTCAGCTCTGCTTGGGGAAGGGCCCTCCTGGAGCCCTCCATTCCCAGGCATGGGAACGGCGGCCTGCCCTTGCCCTTTGGCCCAGGAGTGGTAGAAGAGCTGTGCTCTGTGCCCACGTGTCAGCACCATTGTTCCATGCCCCATAACCCTTATAGGCTTCTTTCAGGATCAGCCCCTTGTCAAAAGGCCTCCCTGCACCCTCTTTTTTTTTTTTTTAAATTGAGACAAGGTCTTGCTCTGTTGCCCAGGTTGGAGTACAGTGGTGCCCTCACAGCTCATTGCAGCCTCAACTTCCTGGGCTCAAGTCATCCACCCACCTCAGCCTCCCAAGTAGCTGGGAATACAGGTGCAAGCCATCATGCCAAGTTAATTGTTTTTTAAATGTTTTCTTTTTGTAGAGACAGGGTCTCACCATGTTCCCAGGCTGGTCTTGAAGTGCTGGCTCAGGCAGTCCTCTGCTTCTGCCCCTGCCTCCCAAAGTTTTGGGATTTCAGGTCTGAGCCACCACCACGCCTGGCTCCTGCACTCTCTTTCATGCTCTTTTACTTGCAATGACCTGAGGGATACAGCTGGGGACAGTCACACCATGAGCTGTGCAGCAGCCTGTCTGAGGAGCTCTTGGCCGGGCGCGGTGGCTCACGCCTGTAATCCCAGCACTTTGAGAGGCTGAGGCAGGCGGATCACGAGGTCAGGAGATCGAGACCATCCTGGCGAACACGGTGAAACCCCGTCTCTACTAAAAATACAAAAAATTAGCCGGGCGCGGTGGCGGCGCCTGTAGTCCCAGCTACTGGGGAGGCTGAGGCAGGAGAATGGTGTAAACCCGGGAGGCGGAGCTTGCAGTGAGCTGAGATCCGGCCACTGCACTCCAGCCTGGGCGACAGAGCGAGACTCCGTCTCAAAAAAAAAAAAAAAAAGAAAAAAGAAACCTGAGTCTGAGAGTGAGATGGCCTCAGGCCAGGCCTGCAGGATGAGCCCCTCAGACTGTCGCTGTAAATTCTACTGAACCTCCAGGCTTGCAAATGCCCTTGGGTGGCTGACAAAGCTGGCTGTCTACAGCCTTCTCCGTCGCTCTGGTTCCGGCTCAGTGGACAACATGGAAAGCAAATCTTGGTGGTGAATGTATCTGTTTCCAGAGTGGAATTCATGCCAGTTGCAGCATGGAGCTGAGGAGACAAGAAACTTCTCTGGGTCTTGTGGGCAGGAGTGGTTCCCGGTTTCCTGGGGTCCTGATGATTTCCCAGATCCCTTTAAGAACAAGAATATAAAATTCTCTTTGGTTTGTGTTTTGTTGATCCCAAATAAGAATAGCTTTTTTTTTTCTTTTTATGAGAGTGTTTTATTGTTGCCGTGTTTCATCATATTTGAAGAGAAACAAAAAGTTAATTTTATGGCAATCCCAGGCTTTGATAAACAACTATTTCTGTTCTCATAGCACACGTAGCAATAGATAATAAGCCTGCCACCATTCAATTGAATAAACACATCAGTTGACAGTAAGATCAATAACAGAGATATTAAACCCTTCTCCCAGACACACACACACACATGCGTGCACGCGCACACACACACACTCATATTCCACAAAGGCATATAAACTAAAATAATGAAAATAACTTTTTGATTACCTAAATGGTAAATGATTATTGCAGAAAGACCTTTTAAACAGTATAGAAAATTGTAAGGACATTACAATGATCTGGAACTGTGCTGGCCCTGGCTATTGACGCCGTGTTGAGGCCCATGCTTCCTGCATCTCTTGTGTACATAAGTATATTCAGCCCTCACCTTTCACCTCGCGCTCTCCACCTCCGTCCCCCAGGGTCTTTATATAATTATCTTCATGATCATAGAACCATATGGGGTTATTTGGGTAGCTAGCCACAAACATATATGACTGTATTTTTGTCATTGTGTATTCTAAAAAAATAGAATCCTTATTCCATACACTTTTGCTACGCCTTGCACATCTCATTATAGATACTCCTTGAGCCTTTTGGCCTAGATCTAACAGAATCTAAGAATCTGTTAGATCTTTTTATGTTAGATCTATGCCAAATGAAGCATAGACGAAGCATGTTAAACATACGGAAAAGAAGATATTTTACAGAAAACACCCTTATGCCCACTACCTCGATTCTACCATTAACCTATTACTTATACTTATTTTCCATCCCTCCATCTCTGTAGCCATCCAATCCATCTTATTTTGGGGGAATGTATTTCAAGCAAAGTTGCAGACTTCCTCAGCCTACTTCCCCCTAAACACTTTGCACACATGCCATTAGCTAGTGTTCAATATTTTTTTCCTTCAAGGTAAATTTGATGTACAATCTAAAGCGCTAATATTGAGCGAATTATCTGATGAGTTCGGATGATGGCATACATCTGTGTAACTGAAATCCCTATTGAGATACAGAGCAGCACTATTACCCCAAAAGGTACCCTCATGCCCCCCCACCCAATGAATTCCCAATTCCCCAACCCAGGGACAAACTCTATTCTGATTTTTCCTACCATAGATTAGTTTTGCTGCATCTAAAACGTCATATATATCATTTATGAAGTCATGATATATATGAAGTCCTTACAATATCAGGGGTTTGTTCTTCCCAGCTTTTTTTTTTTTTTCCTTGAGCAGTATTCCATTTTATGAGTATACCACACTTAGTGTGTTCATTCTCTCATTGATAGACACCTAGGCTGTTTTCAGATTGGTGCTATTATAGAGAAAGCTGCTATACAACTCACTCTTTTTAGTGACTGTCTAATATTTCAGTGTACGCATTTATAATATTTATTCAAGTATCTCTTTTGATATTTATTTAGTCCTCTCTTTTTCTTTTTCTTTTCTTTTAAAACTTTTTGGCTACTATGAAATTGCTATGATGTGAAAATCTTTGACCCATTGATGCTTTTATTTTCGTAGACAAGATTTTTAGCGGTGGGCTTGCTAGGTTGAACAACATGTATTTCTTCAGGCTTGTTTGAATAGATGTTGTCGTGCTTTTGCAGCAAGGCAGCCACCGCTGAGTTTCCAGCAGAAGTCTGCAAGTGCTCCTGACCAGCTTCCCTGACCAGCTTCCCTGACCAGCTTCCCTGCTGGTGCAGCGTCACCAGCCTCCGATGGTTTTTCTCCTTGAGAGTGGTACCCTGTTACTCATTTTCGTTTTCCTAACTACCAGTGGAGCTGAGCGTTTTTTTTATATGCCTGTTGACCACTTGGGTACATTCTACGAATCACTTCATTTCTTTTGCCCATTTTACTTTCAGGTTATATGTCTTTAACAATCTGTGAAAGCTCTGTGTATATTATGGACAATTGCCTTTATCTACAGATAATTCCCCTTATAATGTGCAGTACAGATATTTTCACCCAGTGTATCATTTTTCTTTTGATTTTATTAGCACTATATTTTTATCTTAGATATTTAATTTTTTCCTGTAGGCAATCAAGTATATATATATAATTATACTGTATGTATATAAGTATATACTCTATAAATATATACATATATATTTCTGTATACCTTCTGAGCTCCTGCCACCTTTTTTTCTTTTTTTCTGTTTTGGTTGCTTATTTGTTAAAAGATCTACCTATTCTCTAAGTCATATGTATATTCTCCTAAAGTTTACTCTAAATTACTGCTATTGTTAATTAATTTTTTTACACTTAACCCTTTACTTCCTTTAGCGTTAGTTTTCTGTGTAGTGTGGGTGGTGCTTTAATTCTCTTTTCTTCCAGATGGAGAGTCATTTGTGCCAACATCATTCATTTAATAAATTAAACTCCACCCACCGAACTAAAATGCCAGCTGTACCATTTATTACACTCTTGTGTAAATCTAGATCTGTTTCTGGATTTTCTGTTTTGTTTCATTAGCCTATTTGCCTTTCTCTATGTCAATATCATTTATTTTGATTGTGGGGTTAGAGTGATTTTCTTGTATGTCTTAGTAGTTGGCAAGGCAACCCCTTCACCCTCCAAATCCTAAAACCTTTTATCTTTGTTATCTTTGGGCACTTCCTTTTCCATATAAACTTTAAGATAACTGTATTCAACTCACATTTCCCCTGAATCCACTAGGATTAAATTGCAATTATATTACATATTAATTTTTAGAAATATTGACATTTTAGAATATTAAACCACCTTCCTTCAATAAGATTTTACAGTTTTCTCTACATACCCTGAACAAGATTTCCTATCGGATTTTGTCTTCTTTTATAGACTTATTCCCTGTTATGAATTAGCATTTCCCTAATACCAATTTTTAGATCTTTAATATCAGTATAGAAAAAAATGTTAATTTTTTTATGTTTATCGTGTACAGAGATCCTTACCAAATTCTTCAATGAATTCTAATGGCATTCCCCAGCCCCGCTTTAAGTGCTGAATTTTATGTGTATAAAATCATATTACTAGAAAAAAAAAAAGTATCTTTACTCTTCCAATACTTAAATGGACTGTTTTCTTTTCTTATGCCATTTTCCGGACTGTTAAAACTACACTGAACAACACTGGTGATGGGGGAGCCCCTGCCTGTTCCTGATTTTAGTGGAAATGACTTTAGCTTTTAGCATTTTTCCACTTACAATTATGGTAGTGGTTGGATTTGGGTAAGAATCCTCTCTTGTATGTAAAATATTCCATTTCTACTTCCATTTAACTGAGGCTTTGGTAGAAGCAGCTGTTCCAGTTTTATAAAAGTTCTTTTGGGCTGGGCGGGGAGGCTCCCGCCTGTAATCCCAGCACTTTGGGAGGCTGAGGCGGGTGGATCAGGATGTCAGGAGATAGAGACCACCTGGCGAACACCGTGAAACCCCGTCTCTACTAAAAATACAAAAAATTAGCCGGGCGTGGTGGCGGGCACCTGTAGTCCCAGCTACTCGGGAGGCTGAGGCAGGAGAGTGGCTTGAACCCAGGAGGCAGAGCTTGCAGTGAACCAAGATTGCAGTGAGCCGAGATCACACCACTGCACTCCAGTTTGGGCGCCAGAGTGAGACTCGTCAAAAAAAAAAAAAAAGAAAAAAGTTATTTTGGTCTCAATTGGTATGCTTATATGATTCTTCTTCTTGTGGATATAATAAATAATGTTGACATGTTTTCTCATGGTGAGCACTGGGTCATTCTTGGTGTAAAGCTGACTTGATGAAACTCTGTTCTTTTTAGACACTGAATTTCATTTGTTAATTTTTTATTCAGAATTTTAGCACAGTTTTTACTCATAAAAGGTATTTATTTATAGGGGTTATCTTAGGTACTACACTATTTTTTTAATCAAGTTTTGTTATTAAGAACACATTAATTTTAGAGAATGAATTGGGGAAATTCTCATACACAAATATGGATTATGTTAAAATTAACTGTAAAGAAATGTTAGTAGGACTTAGCTTTGAAGCCAACTGACGCTGGGATCTTTTTCAATGGTAGGTCTTTAATCATTCTTTAAATGTCTCCTATGGTAGTAACATATTAAAATTTTTTTCTTCATTCATGGGGAAATGTTGGTGTTTTATATTTGCTAGAAAATTACAATTTTTTTGTAGATTTAAACTTCATTGCTTCAGAGTTACACATACTACTTACTTACTATTCTTATAATCTCTTCCATATTTGTATTTTTTCTTCCCTGTATTCTTCCTCTGTTTATGCTCCCCCTGTTTTTTTTTTAAATCATGTCCATGGAGACCTATTTTAATCATCTTTCCAAATAATCACCTTTAAAATTTATATGTTCTACTACTTTTTTCTTATTTTTATTAATTTCAGCAAATGTCTTTATTGATTCTCTCTACTTTTTGAAGATTTGGCTTTATTTTCATAGGCTTTTTTCCTAATCTCTTGAGATCAAGTAGTTAGTACTGCTTTAGCTGTATCTGTACCTATAAATATATCTAGAGCACAATTATTGGATTTCTTTCCAGATATATTTAATTTTAAGTTCGAGTTTTAATTTTATTAACATGATTATGTAAAAAGATACATTTTGTTTCCTGAGTAGTTGACCTATTTTTGTTGTTCTTTTTATTGTATTTTTCTAATTTTATTGCATTATGATGGGATAATATCTTGTTCTTTTAAAATTGATGTCTAATTCTGAGAGGAGTGTATTAAATTCTTCTATAATTTTTTTTTTGAGGGAACACATGTTTGTGACTGTTATATAGTCTTAATCTTGCTTAATGCTTTAAAAAGCCCTTTAAATACCTTTAAACTACTTTTTTCTTGAAATTAATGTTGTGATTCCTGCTTTCATCGTGTTGCCTTTGTCTAATATCTCTGCCTGCCCCCTGCTACTTCTCTGCTTATGTGCTCTGTCCATGTTTAAAGGCTAGCCTGTGCATCAACATTGTAACCAGGTAGCATACAGATATGCACCATAAATTCGTCCCAGAACAAGGAGGAGAGTGAATGTGAAAGGAAAGAAGAGAGGAAGAATGAACAAACCAATCTGCCAATAATGGAGGGAAAGGTAGAGATTTAAGCACAAGGCCAGGCAAGGCATGTAATAGAGAAGACCAGGCAAGGCATATAATAGAGAAGATAACTGAATATGCTCCGAAATAAGCATCTTTTACTTATTTGTCCTGGTTCTCACTTCAAACCAGGCCTTTGTTCCTCTGTAAAATAGTTATTAATTTCCAATATATGTTCATACACATATATACACAATACATCTATCATCCATATGTATTGTATAGAATTTATACACATTTTGAAAGAAGTAGAATAAATGCTATCTCAATTTAGTAGTCAGTCCCTGTAAAGGATCCCATGAAGAGGAAGACCAATTCAAGACAGGTTCCAGTTTGTGGTTTGAATTTTTACAGTTTAGTTGGACCAAATTGGACATCCAGTAGGTGTGCTGGGAAATGTTTAACAACCAGCTCTGGGGCATGGGTGGAGGTGAAACACCCTGAGTTGCGGTGTTTGTGGATTTCTATGGTGTAAATGCTGGTCGACTTCAAGCTATCCATGTGATGGCACTGGACATGGAGTTGGGGACACAGCATTAAATCCAGTGGAAGTTTAGATGTTTTATTCCCCAGGATTGGCACTGGACGTGGAGTTGGGGACACAGCATTAAATCCAGTGGAAGTTTAGATGTTTTATTCCCCAGGATAAGTTTCAGGGGGAATCCCTGACTCCTGTTTCCACCAGCAGCCAGACCTTACTAGACTACTGGGCATTGCTAGATGTGGGCATGAAAATAACATGAACTACCTGATGGACAAGTTTCCCAGACACATTCCTGTGGTTCGCTAGTTGTTTTTAGCAATTTAGTCACCACTTTAAGTTTCTAATTACAGAGTTTTGTTTTTATTTTTAAAAACAATGTGGTCTTGATGGAGGTAATCTCTTTAGTGTACATTCTCTGCATTACTCACAATCTTTTCTTAACAAATACAGAGTAGTTATAGTCTGCATATCCTGACACTTCAGAGAATTTAATTTTAATGCTGGAAAGAGTTGCAAAGGTGATTTCTTATTACATATATTTAAGGAGAGTGCTAAGGAAATGAAGTCCTCCTACTTGAGGACCTGAGCCTGGTTATTATCAGAGTTGAGATCTAGAACATATATATTTGAATCTCAGTTTGTTCTCTTTCACTATATTCACCCAATTTTAATATGATGTAGTTTCTATGGCTATAGGGACAATTAGGCTACTAATTTATACCAGGAAAAATACCTATCGCCTCAATAGGAAAATATCAGCCTAGAAAAATTAACTTTAAATGTCTTTTCATGAAGTTTGAGTTGCATAATGAATAAAGCAGGTTTGGAATGAGATTATTCTGAGAAAAAAGAAGATGAACATTCATTAAGCACCTCGTCTGCCAGGCATCACTCCAAGTGCTCTGTTATCTTCTTTCTTTGAATCCTCACTTCTGTCTTAATGGCCTCATTTCATCCAATGAGGAGACCAGGCACAATTACATCATTCGCCCGAGGTTGGTGTATGAGTTCGTCTTCACACTGCTATAAAGCACGTCCCTGAGACTGGGTGATTTAGGTTGGTGTATGAGTTCGTCTTCACACTGCTATAAAGCACGTGCCTGAGACTGGGTAATTGAGGTTGGTGTATGAGTTCGTCTTCACACTGCTGTAAAGAACGTCCCTGAGAATGGGTGATTTATAAAGGAGACAGGTTTGATTGACTCATAGTTCCACGTGTCTGGGGAGGCCCCAGGAAACTTACAGTCATGATGGAAGGGGAAGCGGGCACCTTCTTCACAAGGTGACAGGAGAGAGAAAAACAGAGGAGCTTCCAAACACTTATGAAACCATCAGATCTCGTGAGAACTCACTCACTGTTATGAGAACGGCACGGGTTGGGGAGACCTGCCCCCATGATCCAATCACCTCCCTCCCTGGACACATGGGGAATACAGGACCCTCCTCCACATGTGGGAATTCCAATTCGAGATGAGATTTGGGTGGGGACACAGGGCCAAACCCTATCAGTTTTTCCCACAGCCAGGAAGTGGCTGAGCTGTCATTTGACCCCACACATCCTCTTAAACCACCACACTGTTCAATGTTAAAAGGTTTCATTGAAGGTGTCAGCCTTGGTAATTAGAGCCTCAGTAACATATTAGGATAAAGGAAAAAAGCCCTGGACATAGGATGCTTCCGGGCAGGAGTCACGTTCTTGACACAAGTGACTTTTGAACAGGCTGCAGAAGGCAGTGCCTGTCCCAGAACAACCCAGCCCCCTGTTTCCACCAAACAGTGACTGAAACTCCAGAGTTACATAGAGGTTTGGGGATGCGAGACGTACAATCTTGTGTGAGATTTGCTTTATTCATTGTCACTCTGTTTTTTAATAAAAGGTACTTAATTTTTTTTTTTTTTTTGAGATGGAGTCTCGCTGTCACCCAGGCTGGAGTGCAGCGGCGAGATCTTGGCTCACAGCAACCTCTGCCTCCCAGGTTCAAGTGATTCTCCCGCCTCAGCCTCCCAAGTAGCTGGGACTACAGGCGTGTGCCACCACATTGGGCTAATTTTTTTGTATTTTTTCAGTAGAGACGGGGTTTCACCGTGTTAGACAGGATGATCTCGATCTCCTGACCTTTTGTTCCGCCTGCCTCAGTCTCCCAAAGTGCTGGGATTACAGGAGTGAGCCACTGCGCCTGGCCAGTGCTTAAACATGTAAAAGACAGTCTTAATCAACAAGTTGAGTGAAAGGTTAGGTTGTCTGTCTTGTGGCTGACAGTGTTTCTCCTGTTCTTGCATCAGATAGAATCCCAGAAATGAAGCACTGGTTTTCTCAAGCCAGTTTCTTCTCAGACACGGGAAGTTCAGCAACCATTTGATAACAGAGGCAAAGATGCTTTCGGATGGGATGGAAAGAAATCACAAAAGTCTTGGACTCATGAGTGTGTCTCTGGCTTGTGTATTTGTTTTAATTAATTTTCTTTCACTAATAAAACAGCACACATAATATATATGTACAGAATAAAGGATGATAATAAAACAAAGGCCTGAAGGAATTCCAGTAGAGAAAAGGTAAGAAAGAAGATTTCATGATAATAAGAACAGGCAAAATTTTGGGACTGATGTAAAAAGGTGATTAAAATGGAAAGTAGGAAGAAATAAACAAACCAGCAAACAAATAACTCCTATTAGGTGATACCACTACTCTCTAGGGCAAAGGTATTTCCAGACATTTCCAGGTGGCTCCAAGGGAATGTGATACAAATGTCAGAATTATAGGGCTGGTGAGTTGGTAAAGGTGATTGGCAGTCAGTCACAGGAACAGGGACGAGGCTGTGGGGTAGCACTTCTAAGAGCTAAGGGAGGAAGAAAGTGCCTTAGTTTCCAGGGGAAATGAAATTCCCTTAGAACTGTACTTGGTCCGCAGCTGGCCAACCACAGGGTTTTGGATTCTCTGGAGGCTCAGGTCAGGAGGAAGGTGCCATTTGCATGTTAGTAGCTGTCTGAGGAACTGAACATGCGAACCTCTCTGGCCTTTGTACTTTAGTGTGGTACTGTGCTTGAACAAATAGTAGTAGATTTAGCAAATAAAGAAGCCCGGCTAGGCCAGGCGCGGTGGCTCAAGCCTGTAATCCTAGCACTTTGGGAGGCTGAGACTGGTGGATCACAAGGTCAGGAGATCGAGACCATCCTGGTGAACACGGTGAAACCCCGTCTCTACTAAAAATACAAAAAATTAGCTGGGCGAGGTGGCGGGTGCCTGTAGTCCCAGCTACTCGGGAGGCTGAGGCAGGAGAATGGCGTGAACCTGGGAGGCGGAGCTTGCAGTGAGCTGAGATCCGGCCACTGCCTCCAGCCTGGGCAACAGTGAGACTCCGTCTCAAAAAAAAAAAAAAATTAAGAAGCCAGGCTAAACTTGAATTTCTGATGAAATAGAGATGTTTTTATTTTTAGTATAAGTTCCATGTTATATTTAGAGCATACTTAAAAGTATTTATTGTTGATCTGAAATTCATATATAACTGGAGGTTCTGTGTTTTATCTGGCAACCCAAGCGTGTACAGGAGAAGACACTGACATTTGAATGAGGCCAGGAATATTCTGGGCAAGTTAAGGTCTCAGAGGCTCGTTTTCCTGTGGAATGATCTGAATGTGACCTAAGTGGCAGGGCTGTGGTGAAGACTGAATGACAGGTCAAAGCGTGATTGTGGGGGCTGGTACACAGCCAGTGCTTAGTAGGGCCACCTCTAGCAGATGGGCACATCAGGGTGCGAATGAGATGAGAGGTCTGGAAAGATCCCGGCTCCGCTCACTGGTGTGCGTCCACACGGCAGCCTGGGCTGGGCTCCCTGCTGCTGTTTGTTACTCCAGAGAATGGGACAGACGAAGAGCGCCGTCTTCCTTCTCTTGCCTTTGTTTCTTGATCTCTTTCCTCCTTCCCTTCCTCCTTCCTGACATCTATGCCTCAGGGGCTGAAATAGAGTGGATGCCAACGGGCAGGGCTGTTGTTCTCCAGCTCCCATAGCCTGACGAGGGGAGAGGGGGCAGAGAATAAGCACATGGCTGATTAATTACCAATGGCCCGATCTTCTCTTGAAAATTTTCAGTGGGCTGTGGGATAGTGTGGCTGACAGAGCCCTAACCTGGTGGAGGTGGCTGTAACCTGATTGGAGTCGAAGGGAGAGGAGCCATCTGGGGAAGGCTTGGTTTCCCATTTCCCGAGATCTGCGGAAACTGTGCAGCAGCTGTGAAACCAAGCCAAGTGCAGACTAGCTGGGACTGTACATCACTCTTGCCTTTCTGGCAGCCCAGCCTGGCTGACCCCCACTCCCCTTGGAGACCTTGGGCAGGGCCTTCCTAGGTCGGAGAAGTGCCCAGCACAGGGGCTGTGCCTCTTCCCTTCACCCCCGTTCCGCTCCATGCCTTTCTGTTTGCTCCTCCTCAGACTCCTGGGACAGAGATTCTTGGCTTGGCCAAGCTTTAGCCAGGCTCCTAGGCCTTCCCCTAAGCCCATCTGTGCGCGTCATCATAAAATCCAGTTTTAGCAAAGAACATTGCTAAGCTAGCTTAGCCAGAACCTTCCACCTTTGATACATGATCACCCTCCATACCTGATTGGGCTCCTCATTTTTCACCATCCCCAGGGGCTGTCTGATCACCCTGACCTGCCTTTAGCAAGAATCCTGTGAGGTCGGTTTAGCCAGAATCCCCCTGACCCCTGATGTCCCCTCAGCCATTTTCCATCCACTGACCCCACCCTTTCCTTTGCTGTAAATCCCCGCTTGCCCAGGCTGTATTAGGAGTTGAGTCCAATCTCTCTCCCGCACTGCCAGACCCTGTTACCGCAGTCCCTAACCCTATCGAGATGGCCCTGCGTAGTCTTCCTCACTGAGCTGCAGGAAGCGTCACGGAGCAGTTTCTTTCTGAACACGTGTTCCTGTGACATTGACGTCCCTCAGCTTTACCCTTGGCTTCCTTCTTTCTCCCCTGCCCTCTCCCTGGGGTGGTCACATCCTCTCCTGTGTCTCCAGGACACCCCATAGGTCATGGCTCCCAGATCTAAACCCAAACCCGCAGCCTAGCCCTGAGCTCTAGACCTCTGGCTCTGACTGCCTCTGGTGTCTGCGGCCGGATGTCCCGTGGGCATGAAAGGTGAACCCTTCCCCAGGTTCTGCTTGTCCTCCAGCCCGTTGCCCTCAGTGAATGCCTTCATCGTCTAGACAGCTGACCAGGCCAAAAGACTGGAAGCGAACACAGTCTCCCTGCTCTTGACCGACGCAAGCACGTCCTGAGAATCAGCTTGCTTCTGTCTCCGGGCCACTCTCCCAGTTCAGGCCAATTGACTTCCACGTGGATGCCCGCAATGGCTTCCTCGCTGTCCCCCAGCTGTCAATATGATTCTCTGGGTGTTCCTCGAGGACTCTCCTGAGATTCATAACAGAGCCTCCTTCCACAGCTCCAGAGGGGCTTGGGAATAAAGGCCGGAATCCCTAAAGTGGTGCCAGGCCCTCCATGGTCTCGTCTCTGCTTACAGCCAACGATCTCTTCCACTCACACACACTCCTCCAGATCACTGAGCTCTGCCAGGTCTGTGTCAGGCTTTCCACCTTTGCCCTCAGACACACCTCACCAAGTGTTCTAATTCGGGAGATCACTATTGCTGTGCATTGCGCTGTCTGCTTATGCAGATGAAACACATTCAGGGATCGCCTCGATGGAAACGAAGCTTGGCTACGCTTTTCATTGACAACCGAGAGGAGGTAGTGGCTGGGAAATAAGCCCTGCAGATTATGATAGGGAGCTGCCCCTGCGGTGTGCAGGTGGATCCAATCTCCATGCTTGACTGCACAGGAGTTTCGGGGACCTGCCCCTGACTGCAACCTGTGCTCGAATCACAGGTACGGAGGTGAGAGCAAGCCCCTGTCTGAAAGCGGGTTGCGGTCCAGCTGCAGGAATCTGACAAAACTCAGACAGAATCTGAGACTGACCGTGGGAAGGTGAGAAGGAGATAGCACAGCTGAGTCCATGGGCCAAGAAGGCCCGAGTTACACGGGACTGTAGGGCAGTGGGTGAAGCTCTGGGAAGACTCGGTGGAGAAAGTGCCTGAAAGTGCCTCTGCAGGGCTTCTAGCAGTGGGTTTCTGCTGGCTGAACACCAGGGAAAGATTTTATGAATCTCAATTCTGTCCCCGACCCCTGACCGGATGTATTGCTGCAGCCGGACAGACTTGACGTGGGGCACGCACCTGTTTAAAAACGCCTTGAGTGCCTCAAGAGCTTATGCAGGGCTGAGGAACCACAGGATCTTAACAAGGGGAGCCAAGGAAAGATCACTAAATGCAGAGGCATGGAGGGAGCAAAGGTTCAGCATCCAGGTGGGTGGAAGGCTGAGCAGCCCATCTGGCTGGGGGAAACTGGGGCGGATAGTGCCGGAAGGCAGCAAGGAGCTGTGTGCTCCACAGTTGTGGGGTGCAGATGAGGAACCTGCACCTCTGTAGTTGGGTAGAGACGGATTGGTGTGAAGGGATCAGAGCTCTAACGGAGGGGCAGCCCCTGGCCTGGTGATTGCCATGGCTGGGGTGAGGAGAGAGAGCGGCCACAGCACTGAAGTCCAGGTGAGCAAGGGGAGAGAGCCTCACCTGGGAGAATGCCAGCATGGGAAGCTGGGGGAGATACCCTGACATCAGCAGGCTTCAAATCTTAACCCTGGCTGCAAATGAAGCCCCCAATTAGGAGACAACACAGAAGATGTGTTGAGAATGAGTAGCTAATCATGCGGGAGATGTGAAGACAGCGTAAGATCAAAAGAGCCTCAGAGGAAGGTAAAAGCGTCCCTGACCACAGGGCTTCAGGGGCAGGGAATGCAGCTATGACCTTCAGCACGTTGTTATTCAGACTATCATTATTCCTAAGAAACGATCACTCCTCCTTAAACGTGTGATTTGAAAAATATTTTTTTCCTTTTATCCTTAAAAATCTTGTATACGGACAACTCTATTTCGCCAAAGCCCATTGCATCCTGTAGTTGAGATTAGGCCCCCAAATTTGAACAGGTGGGAAAGCTCTGCACGCGGCTGCTCTTTCATGTGGGATTTGCGTTGCAGGTTGGGGCTGGAGGCGGGGGCTCTACCTTCTGATGCATGGGGGCCAGTTCTGCTGGTCACCCGTCTGGGTCTCTGAGGTCAAGATGGGGATTAACTACTCTGGTGACTCAGAGATTTCGAGCATATGTTTTTTCCACTTGAAACATCAAGTTCCAGAAAAAGAAAGTCCCACTAATAACAAAAGCCTTCCCGGAGCCTCACCCACTGCCCTACAGTCCAGTGCGATTTGGGCTTTCTTGGCTCATGGACAATTTCTCCAGAGTATGGAAATTGGTCTGCAAGAGATAAGAAATGCCTGGAAACCCAGGCATCTGGCCGGGGCGTCATGCTGGTCTGGGGTTTGGAGACGCTTACAGAGGCAGAGAGGACGTGCAGGCCATGGCATGGGGCACAGGCCCTAGCCCTCTGCCTGGTCCACTGCTGTCTCTGCTTTCCCCGCTCCCCTTAGTTACCTGGTAGCACGGGCTTGAGGAGGGGCTGGCTGGAGCGGTGGGGGTTCTGCTCTGCTCTGCGTGCTGCTCCTCCCCTCAGTGGCACCATTTTGGCCTCTCATGGTCGTTCTGGCCAACACCAGGCAGCACAGCACAGCAGTTCTGCAAATTGGCACCAATCGTATCGGGGCCTGCCCCTCTCCTCGGCCGCCCACTATCTGGTACGACCCTGAGCAAGATACACAGCTTCCCGAGAGAGCCTCAGCTTCTCTGTCTCCCTTTGTGAAGATTACAAGAGAAATACATAAGAGTTGCATGTCACTTTGTAGACCCTTGACGGATTGTAGCTTTTGTTATTAGTGGCATGTTCTTTTTCTGGAACTTGATGTTTCAAGTGGAAAACACACATGCTCAAAATTTCTGAGTCATCGGAGTAGTTAAGTCCCCATCCCTGGGCCCAGCCACTTCCTCTCCTCTCCTCTTTCAAATTCCACAAAGTGGCAGATCAAAGTGAAGTAGCACCCAGGGACATAGGGATTAGGGAGCCCCTTAGGGAAAAAAACTGAGGTTGCAGCCATACGGATCCTGATGGCCGTAGAACAGCAAAGGCGAACCCCTTGGGAGCAGGCCTTCCGTGTGGTCACTGGCGTGGAGTGTGAGCCGTCATCATTGCGGTATTCTGTGGGCTTCCTTAGCGGTCACCACACCCAGACATTGTGCCGTATGGGGACAGATCAAAGTCACAGGGAAGCTAACACAGTTTACAGAAACACAGAGCTGATGGGATTTTGTGACTTTCCTGTGGAGCCTGAGGCAAGAGGTATTGATCGTAAAACAACCAAAACTAGTTAAAGAGCTGAAGCTGCTCCAAATTTGTATGTGGGGCAATTCCAAATGTTTGGTGACGAGCCTCCGAGGACGGGAGTAAGGACTTGGTGAGTTTTAAGGCAGAGAGGGCTCTGGAGAAAACAGCACCATGACTTGTTCCACGAGGCTGAGCCTGACTTTGCTAACCCTCCAGAGAGAGGAGAGGAGGTCCCCATCCAACAGGGGACAGCTGGGAACTCAGCTCCCCTCCTTTCCTTGGGGCTGGTCATGCCGCTCCGTGTCTTCATAAATCCCAACTGCCCCTTGCAGCTCAGCAGCAGGCGTATAAACGGTGAACAGGTCCCACCAACCCTGTGATGGGGACACCACTGCATCACTTACCCCAGGACGAGCAGAGGCCTTCAAAGAGGGTAGATGGGAGAAAAGGGCTGGGCAGGAACCCTCCTTTGATGAAGCATGAAAGAAAAAGGAGATTTAAGACTGTTCACTGTTGAAATAACTGCAGCTCTGCTCACAAGCAGTGTAACTATTAACATATATTTACAGGTCTCTGCCTGGGAGGTATATTCATGAAGCAGGGATGCATTTCACACCATCACAGTCTACAACAAAATTCAGAATGTTTTCCAGATCAAAATCTACCTGACGGTGAGTTGCATTGAGCCAGGGTGATGAGAAGTTCACTCTGCATCTTTCCCGGTAGGTTCGCTCCCCCACTCTGCACAGCTGGGCGAGGCCCAGCCTCCGTCTTCAGAGGCTTTGTTGGCATCAGCCATATCTGGACTCGCACTCCTCCCCTGCCACTTGCTAACTGCTACTGGGAGAGCCCTGGACTTTAGTGCACATTGGGTCACATCCTGTGGTCGGTCATCTGAAGGCCAGAATTCTGATGCTTACTGGCCAAGTTGTGCTCCCTGGCTGGGCTGGGGGCCCTGGACCCGGGACACAGCCTCCTGGGTGGTCCTTGCAGGTTCTTCCCCCCTGTGGGGCTCTGCAGAGGATACACTCCAAGTCCTTACTCCCCATGGAACACAAGTCACTGTCTTCTTCTCCAGTCTGGTCTCTTCTCCCCAGGCACTTGCCCCTCTGCCCTTCCTTTAAGGGAGGGTCCCACTCATCTCCCTTCCCTGGGTCTCTCTCCACTGGGGTTAGGGGTACAAAGACTCATTCATAAGAATGAGTGTTTTCTTATCCACTCATTCACCTGCCTATCTTTGCGTTCACACCTGGGGAACAGAGCAGAAGACAGGCCCTTTTAGTGGAGAAAAGTATGTCTCTGCCCTCTGATCTTTCCCTCCTCCCCTCTGCCGTCTCTTCTCATGAGATCTTCTTGCCCTGATGGGACAGCCACCATGACCCTGGCTTTAAGGAGGAAAATAAAAATGAAATAATGAAGCCAATGCTCTCTTACAATGCTACTTTACAATTTGACAAATATCGGAGCATTCTGAGTGCAAGTTCCACCTGCTCCCCGCCTTGTACAAAAGGAGCACGGGAACAACGGAGGGAGGGAGGCTGACTGTGGGGGGAGCTCCAGGGACCTGAGTGATGTCTGCGCTCCCTGGAAGAGGCTCCTGGCCCATGCCCCGCATCACCCCAAAGCGGGGACCCAGCCCTAGCCCAACACCAGTGTGGCCTGCTGAGTCTTCTAATATTTGGATTTGATTTTGGCGTTATCATTTTAATTCTCTGAGTACTTTAAAAAATTCTTTATGGGATTATGCTTTAGTTTTTAAAAGCAGCAGGGGTCCTACATTCTGGGAACAAATAAAATAATAAAGCTAGTCCTGGAGGAATTCATAATTTTATCCATTGATGGCTTCATCTAGAAGGTGAATTTGGAGAAGGGTAGGTGTTGGTGAACAGGCAGTTAGTCTGAAACCACGAGTGTCTGACATGTTACCCCGTTGCAAGCTAACAAGTCAGCCTATAGCACTTGACTGAGTGATAGGCACATACACACAAGCACATGTATGTCAGGCAGGCTATCCGAACCATAGGGGTGCGTAGTACATATAGGCAGACATCTCTGCATCAGGGAATAGGCCCTTTATGCACAGAGCAACTTGTGTGGCTTCTCCATGCCTCATCACCACAGGGTGATGTGCTGAGAGCCACCCAGAGCACCTGTCCTGCAGGGTTTGAAATGATGAAACTTGGCACTTTTCTAGGAGTTGCTTGCCCATCCTCCTCTCTTCTCCTCTGGATAGAGACAGGGGGTTGTGAAGGCGATAGGTGTTTGCTTGAGAAGGTGACAGTCCTCTCTGGGAGAGAAGGGTCTCCAGGTTCACAACCCTGGAATGTAATCAAGTGTCTCCGGAGCTGTCTCTAACTCTCTCCAGAAGCCTCTGTCTTTCACTTCCGAGGCTTGTTTGCGAATCAACCGTCCTTTAACCCAGGTTGCCAGTAATTTTTGTTTAAATGGCTCTGACCATGCAGAAACAAGGAAACATCCGAGTGGCGTTGCCTGTTAGCGCTGCGTGAAACAGGGGAGTTGTCCCAATAGTCAGACATGGCGGGGGTGAAAGCTTGGAACCCAGGCTAGGAGTCACAGTTAGGAGAAGGTCACCTTGGCTGAAGAGTTTTTAAAAAGTATTTGGGTTGGCTAGGAGATCGTCTGCATTCAAATAATTAGAAGTAAACATGCTGAAATTCCAAACTTTCTAGATCAAATATGTAATCTGTTTGATGAGTTGGGTTTGGAAGAGCCCCCGTCCCCCACCAAGGAAACAATAATAAAAATGGAGAAAAGTACATGTTTTCAGGAACTCCACGGAATGATACCATTTGGTAATAAGAGGATGGAACCAGTTCCTTGTTGACCATGAAGTTACAAATGCAGGTACAGTTGCATATTAACACTGAGTGCTTTGTATGTGGCAAGAATTGTTCTAAATGTAAGTTACCTTGGTTAACATAATTTAATTATCTAACCACCCTTATAAGACAGATTCTATAATTATTCCCATTTTGTAGGTTAGGAAATAAAAGCACAGAAAAGTTAAGTAACTTGACAAAGATCACACGCCTAGGTAAGCGGTGGAGCTGTGATTTGGACCCAGGCAATCAGAATCCTTGCTTCTAACCACCAACCGTTGCTCTCCTGAATAGCTAGGCATCCTATTGGACTATTTTCAGACACCAGCAGGACTCTATAGAGGTGGGATGTGGAAGTGCTGAAGATCATAGAGACTATTTTTTTCTTTTATATGTATTAAATTCCATATACTTCCCTATAATTCCTTAAGCCCTCTCTGACAACAGCTTGGTTATTATCTGGAATAGGTCAGTCTTAGTGATCTTTCTCTCTAAGTGTAAACATCAAATCTTGTGCTTCATCTGGTGCTCTCAAGGGAAGCAGTGCTTCAGGAGAGAACTTGCTGAGACAGAGCGAGATTCAGGAGCTGTTGTTACCCTAGTGGGAATCCCACTGTAATTGTTAGAGGCCTCGGTATTGCAATTCCTTATTCAGCTCTCCCAGGTATGAAAACACAATGCAGCCATTAATAGATGCCTGGCCACTGCCTGGAGTCCCCACGTGAACACCCAGGATCCGTTTCTTGACCCATCTCCTTGCCCCCCACATCCTGAGCTCTATACCCCTCAGAAAGGAGTCTAAGCCCACTAAAGCTCCATCTTCAGCTCTGGTGGCTTCTCCCTAAATCTGTAGGAAGCCTTGGAGGTTGAATGTTTGTTTTGCTCTTTTGAATCCTAAGAATAGTAAGTGGAAGAAGTCAGCAAGATAACTAAAGAATGCTCATTTATTTAAGTTAGCTTAATTACCTCCATTAAACTTAATTGTCATAATTGTTGCTTCGCTGTCATTATTGTTTTTCCTTTATAGGAAAGGCATTGTGAGCTTTGTGCAGCTGTTTACATGGTGTTTGATCCTATTTATTTTCTCATTGCTTACTTCCTGCTCTTTAGGGATTGCATAGTTTACTCAGGACCCTGCCCTGTCTCCAGGCTCTTTGAGGATGGGACAAGTAATTGTGCCCATCCTCAGCCTATGATGGCATGAGGAAATTAACTCTGCAGATACAGTAAATCATGTAAATACACAAATGTTCCCCGGAAACATTCTCGTTACTGCTAGAAGTAGTTAACATTTATTGAGACCGTAAGTCAGATACTTTACCTATCGCCTCTGATTTAATCTTCTCAGTGACTCTTAAGTGGTAGAAATTATTATCATGATTTTGCAGATGAGGAAACGGAGGCACAATAAAACAAAGGGCCAAGGTCACCGAGTTAGGAAGCAAAAAAGACCGTCTATGATCCAGCTTCTGTAGCTGGTCTACATCTTCTCTTATTCTCCCCTTCATGCATCCTGTGCTCTAGCCATGCCCAAGCACTGACAGATTCCCAAGTGGGCCATTCTTTCTTATCTTTCTTTACCTTTCCTTATGTTGTTTCCTCTAATGAGATTCTTTTCTATTCCCCATGCCACTTACTTACATATATCTATTTATATTTTAAGGGCAATTAAGTATCACTTCTTGAATAAAATCTTTTTGACTACCCATTTCAGACAGCTGAAAAAGGCTACCTCTCCATTTTGTCTTATTTTCTCTTATACATACTCGCTCATCATTATCATCATCACCTCAGCTCTCACCATTGAGCAATTAATCTCCTATAATTGATTTACCAAGTATTTATTGGGTACCTACTATATGATGAAATCTCTCATACATGCTGGGTGTACAGTGCTGAGAAAACCAGATATTGTTCCTGCCCTACTGGACTCATATAAGAGAGACAAATCCTAAATAAACCAACAACTACGAAATGATAAATTAAAATATAACATAAAATGAAAGAATGGGGAAATAGAGGGAGATCAAGAGTAGGAGGAAACCTACTTTAAATGTTAGGGGAAACATTTGCTGAGGAAGAGACACTTTCCTTATTTCATTGATTTACACACCGTGTCCTCTGAGACCTTACTGATGAGTGTCTTAAAATACAAGCTTTTATTTCATTGATTTTCCCTATTGTTTTCTGTTTTCTATTTTATTGATTCCCTCTTTAATCTTTATTGTTTCATTTCTTATACTTATTTTGAGTTTCATTTACTCTTTTTTTCTTATGTAGGAAGCAGATCTTTGATTTCAGACCTTTCCTCTTTCTAATATAGATACTTGAGTGCTACAAATGTTCCTTTAAATACTGCTTTAGCTGCATCTCACAATTTCTAAAATGTATTTTTATTTTCACTTAGTTCAAAATCCTTTCTTTTTTCTTTTCTTCTTTGATCCATGGGTTACTTAAAAGTATGTTATTTAACTTATAAATATTTAGAGACTTTCCAGATATCTTTCCAATATTCATTTTTAATTTAATTTCACTATGTTCTGAGAATATACTTCGAGACTTATTTTATGGCTCAGCATATAGTTTATCATGGTAAATGTTCTGCGTCCACTTGAAAAAAGTATATTCTGCTGAAATTGGGTTGAGTGTTCTATAACTACTAGGTCAAGTTGATTGAGTTATTCAAGTCTTCTATGCCCCTACTTATTTTTTTGTCTGCCTGTTTTATTAATTATTGAGAGCACTATTGAAATCTCCGAATATAATTGTGAGTTTGTCTGTTTCTCCTTGCAATACCAGCAGTTTTTACTTCATGTATTTTGAAGCTCTGTTATTAGGGGCATTTATGTTTAGGATTATTATGCAGTGCTGGTGATCTTAAGGGGTTGCACTATTTCTTCTACTGCATATACAATCTCCTTCTGATATAATTATATTCAGGCCTTCAATTATAATCAGTATTTTATATTTCCAATTGCTTTATGAGTAAATTGAGTGGGATATTGTATGGGTGTCTCAAATACAAAATAATACAAACAATACAATATCCCAGTAAATTTACCCACACCTAAACTTTCCCTACTTCCTGTGTTCTTCATATTAGTTAATGATGACTAAATTAGCACTTAACAGAACCCAAATAAAGTTGGTCAAATCAGGTAGACATTTATTTTTAATATGAAAGACATTTGGATAAAGGAAGTCCAGGGCTAGTGCAAAGGCTTAGTGGTCTTTGGGAACCCAGGATACTTCTATTTTTTCTACTTCATCACCCCTAAAATATGGATTCTATCCACAATATTATCTATTGATCGAAGATGGTTTTTTGGAGCTCTGGCCATTGCATCCAGTTTCCAGTTAGGATGTAGAAAAAAGGTGTAGAAGGGCAGCAAATATGCACACCACTGTCTTTTTAAGGAACTCTCCTGGAGATCCCATCTAGCAACCTCTGTTCGTATCTGATTGACACCCCTGAGTTGCAGGAAAGGCTGGGAAATGTGTTGCTGCCCTGAAAGAAACTGGGATCCTGTAACTAAAAAAGATAGGTAAACATGGTGAGTATAACTAACTGACAATGCCATGGCTACTAACAATGTATTGTATTCTTAAAAATTGCTGAGTTAATTTTAAGTGTTCTCCCCACAAAAATAAGTATGTGAGATAATGTATATATTAATTAGCTTGATTTGGTCATTTCACAATCTATACATATATCGAAACATAATCTTTTACATGACAGGTATGTACAATTTTTATTTGTCAATTAAAAATAAAGAGAAGAAGTAAGTAAATTAAAAAAGAAAGAAGATAGGTGAGTGGATACTGGATTGGCAGTGCTTGAATCCCAATAATGCCCTTAGCAAAAAATCCAAGACTCGTCACTAGTTCCTCTCTCCTTTCACATTTGAGCACATACTCACACTCATGCGCTCATGCATGAAACCAGTATCTCCATTTCGGTCATGGCATCTTGGATCCATTTGTCATCCTCTTTGCTGGACTTTTCAGTCGTTACCAGTGTCCTCCTCTCATTTGTCTTTCTTCAATACTGCTAGAGATACTTTGCTAAGCGACACTTTGCTAAGGTCATATTGCTCTTCTGATTTAAAAGTTTCCTTTTCTTCCCACTAGTGAAAGACGAAAATCCAAATACCTTAGATCATCTACATCACAAGCCCTTTTCTTGCATGTAAACTCTCAGAGTTCTTCTCAAGCCCATGCTTCATTTACAGCACTGAGCCCAAGGTCAAGGAAGACACAGAGCTGGGGGTTCTAGCTCAGGATTGTGAGCCTCCAAATCCCAAACTCTATGCATGGGCATCTACTCCCTGAAAAGGAGAGGAAGGAGAAAAAGTGGAGGAGGTAGTCAGCATGATCGTGTGGGTTAAACAACAGCTTACACCAGAGAGACTCTCTGGAGAGGCACTTGCGCCTTAGGTCTGGCGCATATAAGACCCTCAACTGGGTGATTTGCTGGCCTTCTTGATTTCCAACTTGAGATAAAAGTAACAGCTTGGAAAGTAATATGAGATAAGGAGAAAAGTGACATCAGGGGCTATTAAAACAACATTTGTTGTATTTTTTTCTAATTAAAAGTGATACACATAAATAGTAAGAATGTAAGAAAATAAAGAGAAGCACAAAGAAAATATTAAATCACTAGCATTTCTACCACCTGGATATAAAAGTGTATTTATTTGTTTCATATACATACATACATGAGTACATATGTATGTATGTATGTTTATTTATATAGATCCTTTTCTGTATTGCAAAAATTCATTTTTAAAGTAAAACTGAGATAAAATATAGAAGAGATATTTAGCTTACTTTTTTCATTGAACAAATATGGTAAACATGTTCCCATGCTTCTAAATACTTTTTGCAACTTGATTTTCAATGGCTAGATAAAATCCCATTGCATAGATGGAATAAACATTCGTTTTTTGAGCCTTGCTTCTGGTATTTGCTATTATAATGAATAATCTTGATAGACCTTTTTATTTGGTGTATATCTGATTGTTTCCTTACGTAAAGAAGTAGAACCATTAGGTCGAATGATATAAACATTGTTTTATACCAGCTGCCCTCCAGGAAGATTATACTGAAGTGTACTTATACCAATAAGGTGTGAGAATTTTCCCTATACTCCCTATGTTATCACTTAAAAACATTATTGTTTTAAAAATCCACCTGTTTTGACAGGTGATGAGCAGATCCCATTTCATTTGTTTGCCGTTTGTGTTCTTCTGGTTTGAATTGTCTTTCCAAGTTTTTGTTCCTCATTCCCTTGTGGTATTTAATAATAATATTTTATTTATTATATAGAAATATAAATATCATCATGCATTATTTTATTATACTAATGAATAATGATATAATAATACTTTTGATAATAATGGCAGCCAACATTTAGTAAACCTTTACTGTGCTAGTTTTCATGTATTTTTTTTTTATAATCCTCGCAACCCTCTGAAATATATTTGATTATTATCCCCATTAAAATAATAAAAGTTTGTGAAATTAAATGACCCTCCCACAGTCACATTGCTAGTGAGGCGCAGGCCGACTTGTGAGGAACCCCTTATGTAGAATTTTAATCACTTGCATGTCAAATTGTTTTAACTTCTTTCCTCCTGGTTTATTGTTCATCTTTTAATTTAGTTAGTGCTCCTTTTTATAGAGAGAATTTCTAATTTTCTTACAGTTCTACTTAGTGTCCTTTCCTTTATTATATCTTCTTTTGCACATATGCTTAGAGACACTCTCCCTTGACAGGGATTGGGTGAGTATTTAGTTATATCGCTTTCAAATTCTTTTATTGGTAATTTTCAGTATGCCACTCTGTGATCTATTTGAAATTTATTTTGGTATATGATATGTGAATTAGGAATAGAGCCCTATACTAAAGAATCTATTTTCCTTTCTAATGTTCAAATCAAACTTTTATTATATATGTAGCTATCATTTGTATAGAAATACATTTGTTTAGAAATGTATACATTTGTATAGAAATGTATTTGGGTCTGATCTTCTACTTTATTCTGTTCAATTGATTTCTTATTTATTCTTACTCCAGGATCACACCATCCTGACCTCTGCACCTTTCTAACATGTGCAGGTGTCTGAGGGGTATGCCTTCTCTTTCTTTTCATCAGAGTGCTCTCAGCTGCTCTTCCAGATGGTCTAAAATCCAGGCTCACTTCAGAGTGGATTTCTCCCAAGGCCTTGCCTCATCCACTTATACTCTCCTGCCCCATAAACAAGCCTGGTGGTGGGTTCGCCGACCAGAATCCTTCGAGGTGTCTTTGGAGAGTCTCTTCTGACTTCTCATTCCTTGCGGATGCACCGTCCTGTGTAGGCTCCTCCCCGGCCCTAGATGGCAGCCTGGCACCCAGGCCCTCTCAATGTCTCTGGACACTGGCAGGCATGGCCGGGCTCAGCATCTTCAAGAGTGTGGTGGACTGGATAGGTTGTGTCGCACTTTCTTGGCATCTGCCGTCAGCACTCAGCCTCAGCTTCTTCCCCAGTTGTGGTTTCGGTTAATCCACCTGAGAGTCATCTCAGCCAGCATTTGGGAGACGAAGTAGCGACCTCTACACCAGCACAGCTGGTATTCAGGCTCTCTCAGAAATCCTCAGAGATGCCTGGAGCAACATTGAATTAGAGCTGAGAGGACTTTGGAGATGATCAATTCCAACCCCATCGTTTTCCACAGGAGGAAAATAAAACTTCCCTCAGAATCCCCTCACCTGCCTCCTGCCCAAAGCTTTGAGCCTCCTAACAGTCCCAGGTGTTTATCGTGGAAGTCAGCACCCGTACCCCGGTGTTCTGGTTTCTAGCCCACAGTTGTGTCCTCAAACCTTGCTTCCATCCTGACCTAAAGCTGTCACTGTCAATGGCAAGGGTTAAATGCATCCCATCTGCACATGGAAGAGCTCGTTCCTGTGACTCCTGAAGCATTTCCCCAGTTCAAGCACGCAGCTTCGGTCTTATCCTGATTGAATCTTGGCCAGCTCACTTTCAACTAAGCCCCTGGTTCAGCCAGGCACGAAACCACCTCATCAGGAGTGGATGAAAGGGAGCTCGGCTGCTGAGCAGAGGAGGTTGCTACGTGGCTGACGAAGCAAGGCAGAGGCTTCCCAACAGGACAACAAGTTATTGGCTCTGGGAAATGATGTCAAATTCCCAATGACTCAAAGAGGGACAGGATGTCTATATCTATCCATCCACAAACACTGAAAACCTTGGTTACTTTTTTCCTTCAAATTAGATACTCACACTCCCCATTCCTTATAGCATACCTTTCATTCCTTCTGAATGTAGAATGGTACAAGAGACAACTGATTTTCATCTAACTAGCCACTCGGGAAGATAATTAGAAAATAATGTTTGGGGAAGTAGCATATAGAATTAATTTTCGACATATGTTTACAGAGCACGTACTATGAGCCTGACTGTTCTATGTGCTTGGTGGATAAGTTCATGAACAAAATAAAGACCTCTGCCCTCATGGATATATATTTTTTAAGAGACGGAGTCTCCCTCTATCACCCAGGTTGGAGTGCAGTGGTGTGGTCATAGGAGTCTCCCTCTATCACCCAGGTTGGAGTGTGGTGGTGTGGTCGTAGCTCACTGCAGCCTCAAATCCTAGGGATCAAGTGCTTCCCCTGCCTCAGCCTCCTGAGTAGCTGGGATTGCAGGTGGGAGTCACTGTACCTGGCTCCTCATGGAGTCATGATTTTTCTGATTGGATCTTGAGAAATCTCCATACCATTTCTGTGAGACCTGGTGGTATGAAATCGATAAGATTGTGCAGTTGGGCACTTCTCATCCATAACTGATCATTGTATTCATATGTTCTCATGCTGCTATGAAGAAATACCCAAGTCTGGTAATTTAAAAAGAAAAGAGGTTAATTGACTCACAGTTCTGCCTGGGTGGGGAAGCCTCAGGAAACTTACAATCATGATAGAAGGCACCTCTTCACAGGGCAGCAGGAGAGAGAAAGAGTGCCAGCAGGGGAAATGCCAGATGCTTATAAAACCATCAGATCTCATGAGAACTCTCAGTCACTACCACGAGAACAGCATAGGGGAACCACCTGCCCCCCATGATTCAATTACCTCCCACCAGGTCTCTCCTGCGACTTGTGGGGATCATGGGGATTACAATTCAAGATGAGATTTGGGTGTGGACACAACCAAACCATATCAGTCACTGTTGGTGATGCTTGGTTCTCTCCGGTGTCTCTGAGAATTATGACGAGCAATGGACAAGTGAACCAGGAGCAAGCACAAGGTACATGTTCTTCAGAGCTTCACTGTCTACCTAGGACATCGTAGACTGGACTTCTAGAATGAAATGGAAAGGCTGTGCTGGTACTGCAGAAGGATTACAGATGAGGACCCCAAAAGCTCATGATAAAGTAAAATACCAAGAAGTCTTGTGTTTTATATTCAAATTTTGTGCAAATTAGGCATAGTCCTATAAGTCATCCATACTTTAATATTAAAAACATTGGACTTGCTCTTAAAGTGAAAGAACATTTCTTTTTTTCTTTGAGATGGAGTCTCGCTCTGTCCCCCTGGCTGGAGTGCAATGGCGCGATCTCCGATCACTGCAAGCTTCGCCTCCCGGGATCATGCCATTCTCCTGCCTCAGCCTCCCGAGTAGCTGGGACTACAGGCACCCGCCACGGCGCCCGGCTAATTTTTTTTTTGTATTTTTAGTAGAGACAGGGTTTCACTGTGTTAGCCAGGATGGTCTCGATCTCCTGACCTTGTGATCCTCCCGCCTCGGCCTCCCAAAGTGCTGGGATTACAGGTGTGAGCCACCGCGCCCGGCCAAAAGAACATTTCTTAACACCCCTTCTCCTAAATCTTCAAGTGAAACTTGCTCTAAAAAGATGTTCTAGGTATGTTGTATAGATTCGAATCTCCTGGTTTACCTGGGCATATCTATAGAAGTAAAGCCTGTTCTAACTGGAGAAGCATGGATGTCTGAATCTTTTACAAGACCAAATTCTGGGCAGCAAAGTGAAGGGAGGTTTGGGTGAGAGTCATTATTCAACTTCGTCTGCTAGTTGTGTTGTCCCTGGTTCTGCTTGGGTTAGCCTAAGTTCCCAGGATGTGTTCATCCTATAGGCAAAGGTGGAAGAAGCAAAAATTTAGAGCATTGAAGATAAATGAACTCCAATTATTTGTCTTCTCAATATTCCAGCCTTCACTTACAACCTTTAGCTGTTAATTAGATATTTTACAAAGTCTGTTTATTTTAAAGGCCCAAATGTTTGAAGACTATAAAGTCACTGTCAGTATATTTCTGGAGAAGAAATGTTTGTCTCTTGTCTTCAAGGCTGATGTTTATTAGTTTTCCCATCCAAAGACTAGGTCTGATGCCAACAAAGCAGACTTTTCTTCCTGCATCTATGATCAAGCACTTGAACATTTCCCCACGAATGTGGATGCGCCCTGGGTTAGAATTGTTTTCTGCTGTGAGCCAAGGCTGAGTTCCAGCTCTCATTTACCCGCAAGGAGGAGAGCGATGCAAAGGATTGTCAGTGGCGGAGAAGATGCCACTTTTTTGGCTGTTTTCCACAGCATTCAGATTCATATCTGAGCTCAACATGCTTTGTACGTTTTCCCCACATGCCAGGACAGGCCTGTTTTTAAAGACAAGGTTGAGGAGTGGAGAGAAGAGGCTTGTTTATTCACATGGTCATCAGTACAGCACAATCTCTCTCCAAAATGGGAAAGGTCCCCTCACTGGGGATGAGCTTCAGCTTTGGTCTGTCTCTGGATTCTCCTCTACCCGATTTTCCACTCTTATCCCCCAATCTTGGACCTGCCCTTTAACTGAAAGAAAGACACCCTTTTCCCCGCTTTTGATGTTTTATCTGAATCCTTGGCAAAAAGTATAGCTTATAATGTTTTAATTACGATGCCTGTGTTTGAGAAGGTGGTGACAACTGAGCTCCAGGCATCTGGTTTATCGCATGCTCCAGGACAGGTTTGGGTCTGGGTTTCAATCAGGTCATAACATGAAGTCAGGATCTGTGATCATTGCGTTATTCACAGGAGCAGAGGCTTGTGGAAATAAAAGGAGGCACTCCAGTCCCCAACACACCCACTGTCTTTTCACTCTCATTGGATGGAAATTTCTTCCCACTGGATCAGGACTTGAAGATTTCGTGAGACTTGTTGCTTCCTTGCAAGAGATCGTCTTTCTCTTTGGCACCCTGAATATTTTTACTCACTTGGACAAATAATTCACGGTATATACAGATCTCACTTGAAAGGGCATTTGCCAATACTTAGGCAAACTCTGGTTTGGTATAACTGGTGGGCTGTTGTGCAAAGCCAGGAGGGTAGCGGTAGCTTTACTATAAGTTCCTTACCAAGGAGCAGTAGCTCATTAACTCTTTCACAACTCTTTCATTTTAGCCACGTTGAGTGGTAGGCAGCATGGTCCTGTGGGGTTGAGACTAGAGTCAGCTAAGTTTGATTTGGACAAGGATTGTGAAGTCTGAGCCTGAGACTCTCAGTGGAAGTGTCAGGCACAATACAGTAGAGAGAGGTCAAAGTCAGCCATGGAACAAGTGGAGAGGACTGCAAAGGACAAACTTATTTTGGAGAGATACGTGGTGTGCATTAGTAGGCACGGCTGAGAGTTCTCAGAGGCTGAGGCCATCCCTTTAAGGACTGAAACTTCGTAATGTCAGCTGTTGTTGATGGTCACGTCCTACACACTGTTAAATATTGCTAAGCTTTGGGAGGAAATGCTGGCCCCATCATATGTCACGGTCAACGCGGGGCAGTCTCTGTTTATGCTGATGGTCCCAAGTTCATTATTAACAGCACCCCTTTCATTCTCAAAAGTCTACTTGTTTGGAAGGTGCCTGGTATGACCACACTGGATAAGGAAAGTGGATGTTGCTACTTTCTTTTAACATGTCAGAGATACCTCAAGCTTTGGGGTGCTCCTCTCCCAACTTTTTTGCTCTTTTAAAATATCTTTTTATATCCTTAATATGCTCACATTTTTCTCCACCTTCTTGAACATATGGAATGTAGTTATAACTGTTTTTGATGTCCTTGTCTACTAACTCCTGCATCTATGTTATTTCTGGGTCTATTTATGTTGATCAGTTTCCCTCCTGCTCATTATCCATTATGCTTCCCTGCTACTTTGCATGTCTGGTAATTTTTGAGTGGATGGCCAGACGTAATTTTTATCTTGTTGGATGTCAGATATTTTGGTATTCTTTTAAATATTCTTGGTCTCTGTTCTGGGACACAGTTAAGTTGCTTGGAAACAGTTAATCTGTTTGAAGTTTGCTTTCAAGCATGGTCAAATGGAACCAGAGCAGCCTTTGGTGCAGGGAAGTTTTCCTTTTTTTTTTTTCCACATCAGATGGGTGATGTGCCGATGTCATAATAAGGTTTGAGGGAGGCACATCTCACACATGAGCAAAAAACCCAATCATCACACTTATGAAGCACCAAAGAACCTGGTCTAGGGTACCATTTTTCCTTTTGAGGGCACATAGTGCCCCATGTATTACAAGATTTCTCCACTCTGGCTATGGGGACATCAAAGTCCCTTGCCCGCTAGCTCAGAGATGATTCCACCTGCTCGCTCCTGGTACAGCTTCTTCACATCCACGCCTTGACCAGTACTCAGGTGAAAAGTAGGGGAACCCCCTTTCCATCTCCAGGCTCTCCTTCTGTGCAGGTCTCTCTGTGCAGCTCTCTTCCCTGTGAAGCTCTCTTTTCTCCATTACTCTCCTCTGCAGGGTTAGCTAGAGTGACACCCCTGAATTCTCACCTGTGTCCACAAACCGGTAGGCTTTGTTTAGGTTCCGTCTTTTTTGCACCATCGCTTAACTGAAAACGCTGTCCACGTGGTAAGCCGGAGCATCTCGGGGCTCACCTTGCTTGTTCCCCCTTTCTCAGGAGTCACTGTCCTCTGCTGCCTCTTGTCCAGTGTCTGAAATTATTTAAAATTATTTCCATTTGTTGCTGTTGTTTAAGGTAAGAGGGTGAATCTGATCCGTGTTACTCCATCATGGCCAGAAGTGCAAATCCTGAGTATTGGGCTGTTTCAGCTTCTGTATCTTTGGGACTAATGCATTCTCTTCTCCAATTGCAGTGTGAATGCATCTGTTCTCTCTGCTCTGGTTTTGCTAATGGTCAATACCTTAGCTATTATTGCCTTAGATCCTCTTCTTTACCATCTTCTGTTGTTCTCTTCACTTGTTTAGTTCTTGTCTAGTTTTTCCCCTCATTCTTCCCAGTTTTTGCACAAGGTGGCTGGTTTTCCACATATATCACCATCTGTGGGATCAGACCATAAATTTCTTTTTAGCAGATCCCACTGACAGTCCATTGGCTTCCACCTTCCAAATGTCCATATTTTCTGCCTGCATTTGTTCTTGCAACAGTGTTCTGCTACTGCAGCTTCACCAGCAAAAGAGCTATGGCCAGCCTGTCTGTCTGTCTGTCTATCTATCTTTCTATCATCTATGTATTACCTATCTGTCTATTTAATCTATCTATTATCTCTCTATCACCCATCTATCATTTATCTATCCATCATCTATCAATCATCTATTTATTCTATTTTATCTACCTACCTATCATCTAATATCTATCATTTATCCATCATTTATCTATCCATCATCTATTTATCAATCATGTATCTATTCAATTTCATCTATCATCTATCTATCCATCATCTAATTATCAATCATCTATTTATTCTATCAATCAATCTACCTATCCATCCGTCGCATATCTTTTCATCCACCCATTTATCCAGTATGTGTTATCTTTCATGATGATTATTTCTGCCACTACTTCTTCCCTGGCTGAAATTGTTGTGCGTGGAGGAAAGCTCCAGCTGGTGTCACTTTTTGCCGAGGGTTATCACTAGAGTGCCGTGCAGGGTGTGCGCATTCTCCCCAAGGCTTTATGCCAGACGCTGTTAGACCGGGGATATTTATGGATTAGTTTACCCTTCAGTTGATGAATCCAGTTGTCCCTTTAGGCAATTACATATTTCAGTTATGGTCTTTATGTGATTTAAATCTTTGAGATCAGGCTTCCCTTTATTCCTCTTAGTTCCCTGTTGACGTCCCAAACTCTGAAAACATGATAGATCATCTGTGTCTCACAATTGTTAAATGTGCCTATAAATAAACTCTCCCCAACATATGGTGTTCCTTTTTGCTTTCCTTTCTTCTTTTCTAGATTAATTAATTCCACAAACTTTTACTGACCACCTATTATTGCATGGACTCTACTAGGTGATAGAGACAAAGATGAGGACTCCATGTCTGTCCTTTGGGTTGCTAGCTTTGAAGAGGATCACAACACAATATGGTAAGTACCACGACGGAGGGGCAGAGGTGAGCACAGGGTGCCAAGAGAGGAAGGAGATGGGGGCTGAGTCCACATTTCCTAGAAGCGACCTTACCTTGTATAGGAGTGTGGAGGGGTTAGCAGGGAAGGAGTGTGACAGGCGTGGGAGGATAAGCACAGAGATGAGAGTGAAGGCCATTTGAGATGAAGTATGGAGCTTGCTTTGACTAGATTGTGGAGGCACAGGGTAGGAAGGACAAGGGTCAAAAATGGAGAGGTGGGCTGGTAACAGATCATGAAGGATCTTATATGGCATGTGAAGACTTTTGGATTTTATACAGAAGTGTCTAGAATCAATGAGGTGAAAGGACCAGATTAGAGTGGAAAATGGATTATGTTGGAACAAGACTAGAGAAAGAATAACTGGGGACTTGGTTTACTTGGTTTAATTCAGATGAGAAACAATGATGAACTAAAGGCACCACTGCTGGATGGAGGGAGGGAGAGAGAGAGAGAAAGGGAGAAGGGGAGAAAGATGAAATCAGGAAATATGCAAGGGCAAACCTGAGAGAACTCAGTTGTAGAGGGAAGAAGATAGAGAGGAGTCCAGGTGCGAGGTGACCCTTGGGTCTCCAGCATGAATGACTGTAAGGATACCTGGGCTAATCACTGGAATAGTGGATATTAAAGAAAGAATGCATTTGGACTACACGATTATGAGCTAAATTTTGGATATTTTTGATATATTGAATTTGAACTCTTTGCGACATATAACTGGAGCCATCTGAAAGCTAATTGGATATATGGTTTTGCAGTTCAGTAGAGATGTTGGGACTGATATAGCAGTCTTCAGCTGATAAAGGATAAGTCTAAAGGATGGTGGAGACTTGGGATGGAGGCAGGTCACTCTCATGCACTTGCAGCCTATAAGTACGTGCTTTCCAGATCTTTACTGTATTATTTTCTTTTTCTAAAGAGTTATGAAAACATGACTTCTGGCATTGTCTGTCTTTGTCATTACATCTGATAGCTATAAGAATATTTAACAATTAATTAAACAATTTTTACATTTATACTTTCAACCTGCATATCTGCGTTTTTTTCTACTAGCTAAGGAGAAAGAAGGGTGTGCAAACTGCATCCCTGCATAAGGCTGCATGAGGCACTGCACCGCATCCCTGCACACTCAGCTCCTCTAGTGGAAATACGGAGGCTCAGTTATACAAGTGGCCCTCACTGGCTTGTTGGGTGTTTTATTTTTCACCCCATAACATTGAACTTTGTTACACAGAATGTCCTGTGATTTCCCGACACAGTAGGTATCTTCCTGAGTTTTTCGACCAGTAGTTTCATATTGGTCAGAATTCCTCTGTTGGCCAAGCTTAATCTTACACCTTGATTGTTTTAGTAACCTACTGATGTGAAGGTGGAATTTTTAGGACTTTACTCAGGTTTCTCAGTGCAGTGGTAGAATATGACCTTGGAAGTCAGACAGATCTGTGGTTGATCCCAGCTGTGTGACTGACTAGCTCTGTGATGAAAGAAAGTCTTTAACCTCTCTGAGACTGAATGTCTACAGCTAAAAATCAAGGATGAAATAAGGTTGTCTTGGGTTGTTGCAGGATCTGATGACACATGTGAAGTGCTCAGCACAGAGACTGAAACCTGCAGACGTGCTTCATGAGCTGGTCATTTCGGTGTCATTTCTGTGCACTTACTGTGTGCTCTGGGGGTCGGTTTGCTCAGTTTGACCAGCACTTAGTGAGAACCTTGTGCTCGGCACAGGCCTTGCATTGGTGTTCCTCCTTGAGGGTCGGGGAAGCACAGTCTAAGTTTAAGAAATGAATTAATATCCTCAAAGAATTTACCCTAAAGTTAAACCGCCATTATTTCCTACTTTACATTTCCTGTGGTACCCACCCCCTTCCTCCATCCAAAGGAAATATTTTAAAAGGATTTCCCAATCTTCTCTGGACTTTGGGAGACTTTTGGTCTATGGCGATGAGGCTTTCTCACTCCATGGTGCCATCTGGAATTCTTTGTTCAGGCTTTGGCCAGAAAAAACACCGCCACCACCACCAACACACTAACTTAAGAAAATAACATTTGGCAGGAACTTGGCAACAATAACCCTTTGTTGCCAGAATCCTTGTTCACAGTGTGGGTGGCTCAGATGGCACTTAATTAAATGTATTTCCCTATAAATTCTCACAGTGTGCTTATTTTCACTGATGTCTAATAACCACCCTATCTCTACAGCAACCAAATTTCACAGCCTGCAAAATAGGGAAATCAGCATGTATAAATAACATAGTGCTTTTGTTAGTACTCAGTCATATTCCTCATCATTCTGAGTGACAATGGACGTATCTGTTATTATTTCCCACTGAATGCTTTGTCATTCAGTATTTTCCTACTACCTGGAGTGACTATATAATAAAAATAATACCTACTATTTTCAGTGTCAACTATGAGTCATGCACTGTACTGGGCATGTATTCATTATCTCAGTTAATCTTCACCAGTCTTTGAGATAGGTACCAGTATTCTCATCTAAAAGATGGGAAAAAAATACGGTGACTCTATCTCCACATAAAAAAAATTTAAAACAATTTAACCACGTGTGTGGCACACACTTATAGTTCCTGCTACTTTGGAGGCTGAAGCTGGAGGATCACTTAATCCCAGGAGGTTGAGGCTGCAATGAGCTGTGATCGCACCACTGCACTCCCGTGTGGGAAACAGAGCAACACCCTGTCTCACACACAATAAAAGGAAAAAATGAAGAAAAGAAGCCTGAAAAAGGTTAAATATTTTGCCCAAGAACATACCACTGGGCTGGGTGTGATGGGCCTGACTAACATGGCAAAAACACCTCTTTACTAAAAAATTAAAAAATTAGCCAGGTGTAGTGGCAAGCACCTGTAACCCCAGCTACTCGGGAGACGAAGGCAGGGAGAATTGCTTGAACCTGCGAGCTGGAGGTTGCAATGAGCCGAGATCGCGCCACTGCACTCCAGCCTGGGTGACAGAATGAGACTCCATGTCAAAACAAAACAAAACAAAACAAAACAAAAAAATAGACAACTGGAAACTGATGGATTCGAAGAGTGATCTGAAAAATCTATTTGATGCCCAAACCCACGATGGTTTTTTACACTCTACAAACTTTGTTAAGAAAGGTGCTGATTACGTTTTTAGATACAGTCTCAACATACTGCCTGCACTGTCTTTGTTCCGCACAGGATTCGGGAGTGTAACCAGGAATGTAATTAGGAACGCAATGAGGAGGAAGGGCAAGGCCTGTCCCTTTCTTCTTCAGCTGCTGTGTGGTGCCAGGTAAAATATTTAAGTTAGTTTTTCTCGTGTTTTTGAATTAGCCAAGACGTTTACTTATGTAGAGACATTTCTTAGGCACAGCATTTTATATTTTGATGACAAAGGTAAAGTTGCTGAAAGCTGTGAATTGGAACAAGGAAAAACCTGATAGGCATTGGTTGATTGTTCTTAAAAATAATTTATTGTTTTTTGTTTTTTATCTTGTCTATTTCCTTGCAGGTCTGTAACTTAGTGGGAAAGGGCATATACATTAGCAGAAAAACGTATGACACAAAGAATGTTTTTAACGTACATTTACAATTTTGTCTGCTATACTCTATGTCAATAAATTTAACTAAAATGCGTTATTTGGCCTTCGCTTTATAAGATATTTTTCCAGATCTAGAATTTGGCACCAGCCTGGCCAACCTGGCGAAACCCTGTCTCTACTAAAAGTACAAAAATTAACCGGGCGTGGTGGTGGATGCCTGTAATCCCAGCTACTCGGGAGGCTGAGGCAGGAGAATCGCTTGCACCCAGGAGGCCGAGGTTGCAGTGAGCCAAGATTGTGCCACTGCACTCCAGCCTGGGTGGCAGAGCGAGACTCTGTCTCGTTAGAATAAAAATAAAAAAAGATTTTGGCAATCCCTTTCAGCGTTTTAAAGACACCATCCCATTGTCTTCTGGACTCCACCGTTTCTTCTGGAAGATCTGCTATCAGCATAGTTGTTGCTCCTTGAGTGTGATGTGCCCTTCTCCCTGGCTGCCTCGGCCCTCACCCTCGGCTGTTTTGAAGATTCTCCTGGGTTTTTTGTTTTCAGCATGTGTGCCCATGAGGTTTTCAGCAAGATGTCACTGTGATGTATCTCAATGCATGTATTTTGCCTTCTGAATTTATTCTGCTTTAATCCTGTAGAGCTTCTTGAATCTGCGGATTAATGTTTTTAGCATTTTGGGAACATTTCCGGCCAGTGCCTCTGTAAGGATTGTTTGTGTCCCTTTATTCCCAACCCCTTTTCCTAGAATTCTAATGACATGTACATTAGACCTTATCACTGTGGCTTAGGTTTTTCAATCTGTGTATTCACTTATTTGTGGTCTCTTTTTCTCCAAATTCTTTGCTTCTCCAGTTCTGAAGCCTCAGTAGTCCCGGACTCCAGGGTTTGGAGTGACGTCTCCTGAACACTGAGTCTCCGCCTTTGTGTTAGAGTGTTGGGGAAGTAGCAGATGCTTGAAGGAGAGAAGCAAGGAATGACGTTGGACTCGCCTGTGGGGGCTTTTGCTCTGGGATCGTAGCCCCTCCAGTACTGGCTGACTTGGTTATTCTCTGTTGTCTTTCAACAACGTGTTTTTTATTTTGTGCGGCTTTTGTAGTTAGGATGTATTGCAGGTTGGTGGGATTGATGCACGTTACTCCATCAGAGCCAGAAATGGAAGTTCTGTGTTAATAAGTTTGAGTTAGAAGTTCTATTTCTTTTCTTTGGTCTCATTTTTCCTACTCAGGTAATGAAATACATATTACCGAGGCCATAGTACTGAAATCAAAATTTTAAAAATTAGATTTTCATTCCAGAATCAATAGAAAATTGCTTTGTGATGATGAGCCTTCTGGTTTCAATTTCTCTGTAAAATGGGCACGATCTCATCTACATCATTATCAGGGCTATGGATTTTTTTTTTAAAAGGTAGAAGAGTTTTTTTTTTTTCCCCTGATAAAATGCTCTAATTATTCTTCCTCTTTTTGTAAGTTAGCTCCACAGGGAATTGAGAAATGAATTCTTAATTAAAAACCTTACAATAAGAGCCGGTAGCAGTAATCATCCTTACACTGTGTCATGCCCGTGTTTACTACCTCCCCACCTTCAAAGAACATGGGGAAGAAGGGTGAGCAGATGCTAACTCAGGGTGCAGCCAGAGTCAGAGTGCAGCGGGCGTTCAATTTGTTATACCCATACAGGCCTGAGTCTGCACAGCATTCAGAAGAGATTTCAGGTATTTTCTAAGAGGAAAGAGAAATGCGTGTGTTCACAGAGGTGACTCTTACCTATGTGGAACATCTGCGCCCATTTCAGAAAACCACAGCGTTTTGAGAGTGGATACGTGCCTGTTAATTTGAGCACTGCTAAGTACATAAATAGATGAGCCATTAATGTACACAGCTTGGTCGTCTCAGTAAGCCAAAATTGAGTCAACCTTTTCCCAGGTTAACCTAATCTAAAAATAACACTTTCATCTCTTATTAATAGGCTGGTTGTTATCTAATGTTTTGCTGTGGGTTCAGGGTTCCAGAATAAATCATGCTTTGATTATAGGGTGGATCAAGTTAATGTTGACTCATTCAGGTTGGGGCTGGGCAGAGCTGTGGCCTGTCCCAAGTCTCATCTGAGCCAGAACTCATCAAATCCTAGGTCTTGTTGATGTCATGCAGGAGAAGGTACAGAAACACTTGTATTTTATCTGGCAAGCGGCGCAGTGTGGCTGGAGCAGGGGAGGGAAAAAAGCATCTAAAAATATTCTTTCTTGCTTTTAGTCCTAGTAAGAGTTTTTGTCCTATTATTAATCCAAGTTATGAGCTAGAAGGGTTAACCCCAGGGGCAGGTACACATTTAGGTTCACTGGTCCTCCATTCACTTAAAAACCTCTCCAGGTTCAAGGTCTCTACTTAGTTTCCACCTTGACAAGGTCTTGTGGACTTTTTTTTTTTTGAGATGGAGCCTCACTCTATTGCCCAGGCTGGAGTGCAGTGGCGTGATCTCAGCTCACTGCAACCTCTGCTGCCCAGGTTTGAGCAGTTCTCCTGCCTCAACCTCCCAAGTAGCTGGGATTACAGGTACCTGCCACCGTGCCCAGCTAATTTTTATATTTTCACTAGAGACAGGGTTTCACCGTCTTGGCCAGGCTGGTCTTGAACGTCTGACCTTGTGATCCACCCACCTTGGCCTCCCAAAGTGCTGGGATTACAGGCATGAGCCACTGCTCCCGGCCCCTTTTTGGGGTTTTAAGAGACCTTTCAGAGTATCTAAGTTACCGTCATTTTATTTTGAAATTACACAGGTAAGAAAGACAGAGCAGGAAGCAGCCCCAACAGTGGCCCGGCTTGGCCTCAGGCAGGCAGGCATGCTGTGTAGGACAGGAGACATTTAGGGATCAGATGATCTTGTCGTCCACTCAGCAGTGGGTGACACTTTCTACACTGAGCTCCAACATCACGGTCAAGAGCTCCCCGATGTCTCTGCTTCTTAGTGTCCTGTTGCTGCCGCCAGGTATCTCCCTATTCTTGAATCATTCTCTAAACACATATTAACTGAACACCTACCCATGAGCCCATGAGGCTCCGGGTACCTGGGATTCACAGGCACATATCCAAGTTGATGTTCCTTCTGCAGTGTGCTTCTGCTGGCTGATATCCTCTGAGGTTCATGGGTTCTGTCCACTGCCTTCGTTGTGTTTCTCAACTGTCTGCCTCCACACATAGCACGAACACCCCAGCCCAGGGCACGTGGTGGTTCCTGCCAGTCTGTCATCTGTATTAAGCACTGATGTTGAGTGGAGCTCTTATTCCAGGCTCCATTCTGGATCATACTTGGGCCAGACACCAATCTTTGGTCTAGTTCACTGTGGCCAGGATAGTAGGATCTCCAAAGTAATCATGGTGACTTATGCCTAAGGAGATCGTCACCAGGAGGCTCCGAGGGTGAGAGGTGACAGGTGTTCTCCAGAACGTGTCCATGTACACCATACATAGCTTGTCCAGCGTGGTGGTGACTGTTATCCAGATAGTATGGAGCCATGCGTGTATCATAATAGGAACCGTTTCACCTACGTGTCTGAACTGAGCAAACACATTTAAAAAGTTAAATATCCGACTCCCTTTTAGGTTCCCCTCTGACAACAGCAAGGGCTTCTCATGTGAATGAGGCTCAGGGGAATCTGCCAGCCATCTTGGCTTCCCTGGCACCATGCAGAGACATGCTCCTGTAGAAGAGAATAGTGAAAGCCATCCAGACCCCAGCCGTAGCAGCACTGAATGCCAGAATGGTTTGCTCATGGAGAATTCCTGAAAGACCTCCTACGGAGCTCACCTGAGCGACATGGAAGGATGACGTGTGGGACAATCAGAGTGAAGCCTGGGGTGGTGAGAACATTGCAGGCGTCCAGTGGATTCCTTTAAAGCAGGTTGCTCAATTGTGGTCCTGTGGATAGTTTGGGCTGGGTGGTTCTCCACTGTGGGGCCTAACGTGGATGTTGTAGGATGGTTGGTGGCATCTCTGGCCCCCACTCACTAGGTGCCAGGAACACCCAGTGCTCGTCCCCAATGTCTCCAGACATCGCCTGGGGTCCGAGTGCCATCACTTTCAACTGAAAATCACTGCTTAGAGGAAAGCAGTTTGTGGTGAGAAGCATACATGCTGTGACTCACAATTTCAAATCAATGAAGTTCAACCTCAGACTGTGCACATTTACTCCCCACTCACCAACAGTCAACAAACAACAAGAAAGATGACCAACAAGTATGATCGAAAAGCCTCCACCAGGTGCAAAGAGTTTATTACCTACGTGTGTTAGTTTACTATGATTCTTAAAGTCAGGAGAATTATGGGGGTCTTGAATAAGGATTGTCAGTTGAGGTTGAATATATTTTAACATAACTACTGAGTCACTCTTTGAGGGGACAGTTTCCTACCTTTTGTTTTCTCATTCACTGTTTTAATTTACTTAATCTCATTCAGCCAAATCTTGTGTATTTGCCAGTAAACTGTGTACCGAGTGAATTATTTGTAGCATTATTTAAGACCTTGAATCAACATTATCTAACATGTTTGGAAGCAGGGCAGCCCTCAGATCTCTGGTTAATGTGATTTCAGGAAAACATAAATAGATTCATACTGTTTTATAGACCAGAGTGGGTCAAAATTGAGGAAGAAAATCTGCTACCAGAAATCTATGCAATTAAGGAAGCTGCCTGTGACTGACTGCAGAAATGCTCTCCCCGTGTGGGACAGGGAACATAAGAGCTGGAAGCGAACCCAGGGAAAATAGATTCTGGATTTCTCATGTGGGTGGGGCTGAGCGGGAGGGAGACTTGGGCTTATGGGAACCAGGAGCTCTGGAGAGGGGATGGAGGCAGAAAGAGCAACCCTTGGATGTGGAATTTGGGTGGGCTGTGGCTGTGAGTGAGCAGGTGGAGCCTGGAGCAGAGGTTCCTGTAACCAGCTTCCCTTGCAAGAGAGCTGGGCTTGTTGGGGGAAACCAGGGTCTATTTCCCTTCATCTGCCACTCCCACGCCAGGAAGCAGAGCACGATCACCTGTGTAACGCTGCAGTTAGACCCCTCTAGACCCAAGCTCATAGAGAGTAAGACTGTGTCTTACCCATTTTTCATCCTCTGTGCTTAGCACAGTGCCTGGCACAGAGGAGACACTCAACGGGGCGCTGGACTGAACCCAGTGGCTTCAGAACAGCTCCCGGAAGAAGCTGGAGGGACTCCATTCAAAGGGCACTGGAAAGATGCCTGGAGTCCTTTTCTACCCAGGCACAAGCCTTTTCTTTATTACCCAACTCTGATGCCTGAGGTAAAGCAATAGCATGACTGAATGTCTTTCACATTAGAGTGTAATTTATCGACATCAGCCGCAGCCTTTGATCTCACCAAGCTGTGAGAGGAGAGAAGTGATGAGGCATACAATGTGGACGAGGTGAGTGAGGTGTATGTGGGCTGCAGCAGCTGAAGGGAGGGAAGGGCCAGGAGGCTGTGGGTGCAGATAGAACGTTCCGGTTGGGACCTGGAGGCCCTTGGCCAGCAGATACAACCCGGGAGGAGAGGTCTGAGACTTGGTCTTGCCATGGTGGGCCAGGTTTTAGTATTGTCTGTATTATCTGCTGGGGATAACAGAGCTTCCTGCGGGCGCCTTGAGAAGTGCTTCTGAACCTCTCTAGTCGAGGTCTGTGGGCCGTCTTGCTGTACTCTAAGCCTGGATCCACTTGCAGGTTGCTCTCAGATGAATTTGAGTGATGGCCTGTCTTTTGTGGGTCTGTTTTTCGGGACATGAACACCAAAACATGATGGTTCTGGACTGCATTTGTTTTATTCGATGAACGAAGACTTGGGCCTTGTTGTTCTTGACTGTCACTGTCTCAAAGGTTTTAATCAAAGGTTATTTGGAAATCATGCCAGCTAATTAACGTTGATGATGCAACGAAGGTGACTCTTCCTTAGTGCCTTAAACCTCTCACCTGAAACACAAACATGCCACATTGGAGCTTTAATTGTCAAGGAAGATGAAAAGTGTACCAAACCACTTGCGGGGCAAAGGCCTCCTGTTGATATAGGCAGCAGGAACCCACAAGCTTGTGCAATGCAGGCTTGTAGCTGCAGATCCATTCCTCCCCAAGCACGCTGCTCCGTTGAAAATGGGTAAGTGATGCGTCTGATCTCTAGCAAGCTCCACCGGGAGAGTTCTAGAAGCTTAGCCGAGTAGCCCTGTCTCTCCGCCGTTTTCATGGAAAGCGCTACTAAAAATCAGACGGCACAGAGTTCCTTTCTTGAATTAAAACTTGCAAGAGAAAGATGAAATCAGGTTCAAACATGCGTTTTGTTTCCTACACTTGGGTACTTATTTGTTCGTGGATTTATAAAGGGCCCCTCTTTCATTTAGCTAACAACATTTATTTAGAAGCTAAATGTGCCAGAGACTGCAGATAAAAAGATGTGAATCCTGCAGAAAAGGAGAATGCAGTTCAGGATTAGAAACAAATAGCAGATGATCACAAAACAGTGTTACAAGTGCTTTGACAGGTGGCACTGTTAGGACCACTTTGTGAGGCACTTAACTCAAAGGGGTGAGGATGAGAAGTAAGAATTAAGGAAGAGGTATGCTTGCGTTGAAAAATATTCCAATATATATGTCATGAAATATGGGTCATGGCTCAGATCAAAACTAGTAGGTTGATATTAGTGTCAGCCATATTCATTTGCTAAGAACCTGGTTGTGTTCAGGCGGCAGTAAGTCTACCTCTAATCCAGTTCCTGTGCTCGGCTAACAATGTTATCTGTCTAATCTTTATAATGCATCTTTTTCCCTTATCATTTTGTGGATGATGAGATTATCCAATACTGATGTTAACTAGTTTCAACATAAGCCATTTTCTGGTTTTGTTACATGAGTGTTTTGTTAACTATCTGCCTTTATGCAATATAAATCAATTGACTTTGCGTCTTGTAGTTGGCGTATGAGGTAATTTAGATAGAAGTTGAACTGATTCACTCTGAGCTATCAGTAAAAGAAAGGATTTTGTAAGTCATTTAATAGCTAAATAAAATTACTGGAATTTTAAAAGTTTAAAACTTTTAAACAGAATCCATTGTTTCAAGTCTTTTTAAACTTGACAAGTATCCACTTACTTTCAAAAGAATTAAATAAAATTAAAGAGATATTTTCCTAAAGAGATATTAATATTAGACATAAATATGGTCATGCATCACTTAATGATAGGGATACATCTGAGGTATGTGTCATTAGGTGATTTCATCATTGTGGAAACATCATAGAGTGAACTTATGCAAACCTAGGAAGTAGAATCTGTTACATGCCTAGGTTCAATGGTAGAGCCTGTTGTTCCCGGGCTACAAAGCTGTACAGTGTGTTCCTGTACTGAATATTGTAGGCAGTTGTAACACAGTGGTAAGTATCTGTGTATCTAAACACAGAAAAGGTGTTTTCATCTTACGGGGCCACCATCCTAAATGTGGTCTGTAGTTTACTGAAACATTGTTATGCTGTGCTTGACTGTATTAAATCTAGTTCTATTAAAGGAATTTCTTGAAAGTAGTGAAGTTGAATATCTTAAAACAATTCTGTAATTAAGATGAGTTGCCAAATCGTATTTAATAGTGTAAATTAAGGCCATCTTAACTTTTTTGTTGAGATGTTAATGTCAACAAAATGGTTCAAATGAAGGTCTTGAGTTGGCTGATGTAACAGGATCATTCCGAAACTTTCTAAGGACATGAACCCTTTTGAAAATCTGATGAAAGATGTGGGTAAAGTTCTCAAAAAATACATGTATTACAGAACTTATCACACTGTTTTTAATAGTTTCTGACTCCCCAGGAGCCTCACATGATGTTAAAGCAAGTCCTCTTGACCTAACGCAATAGTGCAGTTCACTTCAGGTAGAGCAGTTTCTCGTCTCTCCATTGTTTTCATGGAAAGCCTTACTAAAAATCAAACTGCGCCTCAGTTTAATTAGATCCCATGTCAATTTTGGCTTCTGTTGCCATTGCTTTGGTGTTTTATTCATGAAGTCTTTGCCTACGTCTATGTCCTGAATAGTATTGCCTAGGTTTTCTTCTAGGGTTTTTATGGTTTTAGGTTATATGTGTAAGCCTTTAATCCATCTTGAGTTCATTTTTCTATAAGATGTAAGGAAGGGATCCAGTTTCAGTTTTCTGCATATGGCTAGCCAGTTTTCCCAACATCATTTATTAAACAGGTAATCCTTTCCCCATTGCTTGTTTTTGTCTAACTAAACTAAAGAGCTTCTGCAGAGCAAAAGAAACTATCATCAGAGTGAAGAGGCAATCAAAGAATGGGAGAAGTTTTTTGCAACCTATCCATCTGACAAAGGGCTAATATCCAGAATCTACAGGAACTTAAACAAATTTACAAGAAAAAAACAACCCCATCAAAAAGTGGGCAAAGGATATGAACAGACACTTCTCAAAAGAAGACATTTATGTGGCCAACAAACGTATGAAAAAAAAGCTCATCATCACTGCTCATTAGAGAAATGCAAATAAAACCACAATGAAATGCCATCTCATGCCAGTTAGAATGGCAATTATTAAAAAGTCAGGAAACAACAGATGCTGGAAAGGATGTGGAGAAATAGGAACACTTTTATACTGTTGGTGGGAGTGTAAATTAGTTCAACCATTGTGGAAGACAGTATGGCAATTCCTCAAGGATTTGGAACCAGAAATACCATTTGACCCAGGAATCCCATTACTGGGTATATAATCAAAGAACTCTAAATCATTCTGCTGTAAAGACACATGTACATGTATGTTTATTGCAGCACTGTTCACGATAGCAAAGACTTGGAACCAACCCAAATGCCCATCAATGATAGACTGGATAAAGAAAATGTTGCACATATAACCATGAAATACTATGCAGCCTTAAAAAAGGATGAGTTCATGTCCTTTGCAGGGATATGGATGAAGCTGGAAACCATCATTCTCAGAAAACTAACACAGGAACAGAAAACCAAACACCGCATGTTCTCACTCATAAGTGGGAGCTGAACAATGAAAACACATGGACACAGGGAGGGGAACATCACACACTGTGGCCTTTTAGGGGGTGGGAGGCTAAGGGAGGGATAGCATTAGGAGAAATACCTAATGTAGATGACAGGTTGCTGGGTGCAGCAAACCACCATGGCACGTGTATACCTATGTAGCAAACCTGCACGTGCTACACATGTATCCCAGAACTTAAAGTATAAAAAGAAAGTATCAGACTGCACAGGATTCCTTTCCTGGATCGAAACTTGCAAGAGAGAGATGAAATAAGATTCAAAGGTGTGTTTTGTTTCCTACACTTTGATATTTGCTCATGGATTTATAAAGGACCCCTCTTTCATTTAGACGATGACGTTTATTTAGAAGCTATGAAATTAAAAGAATTCTTCCACACACGGCTCAGGCAAGGAGCCAGTTTATGAAAATCCAACAAACAAAGGCATTTTGTAAACTTAAGAAATAGGAAAATAAACCTAATTAGCCATCTCAAAAGAAGTTTTGATACTTCAGCTCTTTTGTCATATGTACATGGAATATATATGAAGTCTACATGTGGGATACATACGGGGTGTGTATATGGAATATACAGAGGTACATTTCCAAAGTATAATTTAATAAGTATAATTTATAAGTTTTTCCTATACTCTCATAATCAATATGGCTTAAAAATTATTTACCTGATCAAATATGCAAATACCAGGCCAGGAGCGATGGCTCACGCTTGTAATCCCAGCACTTTGGGAGGCTGAGGTTGGTGGATTAAAAGGTCAGGAGATCGAGACCATCCTGGCCAACATGGTGAAACCCCGTCTCTACTAAAATACAAAAGATTGGCTGGGTATGGTGGCACGTGCCTGTAGTCCCAGCTACTTGGGAGGCTGACACAAGAGAATCGCTTGAACCCAGGAGGCGGAGGTTGCAGTGAGCCGAGATTGAGCTACTGCACTACAGCCTGGCAACAGAGGAAGATTCTGTCTCAAAAAAAAAAAAAAAAAGTGTGTGTGCATATATATATATGCAAATACCAAAACATGTCTCATAATCAATATGGCTTAAAAATTTTGTACCTGATCAAATCTGCAAATACCAGAATGTACATCAAATATGTCTGTCTGTGACCCAATCTTTGCCGATTTGTAAAACTATCAAACAACAACTTGAGTGTGGACTCATCAGCTTTCTAAGCACTTTCCCTCCCGTCTCAGAATGGTTCCTGCTTATGCTGAGGACTTCACTTTTCACTTCGGGCTTTGACATTTGTACAGGCTATTCTTTTTCCTTAGTGAAGTTCAAACCTGTATGGGTAGAGGCAGAAAGATATGTCAACGTGTGATCAATTACATGGCAGGTAGGACCTCTTTGCTTTTGAATGATTTCTGTTATCTGATTATTGGGACCAGACTTCACCCAGTGGTGGCATACCTTCCCTTAGAAAGTTGTAGGCTGGGTGCAGTGGCTCACGCCTGTAATCCCAGCACTTTGGGAGGCCGAGGTGGGCGGATCACCTGAGGTCAGAAGTTCGAGACCAGCCTGACCAACATGGAGAAACCCCGTCTCTACTAAAAATACAAAATTAGCCGGGCGTGGTGGCGCATGCCTATAGTCCCAGCTACTCAGGAGGCTGAGGCTGGAGAATCGCTTGAACCTGGGAGGCGGAGGTTGTGGTGAGCTGAGATCGCTCCATTGCACTCCAGCCTGGGCAATATGGCCGAAACTCCATCTTAAAAAAATAAATAAATAAAAAATAAAAAGTTGGGATGGGCCATGAATGCAGTAGACGAGAGACGGAAGCAGGGGTGCCTTTCCTCCTTTCTTTAGTGCATGTGTTGGATTATTAGGTAAAAGCAAATGGTGCCAGTGATGCTGCCCCTGGACGGACCTGGGCAGCAAAATGAACCACGGTCCGGAAGCCCTGACCTGCCTCAAGTCTCCCTGTCTCCTCAGTTCAAACCTGGGGTGCACCGTTGCTCATGAGGAGGATGTGGAAGGTCCCGGGATGGTGCCCCTTACCTTCGGACAACTGTGTACTCCCTCCTCTTACCTAAACCTCTGGCAGAAGCAGCACATGAACAGTGAGAAAGGGGGATGTGAGAGGCCTTGGCGATGTGCCCGTAATGGAAAGCACTTGGGGCTGTCTTCCGTTCTTCCTAGAGTTAGAGGCTTCTGGCTGCGTGAAGATGCTGTCACTGCTGGTGGCATGATCCATGTTCATGTCGCTGATGAGACCCAGATTCTCAGCCCAGACCCCTTCCCAGCATGTGCGACACTGCCTGGGGCTGGCGTTGTTGACGCTGCATGAGCATCGGTCCCTCCTAGCTACCGTGTTCTTGCATCTTCAGCTCTCTGTGCCTCGGCCATCGAACACAGAAAAGTGAGGTAATTGGGATCCCTGGTTTCATTTGTTTACACCCTGCCTATTTCAAGATGGAAAGAGGCCACTCATAATAGAAGCGCAGATGCCGTAAGAACAAGGTTTGGTCATACAGATGGGAACCAAAAGCCACCAGTGTGTTGAGGACGGATTTCTCTTTGTGGACAGAGATAAGTACATCAGAGCTGGAAGGAAAGCAGTCCCCGAGCACACAGAAATGTTTCTCTGTTCTCTTTTCCCCTCCTGTCTTCACCTCTTCTCTACTTTCTTTGCCTTTCCCTTTTTAAAAATTTCAGGCCACACATGTTATAGTTGGAAGGAGTTCAGAGATGGTTTTGTCTGACTCCCCCGTTTGACAAATGAGGTGTCCGAGGCCGGCCAGAGGTATCCAGCTGCCCCAGGGTTCTGGGGCGGGAGCTCAGGTCTCCTGCGGGGCCATCCTGAACCCATGGAGAGAGAGCTTTAGGCTGCTTGACCAGTAGCTCTCAAGCTGCCTTGTATTTTCAGCTGAGCAGCCCATAGGGACCCAAATGGCATGAGGCTGTGACCCTGGAGGCCTGCCCCGTGGACCACACTGGAGCCGCAGGACTGCCAGAGTTTGGGGGCCTCTAGGCTCGTGCAGGGCTCCTCTCTCTGGTCCCATCCAGCCACTCGGCATGTGCTATTCCTGCTGCCACTCTGGTGGCTTTTTTCACAGGACCCACAGCTATTTTTCTGGCCTCCATGGTCCTCAGAGGTGAGTGGCAGCTCTCTGTGCCACTGCCAGACCCAAGGTGGTGTTCTTCCTGTAGCCCATCCACAGTCAGCCCTCTCCCCCTCAGCCCCTCCCAGGCCAGGGGCCGAAGCCTGCTGGGTACACACAGGTTGGGGTGAGCTCCACACCCCATCAGCAACTGTATCGGAATGAACCTTACCTTCCGTCACCCCGGCTGTGCTTCCAAGACCATTAGTCCCACGCACTTCCCTTCTCCTGAGCCTTTCTCTGGGGCTCCGTGTGCAGCAGGCCTGAGTAGGAAAGTCACCGCCCCTTCCCAGCTGTGTGACCTGGGCCGGTTTCCCCGGCTCCGTGTGTCTGTCCTCTCATCTGTGAAGTGGGGCGGTCACAGTACCGCCTCGTGGATTGTCCCGAGGATTCAATGGGTGAGTTGATCTGAAGCACTCTCACCAGCGTCTGACAGTGGCAGTCACTACATATTCGCTAGGATCTTTGTGTTCAAATGGTGTACGTGGGGGTGTGTCTTGGAGGAGATTGTCAGTAAGTGGGTTTGTTATAGGAAGACATCTAACCTCTGTTTGCGTCAGTTTCCTCATCTGTAAACTGAGAATAAAAATTCTGCCATCCTCACGGTGTTATTACATGTTTTCTCACATGAAGCCTATAGAACGGCCCTTAGCATGTAGGTTAAATAAATGTTTGCTGTCATTGTTTTGGTTGTAATTCATTGATTACTCAGTTATCCTTAGAAACCCGATCTTGTGTGCATGAGGCTTTCTTGCTCATATGTAATCCACGGATGCAAATAGATTTATAAGGTGGAGTTATAGTTAAAACTTTGCATCTGAGACCTAAATACAAAAGGATATTTTGTTGAAGGAGTGAAAGTTTAACTCCAGGGCAGAAACCAAGCCCTAGACTCTTGGCCACATTCATTCAGAAAAGTGTGGATTTAAAACATTTTTTGTTCTGGGCCGGGCATGGTGGTGCATGCCTGTGATCCCAGCACTTTGGGAGGCCAAGGTGGGAGGATTGCTTGAGCCCGGGAGTTCCAGGCTTCAGTGAGCTGTGAGCATGCCAGATCCACAGAGCGAGACCTTGTCTCTAAAAACAAAGAACAGAACCCCAAAATCCCCAATATTTTTTATTTGGATACAATACTGTATTAGTTTCAGTATTGTATTCAGTATTGCTATTGTATCAAGTTACCATGCATTTAGTGGCTTAAAACAAGACAAATTTGTTCTCTTACAGTTCTGGAGGACAAAAGTCTGAAATCAAGGTGTGGGCAGGGCTGGCTCCCTCTGGAGACTCCCAGAGAGAACCCGTTCCCTTACCGTGTCCAGCTTCTAGAGGTGCCTGCACTGCTTGGTTTGCAGCCCCTTCCTCCCATCACCCTGACCCCGCTTCGTCCTTGCTGCTCCTTCTCTGATTTTCTCCCGCCTGCCTTCTTCTTATAAGGACCTTGTGGTAACCTGTAGGGTTCCCTGGATCATCCAGGACCATCTCCCCATCTCCAGACCCTTCACTCCATCCCATCTGTGAAGTTCCTTTTGTCATAGAAGGTGACATGAACAGGTGCTGAAGATTAGAACATGGGCGGGGAGGGCATTATTCAGCCTCCACAGGCGCTGAGAGTGCACGTTGGCAGTGTCTCTTCCAGATTGTCCCTGAAAACATAAACGTTCCTACAATGGGTAAAACTCTTCTGTTCCTTGGTCAGTGTAAGATTTTCATTCTCCCAGCTTGCTCAGGAGAGTTCTAAGTCATGGCTGTTGTCCTGGTATAATTGCCTTATTTATTTAATTCATTAAAAATAAAAATTGTATATTATTATGGCATACAACATGACATTTTGATATATGTATACATTGTAGAATGACCAAACCAACTTAATTAACGTATACATTACTTCACATGACACTTCTTTGTGATGAGAACACTTAAAATCTATTCTCTCGCAATTTTCAGGAATACCACGTATTACTATTCACTAGAGTCACCACGATGTGCAATAGATCTCTTGAACTCTGGTATAATGATCTTAAAAGTTATCATGATTGTAATTAATAATAATTAAAATGATCAAAAGCATCTTCCCCCTTTCCCTTTCAAAAGTGTTCCAGGTCTGGGCAATAACTAGAGAGTCATGAATATTCAAAGTGGGGAAACTACGAGGCCCTCCTTCTGCGGGGCTTGGTGGGAGAGCCCCACGGTGGGAGGGGATGAAAGTGGGTTTCCTCGCAGAAGCTCTCGGATGGCTGAAGCTTCTGCAGAAGTTCTTTCTGTAACGTGATTAAGTCACTCACTGGGTCATCCCTTGGGCCCTGGAGCCTCAGCCTCCCCCACAGCAGCTGGTACACCTCGACCTCCATGCGGGAGGACTTCCCAGAGAAGGGTCCTGCCGCCCATACAAAGCCAGCTGAGTGGAGACCTGGGAGCCCTTTCGCCGGCCGCCTTTCTATTGCACTGTCATAGAAAAGAGATTGCCTTGAGCAAGTCCCTAAACTCCCTTTAAAATGGGGGCAAATGATACGTTTTTGGCAGAGCTTTGGTGAATACTGGAAAAAGCACAAGTAAAAAGTTAACAAAGTGGACATATGTGGGTGCCAAAACCTAGGTTGTGATTGAGATGTGAGACTTTGGGGAGTCAAGGGGATCCGTAACTTATTATTCTAGTGCTATTCTTATGCTATTGAGGAAAAGAAAATATAATTTCAGAGACTGAATGGTGTGATAACTTGTTTTGTGCTTCAGGTGCACAAAAATAAGCTAACTTCTGGGTCTCTTCGCTGGGGCCCTTGGGGATAAAGTCAGATTCCCCTGTAGTGTTTCAGGAAACCCAAGATGCAGGTCCGTGTTCCTGGACCTGAGAGAAAACCAAGGGAAACAATGGCTCGGTCTTGGGATTCTCTGCTGTCCCTGCTCCACTCTCCCCAGCTGCTGGGTGGATCCAGCCTGCCTGGAATTGCTTTCTTGACCTCTTTCCGCTCTTCCTCTGCACACAAGCATGGTACAGTTGTTCGCAGAGCCCTGGGTGTTAGCCCTTGCGATGTGTGCCTTTCCCCTCTAGTTGGGTCCATTCCCAGTGAGGCCCCACCAGAGAAACTCTCATTCCCTCAATCTGCCGGTCAGACACATGCAGGGGCTGCTGTTGTTTGCCCAAGGCTGGATTACAGTCACACAGTTGTTGAGACCAGTGTTCCTCTTTTGATCCACTTTTCTTGTCAGAGAGTCCCTTTATCAACTTTCGAAGCAGAGTTACCATTTCCCAAGATGAATTCATTCCAGACAGAGTATCACGGGAAACAATAACTGTCTGGGCTCTCCTTTTCGAGGGCAACAGAGGGGAGAGCTGGGGCAGCTTTTGGTATCACAGATACCGAGAATTGGTTCATTTTATGGCAAGTGTCGAATGGAGATCATACCCCCTTAAATACTTGAGGGCATGGCTGGTGCACATTGCCTTGGAGGCTGCTAGATCTAAGATCTTGGATTCTATACCAGCTTGCTCTGCTCTCAGAGACATCAGCCGACAGTGGAGATAGGCCGTGGGGAAGTCTGCACAGTGGCCTCCACCAAAGCCTCCCCTCCCTGCTCATACACCCCACTCCTTACATCAAGAAGAATAATCTGATTCCCCTCCCCTTGCTTCCAACCTGGCCTTAGCAACCTGCTTGGCTGATGGAAAGTAGTGGCAGTAATACATTCTGGGACTTCAAGGCCGTGGCGTAGCACTGCCTAGATTCATTGGAATGCTTGCTCTTGGGAGCTCTGTCTCAGAACCCAGAACCCAGAGGCCCTACTGGTGCAGGGTATCTGGTCAGCAGCTCCAGCTGAGCTCCCAGTCAACCATGTGAATGAGCCAGTCCAGCTCTGTGGAGACTTGAGATGACTGAAGCCCCAGCTGACATGTGTCTGCTTGCACATGAGAGATCCCAACAGAGAAATGCCTGGGTGAGCCCAGTCCACCCACAAAGCCATGAGAGACAACAAGCTGCCCCCTGGGTTATTATGCAGCAGCACATGGCCAGAGCGAACAGTGATGGGGCTTTGTCTGGCTATTTGTCTGTAAGTTTACAGAATGGACCACAGCTCTACCGCATTGGTGGTTCCATTTCCAGACATGACACAGTCCAGAGGGGTGGGTCTCCTGACTCAGTGGTCTCAGACAACTTGAGAAACCTCCAGGTGTCTGAAACCACAGGCTGAATTTTGGAAGGGCTGACTTGGCCTCTTAGCTACCTCAGTCCCGTCGGCTGTTTTGATTCATTAGGCTTTTCTGAGCTCTAGTAATGAAGAAGGATTGCCAGGCAGCACTTGGTTCAGGGGAAGGAGATTTGCAACCTGATGGCCAAAGATACTAAGTAGAGAACTGGCTCAAGAAGGCTGGGAGGATTTAGAAAATGATATGCTGACAATACAATCTTTTTCCTGTATTTTTTTTTAAGCTTTACCCAAGATGCCTTACCTATTAGTAGATACTCTATAAATATCACTTACAGTAATTAAGTAATAGAGATTGCAAACATTTAAACAGTGTAATGATAGCCTCTGCATGCATAATATTTGCACACAGTATCCGCAGCATTTCAGGGGAGAAAACAAATTAATCTGTTGGCTTTAAGCATTTAACAAATCACATAATACGTATGTGGATTAGTTGACTCCATTAATGCTTGAGTTGAAAACCTCAGGTCCCACCTCTTTAAATGCTCACAATTGAAAGCTGCATATAACTTACAAGGGAAATTGACCCTGTAGTCACTGAAGTAAATCTTGAAAGGTAAATCATTCAATACATGGCAGCTGCGTGTCAAGGAAAAGAACAGAGAAAGAACAGAAGAGTGTGTAAAATTACATAGGGCCCATCAGGAAGGGAATGTTCCCATTTGCCATGAGCTGGCCCCGTGGAAGGGAGTGACAGCTGTCAGTCACATCCACCCGGCCACAGGAGAGGGACATTCTCAGCTCCTTTCTATTAGGGTCTGAAGTTCCCCGTCATGTGTGGTGGGTCCCGTTACTCACTCCATCCGCTTCAGAATGTGGGGTGTGGCTCCTGGTTTCCCCTTTTTTTCCTGGGGCCAGAATGTGGGGCCTTCTGACCAAGGCCCATCTGCCTTCCCTCCACAGTAAGGGCCTTGTTGGCATTAACTGAGGCCATATGACTGTCCAGTGAGTTCTGACAATGGACTCTTGTTCTGAGCGCCGTATTAGTAGGCAATCTAAATTTGTGATTCAGGCTGGGAGAATGCACGGGGAATTCAGGATGGCAAGCCAGACTCGTGGGAGAGCATGACTTCGTAAAGCAAAGCTGTCCAAATGGAAAGGTCATGGCAGGAGGGCTTGCTCTCTGTGCCCAATCTCTGTGATTTTACTGCTCCGCACACAGCCGGAAGCCCAAGCTGTCCCTCTGCCTGGGCTCTCCTTGGATGATTTCACCCATTCACAGTCTTCAAGGGACAGAGAACTCCTCAGAGCTTGGGTTTTACTCTTGGCTTGGGCACTACTTTGACTATAAGATCTCAGGACAATCTCAAAAGTTTCCTGATCTCAGTTTCACCAGTTGGAAAATGAGAAGTGTTTACTAGATAATTTCTAGCTTTTTCCAGCCCTGATATCCTTTGTTTTGTTCTGCTTTGTTTTTTAGATTGTGAGAACATCTATTAAAATGTAATTAATTGGTAATATAAGCTGCAGATTTATTTATTTACCTTTATTAAGGCATAATTGACATACAAATTTTATATATTTACAGTGTACAATGTGATGTTCTGAGAGATGCATACGTTGTGAAAGGATTAAATCAAGCCAATTAATATATCCATCACCTCACATATTTACCAATTTTTTTGCTGGTGGGGATTTTTAACATTTCATAAAAAAGTGGTAAGCCAGTGAGGTGATGGATTAATTATCTTGTTTTAATCTTTCTACAATGTATACGTAGATCAAACATCACACTGTTATACCCCATAAATATACACATTTATTATTTGTGAAAAACAAATAAATTTGTAATAAAAGATCTACTCTCAGCAATTTTCAAGTATACGATACAGTATTATTAACTCTAGTTGCCTGGCTGTATAATGGATCCCCGGAATTTATTCACCCTGTGTAACTGCAAGTGTGTCCCTTTGACAACATCCCCTAGACTTGATCCCCCAGCCCCTGGTAACCATCCTACCGTCTGCTTCCACGAGTTCAGAATTTTTAGATTCCACATATAAGTAAGATCATGGCTGGAGAAAATGCTCTGATATTTTATGCTTCTATCAGCATTTCCCACCTCGTCCATCCTCTCACTCGCCCTTCCTTTTGTTCAGCTTGGTGAGTTTAGGAGGGATTTCATCCCCCTCGCCTTTTCATCTGTCCCTTCTGCTTCTTTCTTCAGACCACATTCATCTTTCCTCCCTATCCCTGTGGGTCAGATTATTCCCTTGTAGGGTTTTTCCTTGTGTTTTCTTGAGCTTCTCCTTCCTTCTTCATGAACTAGTCCCCAAGCAAAAAGAACTAAGTTTTGACCCTTTCCTAATCCCGAGATACTGCACCGTGTTCTCTAATGCTCTCTGAACAGATTGCTCTTCATCCTTTATTTTGGAAAATTAGCTTAGGTTTTATTAAGTGCTTAGGAGTGCACGATGTGCTTATCTGCATGTAAACCTTAATAAGACTTCTGAGAAAGCTGAAAGGATTTGTCTTTTTTGCCCCAGGCACTGTTGAAAAATTTAGTAAGAGTGAACTCTAAAAAGTGCAATATTCTTCCACCTGTTTTGCCAAAAATTTAATTTACAAAACTTTGGTCTTACATAAGCAAAATGTATTAAGCTTACCTGAACACAGTTAGAGTTCTCAAAATAGGAGGGTGGCTAAGCAAAATAAACAGTATAATGAGCCTCAGTGTGATTTCATAACAGGTTTTTCTTCATCTTACGGTGAGTTCAAGGACTCAGTTTTCTTCAGGTTGTTCTTTCTCAGCCAAACAAGGAAAATAAACGCAGTTGAATGGATGCAGCTCCAGCCTCATTTTAAACTATTCATTTGTTTCAATTTCCTCCACCCCAAAAGTCTCAGCATTTCTAGCTAGTAGGCAAAGTGAGAGATGCCAGTTTCACTTTTTCTTTGTTCTTGTCTCTTCCTTGCTGATAAGCAAGGACCTGTGGCAACAGGAGCCCTCAAGGGGAAGGAAATGATAATCCTGTTGTCTGGAGAATGAGAGGGACTTAATGGTAGTAAATGCTCGAAGTGACCTTGTGACTATATACTGCTCAGGTCGCTGTAAGTTCGGTGGATGAGGAATGTGTGTTCAATGACGAAAACGAAAATGGACGTTTTCCTGGAGTCTGTGGCAGGGGCTGGTTTTTGTCTGCGTTGTACTCATTCCCACACTATTGCTAACACGACTCCTGTCATTCTGGAAGAAGATAAGCCCAGATACTTACTTTTCTAGCCTCCCTTGTGAGTAGGGATGACACATGAGACACAGCGACAGATATGTCATGGTTCAAGCCAATTCCACATAAGCAAAAATCTACTGGATCTCTGAGAATGGTGCCTCTCTCCCAACAGAGGGACAGGTATGGCTGGTGTGTCTTTTCTTCTTTCTGCCTTGAATGTGAACATATTGATCAGAGCTGCAGCCACCTGGCATTACTGAGCTTCTGAACCAACACTAGCAATTGCTTAGATCAAAACTTCTTACTTACATTGTTGAAAAATACGCCTTTCCTTTTTTTTTTTGAGACGGAGTCTCGCTCTGTCGCCCAGGCTGGAGTGCAGTGGCCAGATCTCAGCTCACTGCAAGCTCCGCTTCCTGGGTTTATGCCATTCTCCTGCCTCAGCCTCCGGAGTAGCTGGGACTACAGGCGCCTGCCACCTTGCCTGACTAGTTTTTTGTAATTTTTAGTAGAGACGGGGTTTCACCGTGTTAGCCAGGATGGTCTCAACCTCCTGATCTTGTGATCCGCCCGCCTTGGCCTCCCAAAGTGCTGGGATTACAGGCGTGAGCCACTGCGCCCGGCCAAAATAAGCCTCTTTTTAAGCCACTGTAGTTGAGTTTTTTGTCACTTGCAGCCAAGAGCTTTCCTAACTGATAGGTTCTCTCCCACATATTTTATTGTAAATTAATAGATTCCCACCCTCTGTTCTTTCTCATGTCGTAGACACAAACCTGCTTCTATTCATTTATTATGAACACCATTTCTGGAGATCCAGGTGTCTGTCAAGAGTCCATCCAAATATACATGGATTAGAACATGCTTAGAGAAGAGGGCGATTATCTGTGTGGGAAAAGGTTCATGAGGGATGAACCGCATGTTCCCACAGTGAGAAGGCTGCGAGCACTTTCGTCTCCACTCACGCCAGCCCTTCTCCTTCCTGCTTACTGCCTACTGCTTTGGAGGTTATTATCAGGTTCGCCCATTTAATCATCATAGTTTGACATGGTTGGACTTGAAAATCTTGGCTTTTTCCTTGTCCCAGACGAGAACCAATCATCCTCGATCCTTTATCTGCCACTCCTGCTAATAAGTTAGCAGAGTTTACATAACCCACGGTCTGGTAGTTTATACTGGGCATCATTAAACACTATTATGCAGCTCTATTTCTTGGCATCAGCACATATTTTTCCAGGTGGAATTTTCCTTCTGTTTGTTAGTGTGGGGAGGTGGAAAAATGTGAAATCCTCTTCTGCATGACATTAGAAAAAAATGTAGGAAGTTGGTAAAAGTTGCTTTAATACATGCCCAGTAGTAGCTAACAATGAGAGGGCACTCCCTAAGTGGCAGGTATTGTGCTAAGCATTCGTCATGCATTATCCCATTTAATCACTATGGTATTCCTAGGACATGGGTATTGTTATTTTTCTCACTTGATAGATGGGAGAAAAGAGGCTATGAAGCATTAGACTGGTCCCTTATTGACTGAGTTAGGGGCCAGTCTGTACTGTAAACAGCATCTGTGTTGCAAAATGTACAGTAAGAGGTAGACTACAGTCCTTAGTCTAAACTTTCTCAGTTTTTAAGAGGGTCTTGGAGTCTAAAATACCCAAGCAGGGCAGAAATATAAGGCCTGCTGGTTAGTGTACTTGAGCTTCACGTTTCTCAAATCACTGGATTTTCACCATGGTAGTTTGGAGGCAAGGGTTCATGACCTGCAAGATTGATTTGTTCCAGTTTTCTTGCGTCCTACATGAGTTAAGTCATCTATCCAGGTTTAACTGCCGGACATCACTGAGGCCTCCCGACCTCCACTGCAGCACAAGTTCTGCTGCGGGGCTGAGCATTCATTCCTGTTTCTGTTTTCTCACTAAAACCACTCTGGGCTTTGCCTATGAGGCTGTGGTTCTCAAAATGTGGTCTGTAGACTCCAGCCATCACACCAATGGTGCCAGCGCACTGTGTGCAAAACTGTGGGCATCTTGGCAGGAACCAAAGTGGCAGCAGCGACAGCCTGTGTGGTCTTTGTAGCTCTCCATACACCTCCTTGGGCAACAAATGAGCAAATAGAAATGAGTTTCATTAGGAATGTCCCGGATGAAGGAGAAAAAAATAATCGATGGCATTTCCTCTCAGTCCTGGAGGACAGGTCCTCTTCCAATTTGTGTGAGGGAAGCAGAGGTAGCGCCACGCATGTCTGTTGCTCATCTGGGTGCAATAGGCGCCCCCAGGAAAAGTTCTCATGGGACCCGGTTGAGAGCTGGACTCTTGCTGTTTGAATGCATGACATTTGTACAAGCAAGAACAAGGATGTATGCATGCATGTGTCTTTATAGTAGAGTGTCTTTATGGTAGAATGATTTATATTCCTTTGAGTATATACCCAATAATGGGATTGCTGGGTCAAATGGTAATTCTGCTTTGAGTTCTTTGAGAAATCAGCAAACTGCTTTCCACAATGACTGAACCAATTTACATTCCTGCTAGCAGTGGAGAAGCATTCCCTTTTCTCCAAAACCTCACCAGCATCTGTTATTTTTTGACTTTTTAATAATGGGTAGACTGGATAAAGAAAATGTGGTGCATATACACCATGGAATACTATGCAGTCATGAAAAAGAACAAGATTATGTTCTTTGCAGCAATGTGAATGGAGCTGGAGGTCATTATCCCAAGCAAACTAACACAGTAACAGAAAATCAAATATGTTTTCACTTACAAATGGGAGCTAAACATTGAGTACATATGGATGCCAAGAAGGGAATAACAGACTCTGGGGAGTATTTAAGGGTAGAGGCTGGGAGGAGGGTGAAGATCAGAAAACTGTGGGTACTATACTTATTACCTTATGCTTATATTATTATTTTGGTGACAAAATAATCTGCACACCAAATCCCTGCTTCATGAAATTTACCTGTATAACAAACCTGCACATGTACCCTTGAACCTAGAATAAAAGTTTTAAAAAAGAACACACAAAAAAGCTTTGATTACTTGAACTTGAGGACGTGACAGATATTTTGTTGAAAATGAAGGAAATGAGTCTGTTAGTTTCAGAAGGAGAACGATCTTTATTGCCAATGATAAACTTTGAGTTTTGAAGAAAAGACTAGAATTTTGGAAAGCTTTTATCCATCACTGTTAGCTTTATAGCTTCCCAGTACATAAATATTTTTCTGATGAGATCAGTAATATTGTTAATGAAAGTCATTTTTACAGTATTGTACAATGGCATTTTTCATCATTTGGAAGATCTATATAGTGCAGGAGACCCATATTTTTTAGATGACCTGTACTACAAAATTATACAAGAGAGACCAATGGATTTTAAGGTAACAGAATATGAAAATTTCCTTGGTTGCTTTCAGATTCCACCTTGCAACTAATCTTTAAGAAACTACCACTTGTTAAGTTTTAAAACAGTATCAAAGAAGAATATCCACAATTATCTGGAAAGGCCTTGAAAATACTTCCCCTTTTACAACTGTATATTTACATCTATGTGAGGTGAGATTTTTTTTCATATACTTGAACCAAAACAATGTGAACTATGCAAAATGCTAGATGCAAAGCTGATATGAAAATCCCATACTAAGCCAGATATGAAAGAGATTTATAAAAATGTAAAACAATGCCACTTGCCTTGTTAAATTTTTGTTTTGGCAATTGTGATGAATTTTTTTATTTTGTATATATACACACTCAGACACACGCACGCGTGCATACACACACACACACACACACACTAGCTCTTTGTGGGGCCCTTAAGGATTTGTAAGAGTGTAAGAAAAGTCCTGAGTCCAAGAAGTTTGAAAGTGATTGAGAGAACTGGTAGAGGGCCCCACAAGGGTGCTTAGTTCCCTTTCTGTTTTCTCACCAAAACCACTGGTAGCTGAGGAGTAGGAATGGATAGACTTCAAAATATTATTTTTGCTATGTCACCCATGTGGAGTTTTGATTCCTTTGGCACTAGTATGAGAGGGTCTAAAATTTCCTCTTGGGGTTGTTAACCAAAAAGTATCTGAGACAGGTCTCAGTCAATTTAAAGGTTTATTTTGCCAAGGTTAAGGACTGTGGCCTGTGACACAGCCTCAGGAGGTCCTGAGAACATGCACCCAAGGTGGCTGGGTAACAGCTTGGTTTCATACACTTTAGGGAGATAGTAGTTACAGGCAAAGACATAAATCAATATGTGTAAGGTGTACGTTGGTTCAGTTCAGAGAGGCAGGACATCTTGAAGCAGAGGCTTCCAGGTGATAGGCAAATTCAAAGATTTCCTGATTGACAGTTTGTTAAAAGAGTTAAGCTGGAGCTTAAGAGTGTTAGTCTGTTCTCACGCTGCTATAAGGACATTCTGAAGACTGGCTAATTTATAAAGGAAAGAGGTTTGATTGACTCACAGTTTTGCATGGCTAGGGAGATGTCAGGAAACTTCCAATCATGGCAGAATGGGAAGCAAATACATCCTTCTTCACGTGATGGCAGGAAAGAGAAGTGTCAGGCAAAAGAGGGAAAAGCCCCTTATAAAACCATTAGATCTTGTGAGAACTCACTTACTATCATGAGAACAGCAGCATAGAAGTAACACCCCCATAACTCAATTCTTCCCACTGAGTTCCTCCCTTGACACTTGGGGATTATAGGAACTACAATTCAAGATGAGATTTGGGTGTGGACACAGCCATACCATATCATTCCAACCAGGGGCTGCCCCTGGTTCCTCCCAAATCTCATGTCCTCACATTTCAAAACATAATCATGCCTTCCCAACAGTCTCCCACAGTCTTAACTCATTCCAGCATTAACCCAAAAGTTCAAGTCCAAAGTCTCATCTAAGACAAAGCAAGTTCTTTCTGCCTATTAGCCTGTAAAATTAAAAACAAGTTAGTTACTTAATAGATATAATGGGGGTTACAGGCATTGGATAAATGCTCCCATTCCAAATAGGAGAAATTGGCCAAAACAAAGGGGCTACAGGCCCCATGAAAATCCAAAATCCAATAGGGAAGTCATTAAACCTTAGAGTTCCAAAATGATCTCCTTTGATGCCATGTCTCACATCCAGGTCACACTGATGCAGGAAGTGGGCTCTCATGGCCTTGGGCAGCTCTGCTCCTGTGGCTTTGCAGGGTATAGTCCCCTTCCCGGCAGATTTCACAGGCTGGGATTGAGTGTCTGCAGTTTTTCCAGATGCATGGTGCAAGCTGTTGGTGGATCTACCATTCTGGGTCTGGAGGACAGTGGCTCTCTTCTCACCACTACACTAGGCAGTGCTCCAGTAGGGACTCTGTGGGGGGCAGGGCTCTAAACCCTTCCATACTGCCCTAGAAGAGGTTCTCCATGAGGGCTCTGCGACTGCAGCAAACTTCTGCCTGGACATCCAGGTGTTTCCGTACATCCCCTGAAATCTAGGTGGAGGTTCCTAAACCTCAATTCTTGACTTCTGTGCACCCACAGGCCCAAGACCATGTGTAATCTGCCAAGGATTGGGGCTTGAACACTCTGAACCAACAGCTTGAGCTGTACCTTGGCCCCTTTTAGCCACGACTGGAGCTAAAGCAGCTAGGATTCAGGATGCCATATCCTGAGACTACATAGAGCAGGGGGGCCCTGGTCCTGGCCCACAAAACCATTTTTCCCTCCTACGCCTCCAGGCCTGTGATGGGAGGGGCTGCTGTGAAGGTCTCTGACATGCCCTGGAGACATTTCCCCCATTGTCTTGGTGATTCACATTTGGCTCCTCATTACTTATGCAAATTTCTGCAGCTGGTTTGAATTTCTTCCCAGAAAATGGATTTTTCTTTTCTATCACATCATCAGGCTGCAAATTTTCCAAACTTTTATGCTCTGTTCCATGCTTTGCTGCTTAGAAATTTATTTTGCCAGATAACCTAAATCATCTCTGTCAAGTTCAAAGTTCCATGGATCCCTAGGCAAGGGGCAAAATGCCACCAGTCTCTTTGCCAAACCTTTTCTCCAGTTCCCAAGAAGTTTCTCATCTCCATCTGAGACCACCTCAGCCTGGATTTCATTGTCCATATCACTATTAGCATTTTGGTCAAAGCCATTCAACTAGTCTTTAGGAAGTTACAAACTTTCCCACATCTTTCTGTGTTCTTCTGAGCCCTTCAGACTGTTCCAACCTCTGCCTGTTACCCATTTCCAAAGATGCTTCCACATTTTGGAGTATCTTTATAGCAGTGCCCCAGTACCTGGTACCAATTTACTGTATTAGTCCATTCTCACACTTTTATAAAGAACTGCTCGAGACTAGGTAATTTATAAATGAAAGAGGTTTAATTGACTCAGTTCCACATGGCTGGGCAGGCCTCAGGAAGCTTACAGTCATAGTGAAAGGGGAACCAAACATGTCCTTTTTCACATGATGGCAGGAAGGAGAATTGCCAAGCAAAGGGAGGAAAAGCCCCTTATAGAACCATCAGATCTCATGAGAACTCACTTACTATCACAAGAATAGCAGCATGGGGGTAACCGCCCCCATGATTCAATTGTCTCCCACTGGATCCCTCCCATGACATGTGGGGATTTATGGGAAGTAGAATTCAAGATGAGATTTGGGTGAGGACACAGCCACATCATATAAGGCAAGATTCGTGTCATGTAGATGAAGCCTTCAGGTAGCAGGCTTAAGAGAGAATAGATTATGAACGTCTGATCTAACGCTAAAAGATGTCAGACTCTCTAGAAAAGACTTAGTAAGAGAAGGAGATTATCTACAGAATGTAAATTTCCCTCACACGAGTCAAGTTTGCAGAGCTAAATGCCAAAGAAATTGATTTTGGGGTAAAACGCTTTTATTTTCCTCAGTGCCTGTTATCTGTCATGTGATGCTCTACCAGGGTCAGGTTGGAATTTGGTGTCTTATTGCTACAGAGACTCTGTTCTGTGTGTCTTAAGGTCTCTGTTTGAATTATAATGCTGATCAGTTTTGTCTAAACTCCAAAGGGAGGAGGGTATGTACAATAAGGGATGTCTGACTCCCCCACCTCTCATTATGGCCCAAACTAGTTTTTCAGGTTTCTTTGGGGTCCCTTTGGCCAAGAGGGTGTCCATTCAGTTGCTTGGGGACCATTCCGTTGCTTAGACTTCTATTTTTGGTTTATAGGGTCCAAACCCTCTCCACAGGATACGTCAATTAGCCAAGAACACAAACACACACGTTGAGCCCTGGTTCTCTTTGTCCTTGAGCTAATGTGGTGGACCCCACCAGAGTTATTTACTTGGGGGAACATCAGAACCACCAGCAGAATTGGTGGAGTCAAAATGCTCATGTCCAGGTTTTACACTGGAGAATTCTGACTCAGAAGGTCTGGAACTTCTTAGTGCTTTTTCTTCGTCAGTAAAGTGGGGATGAGAGAGCCAGTTGTGGACGTCTCTTTCCTACTCTAGTTCAGCAATGTTCCATTCTTAGCTTCAGATATTCTACAGCAGGAGTATTTACACCACAGAAATTGGCAAATGCTAGGAAGAAAGGACTTGGGGTTTTTAGAGCCAATTATTAAGTATGTACCAGTTCATCACCACAGCTTAGGTCTTATATTGCAGAGAAATTAAAATAATGAACTTTAAGCAGTACTTTGCAACAGATTAAGTGCTCAGCAAAAGCTAGATGCTGTTATTATGGTTACTATTTAGCAGATGTATAGGTAATTTTGGTGTATACCAACATTTGAGGATCATTATTTTGGTACGAAAGGATCTGTTAGTTTTTGTCAAGAGCATGTAATTCCTCAATAATTGAAACACAATGGTGAGGCATCCTTGTATCAGCTTTCTTCACAGTCCTGGACTTCCGGAATGAGGGGAGTCACATCCAAATGGTACTGGTACATCTAGACTCAACTAGCTTTTCTTCTGGACAAAGTGTTCCTGTTTCTGCTCAAGAAAGGGCTCCCAGCCTGTGGGAGCCCAAGGACTATTTTGGCTTTGCCTTGCCACCCGGTTATTATAATCATGATAAGGCCATGAAAAGGACCTAGGAAATCATCAAACCCATCCTCCATAGGACAATGCCAATTTTTCCCCAGTCTTTATTCACTTTCAGAAATATCTCAAGCAGGGAAGCTCCCACAACTTTCTTTTGGAGGCAACTGTAATATCCTTATAGTTGCAGCATTACAAATCTTGGCTTGAAATTAGCCTCGATATTTTCTTCCCATTTTGCTTCTTGAGTCAGAAGAATTGGTCTTTTGAAAATGTTCAAGTCTCTGAACTTTGCACAGAGTATTACAATTAACAGGGCTTCACTTTGTTTTTTAATGGCAAAATGAAGTTTTCTGGAATCCACACTTTGATGTGGTTGGCTCAAGAGTCTGAAGACATTCTTCTTGGCTTGTAGAGTCACAGAGCCATAGAGCTCCAGACACTCCTAGGTTTTATCTAGGTCAGAACTTTGCCTCCAAGCACAAAAAGCTTCTGAGACAAATGGTTATCTTCTCCATCAGACTTTCCTAGGAACCGATGCAGAAATGTGTTAAGTGGTTTGTTGCCAAGGTTTACAAACTTGTTTAAGTTTTACTTATGACTGATCTTAGGCAGATTCGATTTAAAGCCTTTTGATTGAGTTAAATCAAGTTTCATTTAAGAAGAAGGAGGAATAGAAGGAAGAGGAAGAGGAAGATGAAGAAGAAGGAAAGCACACCATGTATTTAAATATAGTGCTTATTTGATTACATTTTTCAGATTAATTTTGCACTTAAATGAGGAAGCAGAATATTAATTTGGTTTATGAGTGCATGGTTACTAATTGAAGTGCATACTTGTCAAGTCATTACAAGGAGAAATGTCTCTAATTAAACATATTAATCATAAATTTAGAGAGGATATTTTTGCACACTGTGCTATCAGTATACAAGGACAGCCACTCTCACATTTAAACAATACACATATAAATTATTTTACTTAAGGAAAAAATAGTAAGCTTGTATATTCTGTATAGTTTCCTCATGTTTATTTTTATAAAAACAGCATATGGACTTTTAATCTGTTTCACATTTCTAAATGTTAAATATAATCCTTTAAAATAAAATTCAAATGGGCTTTCTTCCAGGTCAACAAATAAATATATGATGATGAATTATGTAGTTAATTCAGCCTTTTCCTTTCTCTTCATCTCCCGTTTTGTCTTTGGACAAAGACAAAAGGAAAGCAAAGAAAGACAAATTTGCTTGTCTTTCAAACCACTAAATATTTTTTGCGATTTTACCTAAATTAATTCAAAAGAAGAATATGTTTCTACAGCTGTAGAAGAAGTTTCCGAGGTTAAAATTATCATCACTTCAATAAAGTGTTGATGGTTATAGGTGCTTAAACATCTTTCAGTGGGTTACTTGGGACTTACTATTTTTTTTTTTAACTCAAACACTCAACTCTGTTTGAAATAATTTTCCTTTGGTGCTAAACGTTCTTACACTTGGACACCATGTGAACCATTGACATCGTCCAGTATAATTGTTTTTTCTTCATCACAGTTAAGGACGCTGACACTAGAATTAAATATTTGGAAGATGTTAAAGAGATGCTCTGGAAACAAGACACAACAGGCCTACACTGTTGTCAGTTTTGCTTTGAATGTCCACATAAATGTATCGTGTTCTATTACAAATAAAAGTTCCTGTGACACCATGATGAATGTCAGCTTTAACATATCCTTAGCAAAAACTGTCTTTGAACACATTTATCAAACAAACATTTTGGCTTTTTTATTAAAAATTTTTATGTGTTTTCTGACACACTGTAAAGTTCCGCTCCTATTTTTTTGTTTGGCTATCGGCAGGCAATGTGCCCCAGCCTGATCTGACAGCAGGGTCTCCCAGAGGCTCTCACCAAGCCAGTGTTCTTCTCCCTAGTGAGCCCTGTCCTCAGCAGATGTTTCTTCTGCTCCAAATCTGTGGGGAAAAGAAAGAGACACAGCCTGTTACTTTGTCTATATAGAAAGAAGTAGACATAAGAGACTCCATTTTGTTCTGTATTTGAGATGCTGTTCATCTGTGACCCTACTTCCAACCTTGTCCTTGACTCAAGGTTTAAAGGATTTTGGGCTGTGCAGGGTGTGCTTTGTTAAACGAGTACCTGAAGGCAGCTTGTTGGTTCTAGAGCAATGCTGCTCTTTATGCACTAAAAAGGTTTATGGAGATGTTTACATATGCATATCAAGGCACAGTGCTTTTCCTTAAACTTATTCAGGTCACAGAGAACATTATTCATGTCTTACTGCTGACTTTCTCCCTATAATGATCCTATTGTCCTGCCACTTCCTTTTCTTTAACATGGTAAAGATAATTATCAATAAATACTAAGGGAACTCAGAGACCGGTGACAGCGTGAGTTCTCGGTATGGTATGCTGAGCGCCGGTCCCCTGGGCCCACCTTCTCTTTCTCTATACTTTGTCTCTATGTCTCATTTCTTTTCTCAAGTCTCTCGTTCCACCTAACGAGAAACGCCCACAGGTGTGGAGAGGCAGGCCACCCCTTCACACATCTTTACTGAGTCTCTGTCCTCTCATGCTGCATGGGACCCTCTTGAACTCTCACGGCGGCTCCTGCAGGCTGGTCCTCAGCGATCTTACTCCGCACTACTCCCTGGAAAACCCCTCTACCCAGGCCAGCGAGCTCCCTCTGAATCTCACACACACAACTTTCCAGGCCAGCGAGCTCCCTCTGAATCTCACACACACAACTTTCCAGGCCAGCGAGCTCCCTCTGAATCTCACACACACAACTTTCCAGGCCAGCCAGCGAGCTCCCTCTGAATGTCACACACACAACTTTCCAGGCCAGCGAGCTCCCTCTGATTCTCACACACACAACTTTCCTTCTTTGCCAGTGACTGAGGCACCAATCTTGCTTCTGTAAATGATCACGCTGTCTTCCTTACTCAAACGCACTTAGACTTTAGAGCAGATTCGTAATTTGCATGTTTGTGTGCACCTGTAGGGGTGGGCATGGCCCTAGGGAATGATGGAAACTGTCAACCCTCCTCTCTGAGCATTGCTCACAGAAACACAGATGCGTGCACATTCAGAGGGCTTGTAGAGGTGCCGAGTGTCTGTGGCCTGCAGATTATCCGCCCCTGTGAGGGAGCTTGCACTTCAGAAAGGCTAAGGGCTTGCTAAAATAAACCAACATCAAGCCAGTCCTTGGAGGGAGGTAGCCCGCTGCACACGTCTTTCATTTTACCCTATCCCCTGGTGCTCTCCAAATACTCACTGCTTTCTCAAATGTTTTGCCTTAGTTCTGCCTCTTCAATTAGATTTTAAGTTCCTTAAAGGAAGAGACAAATGACCTTAGATGATAATACAAATTCCTTTGATTAAACAGGATACAGTCAATGTAGCTGAACATTCATCAGTCAGAGAACATTAAGATGAAGCAGCAGGACATGTTAAAAATAGAACTACTGTTCCATCAAGCAGCCCCACTACTGGGTATCGACCCAAAGGAACGAAGTCATTATATAAAAAATATACCTGCACTTGTATGGTTATGGCAGCATCATTCTCAAGAGCAAAGACATGGAATCAACCTAAGTGTCTGTCAATGGATGATTCAATAAAGAAAATGTGGTTCACACACACCATGGATTACTACTCAGCCATAGAAAAGAATGCAATCATATCTTTTGCAGCAGTATGGATGATACTGGAAGCCATTATCTTCAGTAAAATAACTCAGAAACAAAGTCAAATACCACATGTTCTCCCTTCCAAGTGGGAGCTAAACAATGTGTACACATGGATACAGAGAGTGGGATAATAGGCACTGGAGACTCGGAAAGGAGGGAGATGGGATGGGAGTGAAGGATAAGAAATTACCTAATGGGTGCAATGTTCAGTATTCTGGTGATGGATACACTAAAAGCCCAGACTTCACCACTGCACAACATATCCATGTAACACAATTTTACTTGTCCCCCACTAAATTTATACAATAAATCCATAAACTTTTGGAAAAAGCAGGACATATTATGTTGTCTAAAGGGACACGTTTTAGGGGCCGTAGAGCACGTGTTGAGCATGTGTTCCCTGAGGGAGCTGGAGAGCCACGGTGGTGTCACACACTGTGTTCCCCACGGAGACAGAGGAGAGATCTTCCCCCCTCCTACTCACACCTCCACGACACCCCGTTGAGCTCTGCTCTGCCAAGATGAGGCGGATCCACAGTCTACAACAAGCACAGATGTGGCAGGTAAGAGGAATCAGGAAAAAAAAGAAAGAAAGAAAGAGAAGGAGAAGAGAGTGCTTGGGGAGGGCAGAGGGAGACTGAGTGGAGGTGTCTGGAGGCAGCGAGGACTGGAGGGGTGCAGTTGAAAAAGGGATCACAGTAGTACCATGGCTTTCCAAATTCAAGTTGCTTGAAATTTTTTGAGCAATTATTTATTCCTCCCTTTTGAGAATTTACTGTTGTCTACTTCTTTGGTGATTGACAGACATGGGAAGTGCCCAAGTAGGAAGAAACACATTGGCAAGTTCGGGTTGTGTGCTAGCTGCTAAGGGAAGCTGGTCATCCATTTGCTCAGCCTCAGAAAGGATAAGATTTGCTTCTGGTTTCTATTCGTCCTTACATTCTGTTATTGCACCAAACTCCAAATAATATCCTATGCATTTTATTTCACCATCAACTAATATTTTCATGTTTTAGATCAACACTAACATCTCTAATCAAGATCTCTTTTTGGTGCGGGCTTACAATGATCTCACCTTTATTGGCTTCTTCCAAAGAGCCCCACCCTTAAAAAAGTGATCTGGTACATTTTAAAAGGTTAGAAGATAAAATATATTGTGGCATTTAATGAACATTTGCATATGCTTTTAATTTACTTGGAGAGAGATAAAGAATTGCTATTACCAAAGCAAATATAATAATTGCCCTAATTAGTTGACAAAGCTGGAATAAGTACTTTGAGAGAGTTCGTGTCAATATGCCAACTACCTAAAGTACCTATTTGTCTAAGATGGAACTCTTGATGAGTACCTGCTTGAGCGGTCTTAATTGACTTCGTTTTCAATTATTAGATCCATGTTTGTTTTTCTTCTGGGACTTTATGTTTATAAACATACGTAGACTGTGGGTCCTTTATTAACTATATTGCCGGAGAGATAGGGCCCACAACCAGGTCCTAGGACAGGTTTTACTAAATCTGCTCATCAGAATGACAGTCTAAGACAGAGGTGGCAAACATTTTCTCTCAAAGGCCAAAGAGTAAATATTTAAGGCTCTGCAAGCCATGGGGTCTTCGTTACAGTCAACCAGCTTTGCCAGCTTTTCCTGCAGCGGGAAAGCGGCCACAGACAATACAATAGGTAAACAAGGTGCATGACTGTGCCAATCAAACTTTGTTTGTAAAATGAGGTAGAACAACAACATGCAGCCTATAACAACGTTTAAAAAGTGTCAGTTGATTGGGACTATGGCCTTTAGACTGTGCTAGTCTACGTGTCAGGTGTGGAAGTTCGGCTTTACAAACCTGTTGGTATCTGCTGTGGTTGCTCAGAGGTTCTTATTGTCTTCCTCCTCTTCTTTTTAGCTTTGTAGTTCAATAGCTCGGGCTGCTGAAGGAGCAATCTGATGTTTCTATAGATCAGGGGTGAGCGAACATCTAGCCTACGGCCTGTTCTGTTTTCAATAATTTTCATGACTGCCTTTGGGCTACATGGAAAGAGGTTGGCAGTTGATATGGAGACCTCATGGCCCCAGAAGTCTACAATATTTCCTATTTGGCTATTTACAGAAAGCGTCTGTCAACCCCGGACACATATATGATTAACCAGCGTCTTAACTAAAAGCCAGAATACAGCAAGGGAGTCAGTTGCAGGTCATAGATTCTCAATAAATATCTGTCTCAGGAATGTTCATCATTTGCAGACAAACCTGATCAACATGTGAATGGAAAACTACTCATTGTTGCACCACCAAAAATAATTCTCGCTTCCTGCCCTGAACTCCCTGAAGCCACCTTCCTGGGCCGCACTGTCACTGCCAGGGAACAGCGGCTTTGCCTCTGCCGGGAGCCTCCTCCGTGCTCAGAACTGAGACCAGGAGAAACTGAAGAAAAGAACGGCCAATGGAGGGATGAGAACTTAGTCACAGATCCTATGTACACATTTTATGGTTAAAAAGTAGGCTTCTAAAAATGTAAACAAACTTTTTATTGAGAGTTTTAAAATGTCGGTGTGTGCGGTGCGGGTGACTGTCATCTCTCTGCCTGCGCCCAGGAAGGTTGGGAGCTGCAGAGGGTCACTCCGCTGTTTAATATCTGCTGTCACTCTTCTTCTGGTTGGCATGGTTTGAGTCTGTGTCCCCACCCAAATCTCATGTTGAAATGCAATCCCCAGTGCTGGAGGTGAGGTCTGACGGGAGGTGACCGGATCACGGGCGCGGTGTTTTCATGGTGTGGTTGTTGCAATCCTGAGATCTCGTGAGATCCGGTTGTTTTAAAGTGTGTGGCATCTCCCTGCTCCCTCCTGGTCCTGTTCCTGTCACGTGAGACATCTGCTCCTGCTTTGCCTTCTGCCATGGGTCGAAGCTCCCTGAGGCTCCCCAGAAGCAGCAGCTTCCACGCTTCCTGTACAGCCTGCAGGTCCATGAGCCTATTATACCTCTTTTCTTTCCAAGTTACCCAGTCTCAGGAATGTCTTTGTAGCAATGCGAGAATCAACGAATACACTAGTTTTTCGGGCTTTGACGGAGGCTGATTCAGCGTCTTACTAACATTCCCTGCAAATGTGAGCCTCCTGGAATCAGCAGGGACAGACACTTGTACGGACTTGAACTTTTAGAGATGCTGCCAATTACCATCTCCCTCAAATGCAGAAACAAGTGGGATACTGAACTGGTCACACTCATCTCCTGCCCCTGGGGTCACTTTGAGAGTTTGCTGCCATTTTTTTCTGCGGTATTAATTACCTCCTGAATACGAACCTCTTAAATAACGCACACCAGCCGACGGACCCCAGAAGAGGGTCTTGCCACGCTGAGGTTGTGCTGCATCGCCTGGGGCAGGTGGTGTCCTATGGTGGCTGGCATGGCGTCCAGCACCTTGGACACTTTAAGTGCTTGCATAAAAGTTTGAATGAGGACGCAGATGGCCCCTGGGATAAAGTTCCATGTGCCTGCAGAGGCCTCTTTGGCTCATTAAGGCAAAAAGTGTTAACTGCACCTTGCCGCTGTCCCGGGTCCCAGTGGGGTGCACGGTGGTGAGTAGGCCCTGGCCCCACCCAGAAGAGCTTTCCCGGTGGCCAGGGCACTGCTGGTGACCTTCATCTGTTGGTACATTTGGGGAGTTTGTCTTCACCATGAAATTGCACCCCTCGGTCTCACCCAGCTGCTCAGCCAACCCTGCAGCCTCCACTGGAGTTATTCTTTGCTAATGAAAATGCGGGTAGTGGCAGGGTTAGCCCAGGCGTCTTCATGCCTTTCCTGCCTGTCAGCACAGAGGCACCCTGGGCTGAAAGGGACCTGCAGGGCCACGGCAGGGGAGGGACTCCAGAGGGGTCATGCCCCTGCTGGAGTGGCTGGGGTGGCTGACTTGTTCCTTTGTCACCAAGGCTTTCAGTGTGGCAGAGGCTCCTGAGGAAGGACAAGAGGATGAGACCATTTAAATCACCCCATGTCGGAAGAATCCTCGTCACCTTGTCTCAGTCCCCGATGTGCTGTGTGGGGTTGTGGGAGCTGTGAGGAAGTGTGGAGTCGTCGCGGGAATGGGGGAGGCCTGCTCTGTGAGTGGCCCCAGGGGTCCTCCTCATAGGCAAACGTGCAGCCCCTGCAAGTCCCAGCAGCAGGGCCATGGGCTAGAGTACATGGGCCCTGCCACGCCAGAGGCACCATCCCCTGCCAGGACTGCCGTTCTGTTTTCTGATCCTGAGTGCAACTTCACCACCAGCAAAAGCTGCACCGTCTTTCTTTTCCAGTCGGGAGAAACGGATGTCCCATCAATGAAGAGGAGGTTGACGGGCCTGTGGGATATGAGGAGAGATCATCATATTAGAGAAAAAAAGGGCTGTGCAGGGGCAAAGATGGCTGGGAAGAACCCACACCTCCCCTGCTCTGTCTCTCCCCCTCTTTCTCCATCTTTTTCTGTTTCTGTCCCCCTTTGTCTTTTTCTTCTCTCTCTCTCTGTCTCTCTTTTCTTTCTCTGTCTCTCACTTCCTATCCTCTCTCTCTCCCCATCTCACTGTCTCTATCTAGCTGTCTCTGTCACTCTCTATCTCTCTTTCTCTCTCTCTGTCTCTCTCTTTGTCCCTATGTCTCTGTCTTTCTCTGTCCCTCTCTGTCTCTTTTTATCTCGATCTCTATCCCTCTCTGCCTCTCTATGCCTCTATCTCTGTCTCTGTCCCTCTCTGTCTTTTTCTATCTCTGTCTCTGTCTGTCTCTCTGTCTCTGTCTCTCTGTGTCCCTCTCTCTGTCTCTGCCTATTTATCTGGCTCTGGGTCTCTGTCTCTATCCCTCTGTCTGTTTCTGTCTCTGTCTCTGTCTGTCTCTCTGCCTCTGCCTGCCTCTCTGGCTCTGGCTCTCTCTCTGTAGCTAGGGGATGCCTGTAGACTGGACACCTGCTGTTCCCTCCCCGGCCCGTGGCTGAGGGTGGACCTGCCCGTTCTCTTCTGCCCTCGTGGGGAGACGCCCAGCTGCTCTCCCAGCCCGTGGCTTCTGCTTTTTGGCTGCTGCCTCCAGGGTACCTGGCTGCTTATTTCTAGGCATGGGAAGCAAGAAGGAACCCATTTTGCACACATCTGCGGGGCTTTCGGTCTCCTCCTCTGATGTACTCAGTCGGCCTTGAGAGAGAAGGGTCCCTGCAGAAGAGAAGAGACTTTGCCTTCAGCAGCCGTGGGCCATGGGTCCCTTGTCCCCTGAAGTCTCTAAGGTTTGCTACCTTAGAGGAGGCTGAGCTGCCCTTCCATCGCTTCAGTCAAGCCCCCGGGAGCCTGGGGCTCTGCCCGGCCACTTCTGGAACGCAGGCAGGGAGCTGTGGGGCAGAACAACGAAAAAGCATTAGTTATCTTTACAAGGCTGTTAATGACGGGGTAAGCATGTTCAGGCTGCAATCCAATATGTAAGGATAATTACACTTGGAGTTGATGCTGCATCTCCACGGCACCCCTCGTGTTAACTCCTTCCAGCCCTCGTGGGCAGGCAGTAATGTTAGGGAGGCTCCGACCCGGGCTTCCTGGGGAAGAGGATGGAAAGACAGTCTTGAAAACGCTTTTGTGAGTCAACGTGAGGCTCTGCTCTATCTGAAGAGGTCACTCGACCCTGATTTTAGGAGAAAACCACTCTTTTTCTTCCCAGAATGGCACTTGACGGCAAGCTGGCTCTGAGAGGACCTCACTTCAAGGGCTAGATGGCAGTGTCAGGAAACGGGAGTTTTGTGGTGGTGCCTCCTGAATTTCCTTTGGGAACTTGGAACAAAAGCAAACAACCATGAAAGCCTCCAAAGGTCAGGAGACCGGCCAGGCCGTTGGTGCCGCCTCCTTCTGAGGGTCCAGAAGTGCGGCCGGGTTCACTGCTGTTTTCTCGTCTGGGGGACACACACTTGGAGGCACATTGTTTTCCTTCCTCCTTTTATCAATGCGTGATTTCACAGTAGCACGGCTCCCCTGACTTCCAGGAGCCCTCTGGTTGGACCACCCGGTTCACAGTCACTTTTGCCACAAAGAGCTGTTTACTGGCAGATCAATAAAAATCGTATTTTCGGAATTCATTGTCTCTCTGTGTGTTTTCCTTACGGTAATTCTGATGTGTAAAGAAATGCTTTTTTATAGTGGGCCTCGCTTAGTCTAAGTTTAGTCGAGGAAAAAAAAATTGTTTAATTTTTTTCATGAGAATGGCCATGGGCCTGGTCTCACTTCATGGGGGAGTGTGATGATGACGTTGCTCACAAAATAAAGAACCAAACAAAACAAAGATGAAAGACGCTTGACACATTTCTTTGGTCAGGAAATATTTGTACTGGTAGTGCAGTTTGCTACATGTGGGTTTTAACTGTAATATCTAAAATATTCCCACAGATTGAAAACACATTTATATTCTCCCTTGTTAAAATTAACTTCCAGCAGGAGGAATGTATAACATTTATATAGTGGGAAGTGGAATGAGGAATATCGGTTCTTTCAGCACAAAAAGAAACTTAGAGGGAAAAAAAGAAACAAACCTAGTTTGATGGTTTTCAAAATCATTTAGTCAATGGACCTTTAATACATACGGCAGAAGAGAGGAGAGCTGGTGTGTGGTGGCTGGGAGCCCCCCGGTCCAGGAGCTACCATTTACCTCGGCCGGGACAGACTCAGGGGCCTGGCTTGAGCCTGGGACTCCATGGAACAGGCAAAGTTGTTAGGGGGCATGTGGGAAGAAAGTGAGAGAGTTTACCTATTTGTATCTCTTTTTTTTGAGACGGAGTGTCGCTCTGTCACCCAGGCTGGAGTGCAGTGGCCGGATCTCAGCTCACTGCAAGCTCCGCCTCCCGGGTTCAGGCCATTCTCCTGCCTCAGCCTCCCGCGTAGCTGGGACCACAGGTGCTGCCACCTCGCCCGGCTAAGTTTTTGTATTTTTAGTAGAGATGGGGTTTCACCATGTTAGCCAGGATGGTCTCGATCTCCTGACCTTGTGATCCACCTGCCTCGGCCTCCCAAAGTGTTGGGATTACAGGCATGAGCCACCGCGCCCAGCCTATTTGTGTCTCATCTTTAAAGAAAACTTTTTTGTGACTTTTTACAGTGTAGATAACGTACTGATATAGTAGAACAGATGCATATACAGTCCTGCCTCACTTAACCACTGGGTTGTGTTCTGAGAAATTCGCGATCAGGGCTGGGTGCGGTGACTCACGCCTGTAATCCCAGCACTTTGGAAGGCCGAGGTGGGCGGATCTCAAGGTCAGGAGGGCGAGACCATCCTGGCCAACAGGGTGAAACCCCGTTCCTTCTAAAAATACAAAAAATTAGCCGGGTGTGGTGGCGGGCGCCTGTAATCCCAGCTACTCGGGAGGCTGAGGCAGGAGAATCACTTGAACCCGGGAGGTGGAGGTTGCAGTGAGCTGAGACCGTGCCACTGCACTCCAGCCTGGGCGACAGAGCGAGACTCCATCTCAAAAAAAAAGAAAAAGAAAGAAACATGTGATCAGGTGATTTCAGTATTGTGCAGACATTCTAGGTGCACGTACACAGACCTGGATGGTAGAGCCTGCTGCACACCGAGGCTCTGTGGAAGAGCCTGTTGCTCCAAGCCTCCCAACCTGGACAGCGGGATGCTGTGCTGAACACTGGAGGCAATCAGAACACAACAGTAAGGCTTTGTGTATGAGAACATAGGAAAGGTTTAAAAGACTTTTAAAATATGATACCAGGTCAGGGCCCTTACCGTGAATGGAGCTTGCTGGACAGGACGTTGCTCTGGGTGAGTGAGTGAGTGAGTGAGTGGTGAGTGAATGTGAAGGCCTAGGGCATGACTGTGCACTACTGCAGACTTTATAAACACTGCACACTTAGGCTACACTACATTTATTTTTTTAAATTGTCTTTAATAATAAATTAGCCTCGGGAAGCTGAGGCAGGAGAATCACTTGAACCCGGGAGGCAGAGGTTGCAGTGAGCTGAGATGACGCTATTGCACTCCAGCCTGGGCAACAAGAGTGAAACTACATCTCAAGATAAAACAAATAAATAAATTAGCTTACTGTAACTTGTTTACTTTATACACTTTAATTTTTTAAACTTTTGGACTCATTTTTAATAGTGCTTACCTTAAAATGCACACACATTGTACACTTGTACAAAAGTATTTTATTTCTTTATATCCTGATTCTATAAGCTATTTTTCTATTTGAATTTTTTTTTTTCTTTTTAAAATTGTTAAAAGCGAAGACACAAACACACACATTAGCCTGGGTCTAGCCTGGGCCTGCACAGCATCCAGATCACCAGTGTCAGGATCTTCTGCTTCCATATCTCGTCTCACTGGATGGTCTTTGGGGACAAGGACACGCAGGGAGCTGTCATCTCCTGTAATAACAGTGCCTTCTTTTGAACCCTCCTGAAGGACCTGCCTGAGGCTGTTTTACAGTTAACATTTTTTTTTAATAGGCAGAAGTATGCTGTCAAGTAATGATAAAATGTATGGTATAGCAAATATGTAAACCAGTAATATAGTTGTTTATTATCATTATCTAGTATTACGTACTATACATGATTGTATGTGCTATACAGTTACATGACCGGCAGTGCAGTAGGTTTGTTTACACCGTCATTAGCACAAACATGTGAGTAATGCATTGTGCTGTGATGTTGCCATGGCTGTGGCTAGGCAATAGGAACTTTTCAGCTCCAATATAATCTTATGGGACTCCCATCCCGCCCTGACCGAAATGTTATGCAGCGAATGACTGTATGTGGTTTATAAATACATAAATATACATCTCCTGGGAGTAGATTCTGAAAAGTTTTACTGCAGCGATGTACAATTTAAAAAGTTAGGAGACAAATGTGTTAATGGACATAGCTTTAAAAACACCTGTCGAAGGCATCTCTGGTCTAATGCATCTGTCCTCTTTGTGCTGTGAGCAAGGTGGGAGCCCAGGCTCCTGACCTGCTTACCCGTGCCCTCAGCATCACAGCTGGCGTCTGCCAGGCTCCCAAGCTCTGCAGGGAGGGGGATTGAACACTTAGAGCCTTCAATTGGCACAATCCCCACCAGATTAACCCTCACGCACCAAGTCCTTTGAATTTTTCCTTCTACTCCTTCCCTTATAAACATCTTCCTATAACAAACAAACTTTCTTTTTTTCTCCCCACAGATAGATTCATGGAAATAAAAAGTTTTTGAAATGAACTAATCACTGACACATACACAGGACTTAGGTGTGTCCTGTGTCAGCGATTAGGTTTCCTTGATTGTGAGTTTAGTCTTCAGTGCTGACAGAAGCTGGATGCAGCTGCTTTGTGAAGAAAGTCTTTAACAGAGGGCCATCTACCTATGTATGGGCCATAGGCCTGTGCCTTAAGTTCCGCTTTAGCAGCACCGTGCAAATTCAGACATACTGTGTTTCCATTATAACTTACTTTGTAATTTAACACATTTTATAATTCCCCTTTTAATTTCCTCTTTGACCCATGTGTCATTTAGTTTTTAAATGTTTGAAAATTTTCCAGGTATCTTTTATTACTGATTTTTAATTTAATTGCATGAGGGTGAGAGAACACACTTTGTTTAACCTGAAATGCATTATGATCCGTATTGTGGCCCAAAATACGGCTTATCTTGGTAAATGTGCTGTATGTGTTAGGTTGGTGCAAAAGTAATTGGGGTTTTGCCATTACTTTCTTTTTTTGGCGGGGACAGAGTTTTGCTCTTGTTGCCCAGGCTGGAGTGCAGTGGCACGATCTTGGCTCACTGCAACCTCTGCCTCCTGGGTTCAAGCAATCTCCTGCCTCAGCCTCCCAAGTAGCTGGGATTACAGGTGTATACCACCACGCCTGGCTAATTTTGTATTTTTAGTAGAGACGGGGTTTCTCCATGTTGGCCAGGCTGGTCTCAAACTCCTGCCCTCAGGTGATTCACCTGCCTTGACCTCCCAAAGTGCTGGGATTACAGGCGTGAGCCACTGCACCCAGCCCATGCCATTACTCTCAATGGCAATAACCATAATTACTTTTGCACCAAACTAATACTTGAAAAGAATGTGTATTCTGCTATTATTGGATGGAATGATTTGTTCGTTTCGATTAGGTCAGGTTGGTTGATAGTGATGTTCAAATCTTCTATATTTTTGATGATATCAGATTTATTTTTTTACCAGTTATGAAGGGAAGGTTTTTGAAATCTCCAACTGTAATTATAAATTTCCCTGGTTTTCATCTCTTTTCTTTTCTTTCCTTTTTTTTTTGCTTCATGTACTTATTAAGGGGGTACACCTTTAAGATTAAGTCTTCCTGAGTGATCACCTCCTCTATCATTACAGAATGACCTTAATTCTACCTGGAAATATTCTTAGCTTTAAAATCTACTTTGTCTATTATTAAAATAGTAATTCTAGCTTTTTTTGGCTAATATTAGCAAGGCACATCTTTTTCTATCTTTTCACTTTTAACCCACTTTTGTCTTGATTTTAAAGTATAGTTCTTATAGCCTGCATATAGTTTTGCCTTGTTCTCTTTTCTAGTCTGACAATATCTGCCTTTTAATAGGGGTACATAGAGACTTACTTTTAAGGTAATTAATTTGGTTAGATTTACGTCTGTCATCTTGCTGTTTGCTTCCTACTGATCTTTGTTCACTTTCCCTTCTTTTTCTGTCTTTTTTAGATTATAATTTATGTTTCATTTTTATCTTTGTTTTTGGTTTATTTGTTCTAACTGCTTTGTTATTTTAATGGTTGCTTTAGAATTCACAGCATACATCTTAACTTATCATCGTTTACCTTCAAGTAATATTATGTTACTTCATGTGTGGTATAAGAACCTAACAACAATTTACTTCCTTTTCTTCTCTCTTGGCTTTTATTTTGTCATTGTTTTACATATATTATGAATCCAAAATACATTGGAATTATTTTCACTTAGTTTGTCAATTTTCTTTTATACAAACTTAAACAATGAAAAGGTCTCATCCGTTTGCCCATGTGGCTACCATTTCCAGCACTCTGTGCTTCTTTCCATAGATCCCTGTTTTGATCTGGTGCCATATGCTTTCTGTCTGAAGGACTTTGGCAAACATTTCTCCTGGTAATGAAGTCTTTCAGCTGCTGTATGTCTGAAAACATCTTTACTTCACCTTGACTTCTAAAAGACATATTTTTTGGCTAGGTGTAGAATTCTGGATGGACAATTGTTTTCCTTCAGTACTTTAAAGTGTTCGTTCGCTATCTTCTTGCTTGCATTTTTTCAATGAGAATTCTGATATTATCCTTATCTATGTTCCTCTGTATGTAATGTGTCTTTTTCACTGGCTGCTCTTAAGATATTCTCTTTAGCACTGGCTTGAGCATTTTGATTACAATATGCCTTGGGGTGGTTTTCCTTATATTTCTTGTGGTTAATGTTGATTGATGTTCTTGGATCTGCGGATTTACAGCTTTCACCAAATTTGGAAACATTTTGACCATTTTTTCTTAAATATTTTTCTGTCTAGAGACTCCAAGTATACATATGTTAGGCCTCTTGAAGTGGTCCCAAAGCCCAGTGGTACTCTTTTCAATATTTTTTTGTTTCTGTTTTCTCTGTGCCTATCATCTGAACAATTTATATTGCTACATCACCAAGTAACTAATCTTTTCTCTTGCCGTGTTCTCATGTGTCATTGCATTATAGTTAGCAAAACTATATTTTGTGCTTGTAGAAGTTCAATTTGGACTTTTTAATATCTTTCTTTCTTATTAAATTCTGGACATTTAGAACATGATTACAATAACTTTTAATAACTCTTAATATCTTTGCCAATTCTAATATATGTCAGTTCTGGGTTGGTTTCAATTAATTGATTATTTACTCTATTAATAATTGTGTTTTCCTGCTTTTGTGTAGGCCTGTTAATCTCTGTTGGAAACTTTACTCTGTTGGGTGCTCAATATTCTTGTATTTACTTTTACTGTTAGCAGTTGGAAATAAGGCCCACCCACAATCTTCATCATCCACCAGTCCAAACTGCAGCATCAGCTCTAAGCATTTCTCATTACAGGCGAAGCTGATGGAAGCAACGGTTTAAGGAAAAAGCTTCTGTTGGTTTAGTGTTCTGTGTCTTTAAGGGATGTCATTCACTTCTTCAACAAGCACTTACCGTACAAGGTGGGATATGATGGTGAAGAATGCAGATACAGGCCCTGCCCGCATTCGGCTCTAGGAATGCAAGATCTGCATTTAGCACAGAATCACAGGTGGGAGCCATATACAAAAAGGGCAGAAATTCAGGGCAAGATGAGACCACCTAACAGAATAATGTAGTTTAGGAAGGTGGACAGTTAAGCAGTGGAAAAGACCTGATTAAATGTTTTTATTTTAGGCCATCATCCTAGCTGTGGTATAAAAAAAGTGCAGCTTTGCAGCATTTTGGAATTTATAGTACAACAGAAGAACAATGGCTATTTAGCTGTTCAGTGTTTTGAAAAATATATTTTCTGATTCAAAATACCTCCTTCCTTCTCTTTTTCTCTTTCTTTCTTTCTCTTTCTTTCTTTCTTTCTCTCTCTCTCTTTCTTTCTTTCTTCTTTCTTTCTTTCTTTTCCTTCCTTCCTTCTTTCTTTTTTCTTTTCTCTTTTCTTTCTTTCTTTCTTTCTTTCTTTCTTTCTTTCTTTCTTTCTTTCTTTCTTTCTTTCTTTCTTTCTTTCTTTCTCTCTTTCTCTCTTTCTCTCTTTCTCTCTTTCTCTCTCTCTCTCTCTCTCTCTCTCTCTCTTTCTCTCTTTCTCTCTTTCTCTCTTTCTCTCTTTCTCTCTTTCTTTCTTTCTTTCTTTCTTTCTTTCTTTCTTTCGTTTTGCTCTTATCACCCAGGCTGGAGTGCAACAGTGTGATCTCGGCTCACCGCAACCTCCGCCTCCTGGGTTCAAGTGATTCTCCTGCCTCAGCCTCCCAAGTAGCTGGGATTACAGGCATGTGCCTCCATGCCCGGCTAATTTTGTATTTTTAGTAGAGACGGAGTTTCTCCATGTTGGTCATGCTGGTCTCAAACTCCCAACCTCAGGTTATCCCCCTGCCTCAGCCTCCCAAAGTGCTGGGATTGCAGGTGTGAGCCACTGTGCCTGGCCCACCTCCTTTCTGACTTGGGTCATTTCTGACTTCTTCAAATAACAAGAATATTCTTCTCAAATCTGGGGATGTATTCAGTCCACATGGTCATAGATCTTAAAGAAGCCATTTTATCCTGCACTTTCCCTTTTGCTGGGTGTTTCCAAACTCTCCTGGAACTGAGCTAGAGCAGTTGTGTCTTTAAGGGATGTCATTCACTTCTTCCGCAAACACTTACCGTACAAGGTGGGATGTGATGGTGAAGAATGCAGATACAGGCCCTGCCCGCATTCAGCTCTAGGAATGCAAGATCTGCATTTAGCACAGAATCACAGGTGGGAGATGTATACAGAAAGGTCAGGTCCTTGAGAATCGATCCACACTGACAAGTGATCCTAAGTTGCTGCTGCCAACGTCAATTCTACTTTTGTGGGCTCCTGGTAGAAAATATGAAAACCAGTCTTGTCCCTCTTGATGAGTATCTCTATTATTATCATCATTATTTGGAGGAATTTTAGAAACGTGCTGTGTTTTGCAAAAGGGCGCAAGCTGCCAAATGCATTTCAGCTCCTAGAACGGAGCTAAAACTTGACTGTTAGAGCTGAAGTTTACACACAGTCCTGCAATGTAAACTTTTGTTTCCAGTTATGTATCCTTTACGACGAATTACTCTCCTGTGTTACAAACTCTATAATCTCACATTTCTGAATATACTGAGAATGAGCAATACCAGGATTTAAAACAGACCATAGGGGGCTCATTAGAGTTGAAGATGCTGCAATTAGGTAATTTCACTCTGAAGGATTTTTACAATTCACTTGATTATACATGGCCATCAGCTATTTTTTAAAATCCCGTTTGCTGTAGATAAAGAAAGTAATATTATTTAAGGTAATCACAAAATGCCACACTGCATTGCAGACAAAACTTAGTGTCCAGCTCAGCCAGGTTCCGAGTTGCTTCGTGTTTATCAAACAGGAGGGCATTCGGTGCCCCTGCCCATACACCTACTTGCAAACATCTCCACAGACCCAGTTCATGCCCCCATCTCAAGGCATGTTTGTGCCCTGTTAAAGTGGTGACCTTATCTTTTTTAAGTGTATGCATATGGCTTAAAACACATTAATGACTTTTCAAAATCATTCAGGTTTTTGTGTGGTAATTTCAATTAACTAGATTTCAAAGCAGGTGGGCATGCTGCCAACAGACGGACCAACCCAGGGGTGGAATTCTGGTATTTTCTGTCAAATACCACATGCCATTAAGGGAAGGTGTTTCAAACAAAAAGGGGGAGTCCAACTATGCCAAGTTGTAAACAGTTTTTTTTTTTAATGTTCTGTTTTTACCGTAATTTAAGGTTTTGTGCCAAGCCATAAATATTTCTAATTTTAGCTCAGATCATTAATCTCAAACACCGTATGCATCTTTGTCTATTCAATTCCTAAACTCTGCATTTTGGAAAAGCCTGGAGAGAAGTGGCAGGTCCTCTAATTATCTGACTCTGTGCTTGTTCACCAACGGTGCTTCTGACCACTCACAGTTAATTCGTGGCAGCACAGCCAGGCGCCTGTCAACTCTAATGGATTCATCACTATTAATAAGTTAGGCGCCTAATTTCCTACGAGTTGGCACTAGCAGTGACACTGAGAACAGATCACATGTCTCAGCTGACGTGCTGATTCTTCCCTGCTGAAATGGACCTTTCTGCCAAAGTCAATGAGAGAAACTGACAGTGCTGGATGACTAACCCTCCCTCTCATGCAGGGCATTTGGCAGCTTGCGCCCTTTTGCAAAACACAGCACGTTTCTAAAATTCCTCCAAATAATGATGATAATAATAGAGATACTCATCGAGAGGGACAAGACTGGTTTTCATATTTTCTGCCAGGAGCCCACAAAAGTAGAATTGACGCTGGCAGCAGCCACTTAGGATCACTTGTCAGTGTGGATCGATTCTCAAGAGCCTGCGCCACACTCCACTGCCCGCGTTGTTGGCCAAACAAATGTGTATCATTGACCTAAGTTGAAAGGCTAATTTCTGGTCTGTTGGAAAGGATCGAGCAACAGAGAATGAAGCCCTTCAGCAAGCCTCTTAGCCTCTTCGTTATGGAGAAATGTCTGGAGAGCTGTATACTGGTTTTTATTTGCTCAGTAGCCAGACATGCCCTCTCAAAGTAATAATGTCCAGAGAACTGATGTGATTTTGCAATTTTACTCTCTAGATGACCTGGGCATGCTCTGGGCACTAACTGCTAATTCAGATGCAATTTTACTCTCTAGATGACCTGGGCATGCTCTGGGCACTAACTGCTAATTCAGAAGACGTGCGCTCCCAGGAGAGAGAGAAGGGCGATGCGGAGACAGGAGATCATCTCTGGCACCCAAGACAAAGCACTGGGAGGCACCGCTCTCCTTCGTGTTACATCAGAGGCATGGAGAAATAGGCCATAAAAATTCAATGACCCAACTTCATCGGTTGCAAAATTAAGATGTCGCTTTTATAGGGAGGAGTCACTGAAGTTTCAGGGCTTATTTTACTTATTAATTTGTGGGATAAACGGAAGGCTAAAGAAAAGAAAAAAGATATGAGTTTTTTTAAATATCAGCTTGAATTCTTACTTTCTTTGCTAATAAATCCATGATATGTCTTTAAGTTCAATAACATTTCAAATTCAAATGTTTGTTTTAGAGTTTAGAAATGCATTAGAAATTTGTATACTACCCACAATGATCTATAAATTTACTATCAAAATACCAATGGTGTTCTTCACAGGAAAAGAAAAAGCTATTCTAAAATTTGTGTGGAACCACAAAGACCCCGCATAGCCAAAACAATCCTGTGCAGAAAGAACAAAGCTGGAGGCATTGCACTACCTGACTTCAAAGTCGACTACAAAGCTAAGTAACCAAAACAACATGGTACTGGCATAAAAACAGACACATGGGCCAGTGGAACAGAAGAGAGAACCCAGAAATAAATCCACGTATTTATATCCAGCTGATTTTCAACAAAGATGCCAAGAACATACCCTGGGGAAACAATAGTCTTGTCTTTGTTAAGGCCTCAAAAGCACAGGCAACAAAAGTAAAAATAGACAAATGGGATTATATCAAACTAAGAAGCTTCTGCACAGCAAAGGAAACATCAAAAGAGAGAAGAGACAGCTGGAGAATGGAAGAAAATATTTGTAAACTATTTGTTTGATAAGGGATTAATATTCAGAACATACAAAAACTCAACTCAACAGCAAATAAAAATAATAGTAATCTGATTAAAATATGGACAAAAGAGCCACAGAGACAGGTCAGAAGATGTACAAATAGCCAGTAAGTCTATGAAAAAATACTCAACATCACTAATCATTGGGGAAATTCAAATTAAAACCACAATAAAATATTCTCTCACCCCAGTTAGGATAACAAAAAGACAAAAAATAACAAATGCTGGCAAAGATGTAGAGAAAAAGGAAAACATTATGAAAAACAGTATGGAGATCTCTTAAAAAACTGTAAATAGGACTACCAGATGATCCAGCAGTCTCTCTACCAGGTATGTACCCGGTATGGACTTGGATTTCTTTTCAATCCAAGGGAAAAGGAAATCAACACGTTGAGGAGACATTTGCACTTACGTGTTTAATGCAGCAGTATTCACAATAGCCAACATAGGAAATCAACCTAGATGACTATAGCAGATGAATAGATCAAGAAAATGCGGTACATGGTGCATATATACAATGGAATACTATTCACCAAAAAACAGAAATCCACTCATTTATGGCAAAATGGTTGAGCTTGGAGGACATTATATTAAGTAAAATTGGGCAGACACAGAAAGACAAATACAGCATGTTCTCATTCATATGTGGAAGCTTAAAAATTTGAAAGTCGGCCGGGCACAGTGGTTCACGCCTGTAATCACAGCAGTTTGGGAGGTTGAGGTGGGTGGATCATGAGGTCAGGAGTTCGAAACCAGCCTGACCAACATGGGGAAACCCCGTCTCTACTAAAAATACAAAAATTAGCCGGGTATGGTGGTGCACACCTGTAATCCCAGCTACGCAGGAGGCTGAGGCAGGAGAATCTCTTGAACCTGGGAGGTGGAGGTTGCAGTGAGCCAAGATGGTGCCACCACACTCCAGCCTGGTGACAGAGTGAGACTCAGAACCTCTACAGCAAGACTCTGTCTCAAAAAAAAAAAATAAAAAAAGTGTAGGAGCAGAGGATAGACTAGTGGTTACTGGAGGCCAGGACGGTAGCAGGGGAGACTGGATAGGGAGAAGTTGGTTAATGAATACAAAATTACAGCTAGGGAGGAGGAATAAGTTCTAGTGTCCTATAGCACTGTAGGGTAACGACAGTAAACAACCATTTATTGTATTTTTTCAAATAGCTAGAAGAGAGAATTTTGAATGTTACAAACGCAAATAAATGATAAAGATTTGAGGTGACAAACTGCTAATTATCCTGATTTGATCATTGTACATTATATACATCTATCAAAATATCACATTGTACCCTATAAATATGTGCAATTATTATGTATCAATTAAAAATATAGACTTAAACATTCTTATATGTCAAATGAAAATAATTGAGGAACAGCTTTACTCTAAAACAAAGTGTTCTGATCATCTTCTATGAGAACAAGGAGAAGGATGAGAATGTGAGGAAAGTTGGTTTCCGTGATAACCTCAAGTCTAATGAGAAGCAATAAGACATTGAGGCAGTCACAGAATTGTCTGTTCCAATGATACACAAAGCAAGAAAGAAGTATTAATAAATATTTATTATGGATGTTCTACAAATTATCCCTCTAAAGTTTGTGTACTCTTTTGAGTTTCTTGAATACGTGAATTTCTTTCTCACCAAATTTGGAAAATATTTGGCCATGACTTTTAAAACATTCTCCTTCTAGAACTCTAATTGCACTCACTGCATCTATTTGAGAGCTTTTGGTTTGGTCGCTGAGGCTTCTTCACTTGCTTTCTTTTTATCCTGTTTTCTCTTTGCTCTTCAAATTGGTTAATTTCTATAGATTGATGTCCAAGTTCGCTGAATCTTTCTCTTGACCTCTGCACTCTCCCGTTATGCCCATTTAGTAACATTTTCATTTTAGATGTTGTATTTTCAGATCTAGAATTACCATTTGGCTGTGCTTTCCTAGTTGTGCATTAATTACAAGTATGATTTCCCTTATGTCCCAGAGCTGAGCTTAAAAATCCTTATCTGTTCATTACAACATCTGGGTGATTCTGCTCAGTCTTCATTGAAACTCACCTTGAGTTTCTTCGAATTTCTGATTTTTGATCCTGTTCTGGATGTTGCAAATGACTTGCTGTAGAGGTTCTGAATTACGGTATATTCCTCTGCAGAGTATTGAATTTCCATTTTAGCAGATAGTTAACTAAACTGGACTGAAACTCCAAACACCGTCTCTCTAGTGTGCTGCCTTCCTCCAAGTGTAGACTCCCCTTACTTCTGCCTGCTTCTCTCCAGTGCCTCCAAATAGTTGTTTTTTAAAAACATTTTGACTAGTGTTTATAGTTGTTACTTGCAAGAGATTTAGTCTGACAGGAGCTGCTGTTCTGCTACCAGAACGTGGAAATCCTTTTCAGTCTTTTGAACTATCAAATGTTAGTGATATTCCCACTTCAGGAATCTACTTCTAGGCATTGCTGTTTATAAATTGTGTCTTTTCTATGGCACGTTTTGACCGAGCTATCAAATCCACGTGCAATGTGCTGGGATGGAAAACGCATGCTGGGGGTGTCGGGAGACCTGCTTCGCCTAAACCTGCTGGCCTTGGACTGGCCACTCCCCCTCATGGAGCCTGGTGTCTCACCCATGAGGTGTGCAGGCCAGACTGCTGACATTCCTGGAAAAAGCAAATCTCAGTAAAAGTTCAGTGGGATGCTTTTATTCTGAAAAAGAAGCGTCTGATGAAATAGGAGTATTTACATCTTGGTGGGAGATAGGCCTTCCTTGCTCCCCACCCACACCCTTACCTTAAATTTTTAAGCCCAAGTGACGAACTTCTAATTGCAGAAGCAGGTATACATTTAGGGTTGAGGCCAGGACATTTCAGAGGCCAGGTAGGTCCCGTAGGCCTCTGTGCACACGCGCGCACCCCCCTGCCCTAGACACATCTCTCGTCTCAATCTAAGTCCTAAGTCAACACTGAAAATAGATCTTAAGGCAAGAATTTTGTCCCTTCTATATTCTAAATGTAAACTAAACTACAAATCCGTGTGTAATTATTCAGGCCTGGAGGCTGCAGTGCTGTATACACATCGCGGCACTGTGAACAGTTCCCAAGTTTATTTAGTGCTGAGTGCTACGCCGTGCATGTCAGAGCTGAGAATGATCCTGTCTGTGGTCTCCACTCCTCTGGGGGCATTCTTAGTGCTCTGTGACTAACACGCAGGACCTGTCATGTGCACCGCAGGCAGGGCTGTTGAATCATGCCAATCTGAGAGGCCAACAACACGTCAATTAACTGGAAACATTAACTAGGAGTGGGGTCGGGGAGGGGAGAAACGTGAGTGGGGGAGAGACACAGACATACAGACAGAGCCAGGGGAGAGGAGAGAGAGAAGAAGAGAAAGAGAGGAGGAGAGGGAAGAGAGGATAGGCAAGAGAGAGGCAAAAAGACAGAGAGTGAAAGAAGAGAGAGATGGAGAGAGAGAAGGAAAGATGAGAGGGATAAAGATGGAGAAAGTGGAGGAGCCGAAAACAACAGTTGGAGAGAAAGAAAGGAGAGACAGAAAGAGAGACACTGAGCCCTGGGGGCAGAGGGAGGGATGGCCGGGCTGGAGGCAGGGGGCCTGGGAGCCTGGTGGAGTCAGTCCATGAGGCTGCTCTGAGACGTCACTGGGGGCAGGGAGAGCGTTATCCAGAACTTTAGTACAGTCTTCTTTCTAGAAAACAGAGCTACCAGAAAGGGCTCATGTCCAGATCTGAGGTCTACTTGTTTGTTCCCAAAGATCCAAATCTAAGTTGCTTTTAGATTCTACTCTGTCCTTCCATGGAGTCTACTCTAATGACCGTGACCAGGCCTCTGGCCTCCTTCAAGGAACAACCAGAATTTGAGGGTCTGGCCACAGGTTTTGGCCTCGCCTCAGAGGGTTTGGTGAGGGCTTAGCGGGTGAAGAGAGCTTGCTCCGGGCAGTAGCTGTCGGCCTTACTTCTGTATTTGCTGCAGTATCTGCTGTGCCCTGTAGAACATTTATGTCACTAGGTTTTTACAAAAATTGCTTTTTGACGTCCTGCTTTAGTGACGAGTTGTCAGGTTTTCCTTTGTTGAAGTGGCAAGAGGTGAGTAGCTCAGGCCAAGCTTAAAGCTCATGCTTGAGCCCTGATGTGCTCAGCTCCTGCTGAAGAGTCTCCGGGGCAGCACCTGCCTTTCCGGGAAGCCCCCCTGAGGGTCACGGAGACTCGGAGAACACCTAGTGATGACTGCCTGGACCTCCTTCGTCTACTGGGATTCAAACTCTGTTCCTGGTGATGTGGAGGGCTCCTTCTCTCCAGGTTCTAGCACAGCCTCACCAGCAGGAGCTCCTTTCAGAAACGACGGTGCTGGCAGCTCTGACTAAACAGTTCGGCCAATAGGATACTAGGGGAGCCGGGTTCAAACCTCGTTTCCAGGATCTTGCTGGGCTGAGAGCCCTTGGAGGAGGGGTTTCAGTGTGAGTCTGGAGTAAAACAGATCCAAACTCAGTGTCACAAAAACATGCGGCTGGAACGCCCGTCCTTCATCCTGGCCTCTGGAGAGGGCTCCAGGCTTGACGATGCTTCTCCCTGCCTCCTGAGAAAGCAGTATTTGCCCTTTGTTTCTCTGGGAGCTGCCAGGGCATATCTTAGAAGAAATCCTACTTCCACCCCTACTTCTGCAGCTGACCGACCGCACGTGATGTGTGTGTTAAAGATGACCGTCAATAGCTAGGACATTAGCTGAGCCGGTCGCCTCCATGGTGCAGGCGGGGCGGGCGGGGGGTGGCATCCTGGTGAAAAACAGCACAATAGACCAGCAGCCTCAACTATCCCCTGTCTCCTCTGGAAAGCGGTGGTGACGGAGGAGTAAAGGGAAGATACCTTTCCAGGCCCCATGGAGTTGACATTTCCGTTCTTCATGCGGCCAGCTGCATTCCTGTCTTGGAAACGGTGGGCTCCTCAGGTCACTCCTAGATTTCCCATGTTTCAGTGAATTCCTGAATATGAACACTCAATCCTGAAGGCAATCTGTGCATGCCATTCTCTGGCATTTTTTTGTTATTTTGTTATTACATATATATTTTTGGAGGCAAGGCCTTGCTCTGTTATGCAGGCTGGAGTGTAGTGTGATCAGGACTCACTACAGTCTTGAAATCCTGGGCTCAAGTGATCCTCCCACCTTAGCCTCTCAAATAGCTGGAACCATAGGCATGCACCACCATGCCTGGCTAATTCTTTTTTTAATTTTGTTTTTGTAGAGACAGGGTCTCACTATATTGTCCAGGGTGGTCTTGCACTCCTGGGCTCAAGCAATCTTCCTGCTTTGGCCTCCCAAAATGCTGGGATTACAGGCGGGAGACTCTGTGCCTGGTCCAGAATCCTATTTTGAAATAAAAAATTGAGAAAAGAAGAAAGAAACTGGGTGTCTCGGCCAGGACTGTGAGCTTCGGGAGCCAGGGCTGCACCTAACGTGGCGTCTTCATATCCTCTCTGGAGGCTGAGCTCAAGTCCTTGAAGGGGGCAAAGGCCCCAGGGTGCTCATCAAGTCAAAACATCAGTTGTGTGTTGGGATAGACCTTGAATCTGTACCTTCTAGAATGTCAAGGAGTAATTTGAAAGGACTGCGTTTCTCACCACATCCCCCACCTCCCCGCCCCCACCCATCCGGTCTGTGGCTGCTCAGCCACATTCTTAGATGTGAAATATCACGCGATGACACTGTTTGTATCCCTGTCTGTCTGTCTGTCTCTGCAGCTAGTTTTCAACAATACGCTCTTTCATTTGAGTGGAATGTCAAGATTCCTGAGCCAGACCAAGTTCACTTGGGAAAACAGGCTTTCCAGATGTGTCGATGAGAGGCTGGGAGGGGAGGCACGAGGCATGTGCTTAGCGAGCCAGGTGGGAATACTCGGCCATGAGGGGCCAGCTCTCTTGGTAGCAAGGCTATGGGGAAGTGGCTTTTATCTTGAACTTAAGTCACCCTCTCCCCTGCATTTGGACTGCATTTGGAATGCTTCCAAGACATTTCTATAAAATTACTTTTATGTGTTATAAAATGAAATGTGTAGTACCAGGGACAAAGAAGTAATGATAATCGCAATTACAGCTGCCACAAAAGTATCACCCAGACATCAGCTTGTGGTTTCCAGTCCCGTCTTCCCTCCGCTGTGTGACGTCAAATGAGCCACGTGGCTTCTCAACACCTACTTTTTCTGTGATACTCACCGGCGATCCACCTGCAAATGGCGCTCAACGTCTTATTCACATATTGGAGGAGAATTTGTGCTTAATTATGCACTTTCTTTCTCAGCTTCTAGCTACTTGACACAAGCTGGGCAAAACTGGTTCACAAAATGGGTTGTCACTGGATAACTCCAAATGTATGTTACAAAAAGACGTATAAATGTATAATAAAAACAGCTCTGCAGTTGGGATGAGTAAAATATGGCTGCTTAATCTTCATATAATGAAAGGCCATACCGGGGAACTCCTCTGGTAGAATTTGCAAGATTTCAACTGCCATAGTCTTCAAAAGTAGGAAAGATGTGACTGATGTGAAATGATATCCAGAAGTGGATGGACATTAGGGCTTTACATTTTTCGAAATGTGTCTAAAATTTTCGAAATTTGTTTATAGTCATGTCCTGAAGCCCACACCCCTGCCCTGTAGTGGGCGTGCAGTTCATGGTCACACCACCCTTTCATGCAAGACGTGACTATAGCGCAGTGGGAGTGGTCAGTGGTGTCTCTGCTCCTTATGATCCAGTGCACTGTCCGTTCACAGTTTTGAGGATACTTGTTGGATGTTCTCAACTCCCTGATCTGAAAAACATCACATATGGTACATGGAAATTTTAGAATGATAGCACTAGTCTCTGACTTTCATTTCCTTTTTTTCTCCTTTTTCTTTGTCTCTCCCTCTCTGTTCCTCCTACCCCAGTACTGTGCTCCACTGGCACTCCCCCGGCCCCATCCCCAAACCACACACACACACGCGTGCACACACACACGCACATGCGTGCACACACACACGTGCATGCACACACACGCAGGCACATGCACACACACACGTGCACACACGCACATGCATGCACACACGCACACACACATGCACATGCGCACACACGTGCACACACACACACTTCATTGGTTCTTCCTGCAGTGGACAACCGTTAGGTTTTGTCGTTACTGCTCTGATGGTGTAGCTTCACTGGCCAGCATCTAGAGTTCCATTCTATACGTTGCATGTTGGGAGAGGGGGATCCCCTCAACGTATGAATCTTAGTGGTAGGCAGGGTGCTGTGTCCATTTGTAAAACCCTGAAGGGGCCAGGCATGGCCTCTTCCTTCCCCTGGCATGTTGATGGGGGGCCAGCTTTGGGAAGCTGGATGGCTCGTGTGAGATTCTGAACACAGAAGGAGGTGCGAAGATGCAGAGCTGGCTGGAGGCCATCTGTGAGAGGGACTGGTTCTGTGGATGCGTCCTTGGCCTGTCCTTGGCCACCCAGATGGACCTGCTTCCTGCTAATTTCACAAACTTGCTTCTTGGCCTTCCTGGTGATTTCATAGCTACCTAATAGCCTTCCAGGAAACCTTTTTTTCTCACTACTTTAGCCAGAATCCATTTCTGTTATTTGCCACCAAGAACAATGACTAGTACACAGGGATTCAGATAGTCTTCATTTTCCTCCGTTTCTATTTGCCGTGAAAATAATTTGGCTAAAGGTCATTATTGTTGGTTGTAGAAAATGCACAGTCAGTATGTTTAGGAACTGTAGTTCGCTTGGTTTAGAAATGCAGACCCAATTTGCCTGAGGTTGGCATCACAGTGGGACTACTAAAGCTGCAGAGGTCCGCTAGTGCAGAGGTAGAGGCAGCTGCTGTTAATGTAGGCAGTTGTGCTGTCGTGCTGTTCTCTGTCTAAAACGCCCAGGCCTTTTCTCCAAGCCACTCTAGTGCACAGGTCTGGATGGGCGAAGTGAGCAAGGATCCCTGCCATGATCCAGCAGACGGGACTGTGTCCACTTCAGTCCCAGTGTGTCAAGTCCCACCTGAAAGTTTAGCTTTATAAAAAAAGAATCTCCCGTCATGTGCATATTCTGTTGTCAGACAATGAAAACATCACAGCTCAACTAATTTTTCCTTTTAGGCTTAGTTGGTGGAATTGCTACAGCCAGGCTTGTTATTCAGATGTGGTCGTCTTTTCGTCCTGGAGCTGGCAAGCTTCAGTCCTTCTTCCTCATGTCTGTCTTTCTTTCTTTCTTTCTTCCTTTCTTTCTTTCTTTCTTTCTTTCTTTCTTTCTTTCTTTCTTTCTTTCTTTCTTTCTTTCTTTCTTTCTTTCCTTCCTTCCTTCCTTCCTTCCTTCCTTCCTTCCTTCCTTCTCTCTTTCTTTCTTTCTTTTCTTTCTTCTTTCTTTCCTTCCTTCCTTCCTTCTTTCTTTCTTTTTTCTTTCTTTCCTTTCCTTTTCTTTCTTTCTTTCTTTCTTTCTTTCTTTCTTTCTTTCTTTCTTTCTTTCTTTCTTTCTTTCTTTCTCCTTCCTTCCTTCATTCTCTCCCTTTCTTTCTTTCTTTCCTTCCTTCCTTCTTTCTTTCTTCTTTCTTTCCTTTCCTTTTCTTTCTTTCTTTCTCTTTCTTTCTTTCTTTCTTTCTTTCTTTCTTTCTTTCTTTCTTTCTCCTTCCTTCCTTCCTTCATTCTCTCCCTTTCTTTCTTTCTTTCCTTCCTTCCTTCTTTCTTTTCTTTCTTTCATTTCTTCCTTCCTTCTTTCCTTCCTTCTTCTTTCTTTCTTTCCTTCCTTCCTTCCTTCTTTCTTTTTTCTTTCTTTCCTTTTCTTTCTTTCTTTCTTTCCTTCTTTCTTTCTTTCTTTCTTTCTCCTTCCTTCCTTCATTCTCTCTCTTTCTTTCTTTCTTTCTTTCTTTCCTTCCTTCCTTCCTTCCTTCCTTCCTTCCTTCCTTCCTTCCTTCTTTTCTTTCTTCCCTTTCTTTCCTTTTATTTTTTCCTGGAATCTCTGTTACCCAGGCTGGAGTGCAGTGGCGTGACCTTGGCTCACTGCAACCTCCGCCTCCTGGGTTCAAGTGATTCTCCTGCCTCAGCCTCCCGAGTAGCTGGAATTACAGGCATGGACCGCCACACTCGGCTAACTTTTGTACTTTTAGTAGAGACGGGGTTTCACCATGTTGGCCAGGCTGGTCTTGAACTCCTGACCTCAGGTGATCCGCCCGCCTCAGCCTCCCAAAGTGCTGGGATTATAGGCTCGAGTTACCGCACCCAGCCTGTTTTGTTCTTTATGCTGTAGTTTAATTTCTAAATCTGTGTGAGTTGTAGTATAAAACACAGTAGTAAGTCTGTGTCTGCAGACATGTATGTGCATGCAGCGATGCCACTACCTGTGCATGGAGTGCATGGAGATGTCACCAGTGCATGGCACCACCTGAACCCCACCGGGTCCTGTATGGCTCCCCCACTGATGCCCCTTGTCCTCAGGGTGGAAATGAGGCCTCTCTCAGTGTAGCTATGTAGGGCTTAAAACAGAAGTATCCTTTTAAATAAGAGCCCAGGGGCTGCCCCCCACTGTAGCTCCTACACTTTTCTCTTTGTACATGGTATCCAGAGCTGAGTTGGAAGAAAAAAGTATGTTTCTGAACAGAGTATGAATCTGTGTGATCATTTTGAATTTTTGTCCAAGTTAACACCATGTGCCGTGTGCCAGACATTGAGACAGAACCCTCTGGTTTGGGCATTTGGATAAAGGATAAGTGTGAATAATATTGGAGACAGGTGCAGGAAGAGAAAGTCGATAGATATGAAATTAAAGCGACTGCTTGGATCCCTTAAAGTCATCAAACTAAGCAGCAACTTCTCTGGGCCTTTCCCCCTTACACACAGGCCGTGAGGACCCGGATTTGGTAAGAATGATGGTTCTTTGTGTTTTTAAATCAGAAAGAATCAACAGATAATGGGCATTTTGCTCTATTGCTAACTTCCTGGCCAGCAGCAGGACCAGAGTGGCCTGTGGTCACTGAAGTCACCACCTGCTCACCCAGCATTGTGGCATATCCCTGGATTCTTTGAAGAGCTCTCCCTCACCTCCTGACTTCCCATCCCTACCCCTAGTCCAGCCAGTTCTGACATGCTCAGACCTTGGGCTTTGGTGAAGCCCACAGTTGGTACCACCAGTACTTGTGCAAACTTGGGCCACTCCCTTGGTTTTCCAGGACCCACTTCTACAACTGTAGAATGACTGATTGATCTGGGTCAAATCCAGGCGTCTTGGGTTCCTTACATTCTATATGACGATGATTTCCATTCTGGACTGAGGGTAGGTGGCAGCTGTGAAGCCTTGGAATGCATTAAGATCCCATTAGGTGGCACAGGGTGTAAACATGAGCCTAAATCTGTTGGGCTTCAACAGGTAAATACTCGACTCCTGGGCGGCAGCTGGAACGTGTCTTCACCTGCCCTTCATCCGAAAAGCTCCCCAAGGACTTTACACCCACCAGGGGCAGTGCCGGCTGATCCATGGCAGCCCCCGGGAAGAGCCATTTGTTTACCTCCCTGTCTTGGAATTTACCTCTAAGAGAGGCCTGAGAACAGGGGTGTGTGGGTTTGTTTGCTAAAATGCTGAGGCTACTAACATCTGGGTAATCATGAGCTGTGAACCCGGGTAAATCCCTTTCAAGACATTTCTGCGGGATTCAGTACTGAAAGCTTGTTCGTGTGGAATACTTTAAAGACAGAGGTGAAAAATTTCAACCGTGGAATTAATCCCCAAATTAATCTGTGTTGAATTAGGGGAGCTGTGCATGGCCGTCGTTCTTTTCACAGGTAACTCCTTCCCAAGTGCCATCCACACGTCCCCAACCTCCTCCTGGCCTGTGGAATCCCCGTGGCACTGTCATCTTTCTTTCTCGCCAAGTGGAAGGACTTCAGTCTATTTCTATCAATAGAATGGGGAGAGAAAAAAAGCAAACACAGAATTTTAGCTGTGGTTCCTTTTCAAAAGTAACAAGCCTACTGCTCCAGAAAGGGTGGTAAAAGGAGGTGATTAAAAAATCATCAATGTTTACTTCCTCTATAGACAAAGGAGGAGCAAATGATGAGGAAAAATCCTTGGGAAACATTCACCTTTCTCACCCAACACAATGGAGCATACAAACGTGCCCGAGCCTATGGATTCCGCCGGCTTGGATGGATCCTGGATCGGGTCCGTATAGAAAAAGGCTTGGCAGGGGTTGCCGAAAGGATTATTGAAAATCGGGGGGGACAACCTGAGAAGGACGTTCAAGTTATCTATTTCCAAGTTAACCATCCATCATGGTTTGCTCAGAAAGTGCCACTTCATGCCTGGTGTTCCAGTGTAATTATTAACAGCACCCAAGTGTGTGCCAGTTTGGATGACAAATAATGTGGCTGCTCTCTCTTTAACCCTAGCCTTCAGCATTTTTTGCTTAGTTTTAAAAATGTTTTTCAGGACTCCCACCCCATTGTACATGGCCTCTGCCAAGCTGATTTTCCTCAAGCGCTGCTTTTACCCTGCCTCCAGCTGCTTTACACCTGCCTAGAGGATGGTGTCCTGCATGCTTGGGTGATCATATGAGCCCCGCATGGGCCTCACTCAGATATTTGTTGGGTGCCTAGTATGTGCATTGTACTGTGTTCACCATCGGTCCACACATCCTTCTAGAATTCGCCTTTTGTTAACCCCTTTAAAAGAGCTCACAGAGCCCCTGAGCTCTGTCTATCTGCCCCTTTTGAGTCTTGCCCACCCTTCAGGGCTGAGCTTAGCATCATCTTTCATGGATCACTTGTGCCCACGCTGCTCCCTGTCTACCCATCATTAATTCCTGACCTTTAACTCCTCCCTTCTACCTCCCACACCACGGTATTGCTATTAGGAAACTGTCTTTTAACTAGTTTGGTTATAATCTAAGCTGCTGTTAGGAAAACGCTAAATATAGTGAATTAAGTAGGACGGAGTTTCTTCCTGGTGGTCACAGTCCAGGGGTGAGTGGTCTAGGGCTGGTGCGGTGCCTCTGTCATGCTCAACCTGTGACCTGCCAGATGGCGGTATCATGGCCATTTCTAACCGAGGGGAAGGGGCCAGGAGAGAATCCAGGGGAAGGAACTTTTTCTTCTGGGAGGCTGTGCACTTTTACACTTCACTCCTACTCACAGCCCATTGTCCTTCATTTAACACATCTAGCCACACCTAGTTGCAAAGGAGGCTGGTTAATGCATTTTTATTATTGTTTTGACCTGGGAGCCATATGCATGGCTAAAACTTAGGGGGTTTTATTACTGAGAAGAAGACAAAAGTACCAGGGGGATGAGACAGTTTCTGCTGCAGTATTCATTCAAAGTGTGTATCTCTAGCTAGAATCTGAGCCTCTCAACCACAGAAATCATTCTCCTTCTTTTTGTAGAGCCTGTACAAACTTTCACAAATAGCTTGTGCTAAAAAAAAATATTCCATTGATGGATACTGCAGTCCATTCATTTTCACATCCTGCATATAAAAAATAGAAAGCTTTAACTTCTTATTTAAACGTAACTAGTGACTGCATTATCTGAATGTTTACGCTGATTTAAGGCAGGCACTGGGTCCACTTTGACGCATGGCACTGAGGTATCAGTGTGTACCTGAATCGATTTTGACTTTCTCCTGCTTATTGACAGCAGACTCGATCCCATTTTGAGGGAGAGAGTGGCACGTTTGTCCTTCCTCAGCTCTCTTGCTGACCTGACCATCTTTCGTATCCAGGCAGATCACTGTTTTCCAGGTTCACGGTACAGTTTTCAAATACTCTGCACAGAGAGAAGGATTCGGTTTTGAAAGGAATTGAGATGCCTGTCATATTCTTAAAACACTGAAAGACCTGGGACAAGAGAGCATCCTTATCAGGTTTGTGATGTGGCCATCCCAGGCCGACAGTTATGGTGTGAGAGCACTGCTCTTTGGGACACGGGCACTCTGAGGTTTCTGGGCCACATGTAAGAGGCTTACTCTGGCATGACATTCTTTAGTTTGTTTCAGAAGATTGCGGATATCTTCGAGTTCCATCTCCCTGTTCTTCTCTGCCTTCTGCTATGTGCTTGGATCTGGGTCAAAGAATTGAGGTGGAGACACCCACTGCTAGTGAAGCGGGAGAGTGTGGGTACTGGATGTCTCCGAGACCAGGGCCACAGGTACCGGTGGGCAGTTCCAGGAGTCAAGTCCAGCGTGTCTGTGGAGGTTAGTTAAGTTGAAGGTCAGCATTAGGGCAGAATCCAAGAAAAAGATAGTCCCCTCCTCCTCTCAGGCATCCTCTATGTCTAGAAGAAGCCCAGATTTTCCCCTTGCCAGAGGTGCAATCCTTGCTGACCTACAGATAGGGATAGTCCTGGGCCATTCCTTTGAATTCCCAGAGCCCTCGGCACCTGGAAGCCCTTGGTCGGGACTAATGGTCACGTGAGATGATCTGGGTTTGAGTTTGGGTGTGCGCGGGTGTGGACCTGTGTGTATTTGGAGATGTGGTCGGGTCCCTGACTAGTTTCGTGGGGGCATGAGCTTCTGCGCTCTTCTGTTCTGTTGGATTTCTCTTTAAGGATCCTATGTCTTTTGCAGCCAGAGGCAGGTTTTGACAGAGAAGGCTCTGGCTCAGATCTAGGTGACTTATTTGACTTTCATACATTCTGACTCTTGTTTCAAAATGATAACTGAAATTCTTAGATACCATTGTCTTCCGTTAAGGTATCTGTCAAGATTATTGGTCTCTGTGATTGTTACTGACTTAAAACAACTAATAAAATTTAAAAAACCCCTTAAATTTCTTGCATTTTTCCTCACAAGGATTGTTTATTCAGATCCAGCTCGCTAGCTACCTACTGTTAGGATACGAAAGTTGTAATAAGTTCTTGAAGAAAGGGAAGAACTAAAAGAAAAGGATCTATGGAGGAATGAGAAAAATGTATCACTTGAGGCAATCTGATTATAAAATGATTGCCTTTTATAAACCTCAATGTTCACGTCATGTTAGCTAAGAATTCCAGGAGGTGAAATGATTGGCTCTCTCCCCTCCCCGCGGTGGGAGTTCCCTGGCTCCTGGGACTCTGTCCCTTATCTTTTAATTCCCACAGCTCACCGCAGGGCTGGTCCCTCCCTGACGGTCACGTTTCCATCCAAACCCAAGTTTCGGCTCTCCTTGCTTGCACTTGCTAGCAATAGGCTTTGTGGTCATTATTATTAATTTACTAATATTATTCCTATTTCCATAAGTGATCACACCTACCTTCGTAACCATCAAGCTGGTCTGTCATTGAGTTCATGCTTCCTTTTTCTGTGAGGGCACTGTGAGGCTGGAGTTGGTCAGTGGCTCTCACGTGTGAGAGCAGCACACGATTCCTCATCTGTTTTTGATTCCGGAGGGTCTTAGAAGGCCAGGCGGGTCCCATCTGTAAAAACGGACAACCCTGTGAAAACGCCTCAAGGGCTGGCTTTTAAGGTGTCTCAGGGAGGTCTCAGCTAGTGACAAGCCAATCAGAGCCACCGTTTCTTATTGGACATCTGTTTGTCCTCAGAGGGGCTTATTCGGATTCTTCCCACTTGGGTCCCTGGGAAACCAACTGATACTCCTGCAGCCAACGTGCGACAGGAAGAGCATAAGCAATCGGGAGATGCTTCCGTATTGGGAGCAGCACTGGCACTCCACGCACTCATTACCTGACGCTCACAGCGCTGTAGATCCATCTGTGTCATGGGTGCCTGCGGGCAACGTCTAGCTTGGTGACTCCCCAGATTCATGCTTAATTGAAGACCTAAAAATAAGGCTTTTCTGTCCCTGGTTTAGAATCAATGCATACTTATAAAGTGCAAAAAAAGGAAAAAGCAGAAAGCGGCAAGTAATTAATTTCACCACCTAGAGACTGTCAATGGCTAATGCTTCACTGGGTGGATAGACCATGCTTTCCTCACAATCCCTAGGGTCTATGGGTCACTGACGGCATATAAGTTTATTTCAGCTAGTGTGAAGATAAATATCATTTGGTTTTTGAGACAGGGTTTTGCTCTGTTGCTCAGGCTAGAGTACAATGGTGCCATCATAGCTCATGGCAGCCTGAAACTCCTGGGCTCAAGCAATCCTTCCTCCTCAGCCTTCCAAGCAGCTGGGACTACAGGCACGTACCACCACACCCAGCTAATTTTTTTATTTTTATTTTTAATAGAGACGTGGTCTTACGACATTGACCAGGGTGGTCTCAAACTTCTGGGCTCAGTGATCTTCCCCCTTTACCTCCTAAAGTGCTAGGATTTCAGGCATAACCCACTGTTTCCAACCCCAATAAATACCTTTAATTTAATAGCTTTGTATTCATTTTAATGTATATCAGAAAAAAAATCTAGCTACTCTATGTATATGTTACGTCATGGACATTATTGCTTAGAATGAGGGTAAATAAAATAGAGTCAATTTCTTTAACACAGATTTTAAAAAGAGTGTTAAGTAAATGTAGAAAAATTGTAGGTTACTAAAATCTGAGAAGCAATGTTCCTAACACTTGTCCTTTTGTTGGACAGTTAGGTAGTTTCCAATGTTTTGCTATAATACACAATGCTGGATGAACGACTCTGTGCATAGCTCTTTGTTTACATATGTGATTATTTCTTTAGCATGGACGCCTAGAGGTAGGGTTCTTAGGGTAAAAGTTGATATTATAAATAGTAGCACTGGTTTTGGCTCCACAACAGTGAAATCTTGGAAAAATAATTTTGTCTCAGTTTCCTAGTGTTTTTGTGAATGAAAAATAAAAAACGTCAACTTTAATTCATAGGATCAATATAGTAATGCAGATCAATTAAATATATACTCAAAGATCTTCAAGCTGTCCAATTATGTATCCAACTCCAGCAGCTACACGCTTGTCAGAAGGAACCGTGCTTTGAGAGCTCTGACAGAGGTAATGGATACCTCTGGCTCATCGCTTCCTTCTTACTCATTTCACCAGAAGAACTGGAGGGGAAAATTCAGGTCACAGGGACAAGGCACAATGGCCCAACCAAGGCTACACTACACAGGGCAAGCAGGGCAGGTACTAGAAGCTGGAGACTCCAGAGGGAAGTGAAGCATGCTATCCAAGGGGTGCCTCCCTCTTGGTCCTGATTGACCAATGGACAACTTTGGGTGATACCAAATAGGACCTAAAAGGGGCAAATGACAGTCAGTACAGATTACCAAGAAATTACTCACAGTTGATGCTCTAGGCAGAAGGCAATTACCTGAAAACCGTATGGGCAGCACACAAGTTCAACTGGTTGAAGTGTGAACTAATTTATGAATTTACAAGTAGATTCATTAAGGAAGCTACAAGTGGTAAATGGGGTTGACTTAAGTGGGAGAAATCGGTATGAGACAGCAGGGCAACCTGTCAACAGAGAATAGAGTAAAATTAACTAGCATATCTGGCTGACAGTTCAAATGACTCCTGAGTGTGGCCTTATTATGTGCTTATCTCCAGCCCAGCCAGCGGTTGTAGATAGCCCATGTGACAGAGATGATGGCTCACTGTTCTCCAGTACCCACTCTCCCGTGGTTCCTTCTGGAACCCCCTCTACCTGCAGGAAACATGACCACCCATCTGCAGACCACATTTTCTTGTCTACCTTGCAGCTCTTTGTGACCGGGGGGTTAAGTTTGATCTGATGGGAAGTGAGTAGAAATGAAGATACATTCAATGTCTCTTTTCTGTTTTTCTCCTGTTATTTGGAAAAACTTGTAAGCCAGGTCCTGTCAAGACTCTGTCACCTTGGACCATTCATCACTGCCTTGTTACCTAACCGTCTCAGTCAGTTGGATAGCACTGACTGGGTAATTTACAATAAAAGGAACTTATTTGGCTCATGCTTCTGGAGGCTGGGAAGTTCAAGATTGAGGGGCCTTCTTGTTTATATCATCTCATGGCAGAAGGCAGAAGGGCGAGAGAGGTCACGAGAGAGACAAAAGGGCCAACTCATCCTTTCATAAGCACCTCACTCCTTCAATAACAAACCTACTCCCATAATAATGGCATTAATCCATGCATGAGGGCAGTGCCCCCATGACCCAAACATCTCCGATTAGATCTTACCTCCCAACACTGCCATCCAGGGGATCAAATTTCCCACAGATGAACTTTGGGGGACACATTCAAACCACAGCATTAAGAGAAAAAACTGTCTTATCTGGGAGATCATGTTACAGCATTATTATTGCATTGTATCTAACTAATGCAATGCAATAACGGCAAGAGCTACTTGTCTGGCACAAAGATCTGCTCATTAGCAGAAGGTTAAGTGTAAGACGCCCCCCATGCCCTCTGAAGCATCCTCTTGCACAAGTGATCACCAACACAATGCTGGATGAGGGAATGAATGTTAGTGGCTGTGAAACTGGGAAGAGGAGGCAGTTGTTCAGGTCTGATGTTATCAAGGGAAAAATTGTGCCCTCCATAGCCTCAAAATAAAACAAAACCTTTCATTCTGCTTTTTTATCTGGATGAATGACAGGGGCAGGTGGGGGGTTTTTTTAGTTCTCTTCCCTCATCTGCAGAAAGAGACGTCAAGAAGGCAAAGGTCACACTGCGGGGCAAGCAGTGTAGAACATCCTGTCCATTCGAAAACCCACTCTGTAACAGAAAAAAATGCACTTTTTAGTTTCTACTATGTCGTTTTTTTCTTGATTTTATCATTGAAACAGCAAGAGAGTAGAAACCTAAAAATATCTACTTGGACTCAGATATTCAGAAAAGCAAACTGATAGGTTGGTAATAATAGCGGGATTCTGGGGTCTCGGAGCAACAGCATGGCCATTCTCTCTGCTTCGTTGCTTAGAGGCAGTTGCTCCCTGCCTTCCCTCCCTGCACCCCTCTTGCCTTCTCTCCAGGCTTGGACATACCCCTCACTCTGTGTAGTGCCATGTCCTTGGATTGGAGAAGGGTAGTGGCACAATGTTCCAACAGGGACATACCAGGTTCTGAAGTGGGGGAAATGACTGCTTCATACTCTCATTTACAATTCCAGTTATATTAATAATTGATCATTGTAGCAATTACAATTAATAGTTACAATTTCTATAATCAACATTTCTTATTTTGTTTGTAGAAAATGACAAAACGATTTAAAGTGCCCTTTTGGAAAAAGGTGATAGACTCATATTTGATTGACAGTTGGACCACTCAAACTTCCTTATCCTGCTAGGTCTCTTTCCAGAGACAGAATGAACTTCTAGCTATATGTGAACTTTGTTCACTTCGGTATCGCAAACTTTGATGGATTCAACAAGATCAGGTATACCAGAAGAAAAAGGAGTAGGCTGAACATAAGATGGAAAGACAGAAGACACAGGTTCAAGTCTATTACCCATGTGACTACGGCCAGGTAAACATGAAATGTATACTACCCCGCCTCCGATTGTGAGTGAATCAAACCTCATCATACGTCAAGAATGAAATAACCTACCAATGCAACGTGATATTAATTACTTATATTGCTTCTGCCCTGCCTGCTGTTCCATGCATCTGTAGGGCAGTCATTTCCAAGAATTGGAAGGGGGCCTTTTAATTAGGAAAAACTTTGTCATTTTCATCTTACCACTTTGCTCTTTTTTTTTTTTAAGCTACACTATTTGGTCTGTTTTGCAATTAACATTAAGAGCATATGAGATTTTTACGCTTCTCAAATGTGGATTATTTCCTAAAAAGGCTGTGCAGCATGATTCTAAGATAGAGTTCTTCATATGGCTTTATGATCTGCGAAGTCACTCAAAATTGCTTGTAAAAATGTGTGCTTGGATGTAAATTTTTCTGGAGAGAGGATATCTTAGTCCTTTTTCTCTTACTACAGCTGAATAACTGAGACTGGGTAATTAATTTAAAAATGAATTTATTTCTTACAGTTCTGGAGGCTGGAAAGTCCAAGGTCAAGAAACTGCATCTGGCGAGGGTCTTCTTGTGGTAGGAACTCGCTGCACAGTCCCGAGGTGGCACCGGGCTGCATCTAGCGAGGGTCTTCTTGTGGTGGGACTCACTGCACAGTCCCGAGGTGGCACCGGGCATTACATGCTAGGGGGCTGAGCATGCCAGCTTGGGTCTCTCTTTTTTCTCTTTTAAACGACTAATGCCGCACCCTCATGATCTTATCTAATCCTGATTACCTCCCAAAAGTCTCACCTCTCAAATACCATACACAGTTGGATTTCCTACCCGCTTAATATCACTACAATGGGGATTCAGTTTTAAAATGAGATTCCAAGGGGACCAATACTCAAGTTTTGAGGTTTAGCTGAGTATTCTAGCAGTGACTGGAGTTCACACATAGCTGTATGTGTGGGTCTGAGCTCATTGATTGAATTTCTTCATGTAAGTGGGTGCTGGCGTTACATACTATAAATCCTTTGGATGACGGACTAACATATTCACAGACTCTTTTATCAAATGTGGAAAGATTCCGACTATGGAATGTCTGACTTTCACGTGCCACTTCTACAAATGGTGGCCAGACTCAGGACCCTTTCCTGTCTACACACTGTTGCTTGCCTGTTGGTATTGCCTTCATCTTTACTTTCTCCTTCCTCCTTGTTGGTACAGATGCCACACTGATGCCCAGCACCTTCCTCTCCCAGCCCCCGCCTGGGACTTGGCACCCGGATTGGTGCCAGCACCAGCCCATGACTAGACTGTGGTCCAGGCTGGCGAGTCCAGGACGAGAGCATATTTGTCTCCAAACCAGCATCTTCTAATGAAAAGAAACAGCAGTTTAAAATCATCTGATCAAGAGCTGATCCTTCATGTTCCTAGGCTCTGGGTGAAGCAGGGAGATGCTCATTAGTGCCTCTGTGCAATACTGGGGATCACTGACTCCCTGAATAGAGTGGCTGCCATCGTAATGGAGAGATTTATCTTTTCATGGGTTTGAACCACAATGACTCAAAACCACTCTGTTTGACAGAAAGACATTCTTCTTTTTAAAGTTGTGCTTGCAACATGGCTACGCGATGCAATATCTTTTGATGTTGACGTTTTAGTTTAATTTGGTTTAGAGTTTCAGCTAAAACATAAACTAAGAGACGTTGGAAAAGACCTTGGTTTGAAGGACCTACCCTCCTCTTCAGTGGACTGGATCTGATGCTCCCTGTTGGTGTGGGAGGAGAGGTTAAACCCGGAGAGTTCACGTCCTACGTGGCTGCAGCCTAGGACTAGTTAACATTTGCACCTCAGCTGTGGGGCACTGATGGGGAGTGACAGGAGAAAGATTCAAGGAGGGAGACATATTTCCACAAGAAAAGATGTTCTTCTCCATCCCTGTAGGGAAAGATATGATATTTCCGACGGGGATACAGAGAAGAAGATGCCTGGGGTGATGGGGCCAACCTGCCAATAGGATGGCTAGGTTAAAAGTCCAGGGATCCCACTTCTGAAGGGTGGATATCTTGTGAGATACAAGGAAAAGTCCAAATTCACTAGAAATATGCCACTTTGTCAACTACAGTAAAACTTGCTTTTGAAATCGGCCTATTCCAAGAGTAAAGAAATTTACGTACACTATACCAATACTGGGAGAGCAAAAGAAATGGGTGACCTCAAGGAGGGGCTATTCTAGTACCTTCTCCTCCAGTAGATGAGAGGCACCAAATATTTAAGGAACTATGCCTTAGAGTTCTAAGCCACGACAGGGAGTCACCACAGGGCCAACCACAGTGAAGCGGGGGATTAGAAAGTGACCCTTGATGCTGGGGGAACTTGCTAGAGAGACAGTGAAGCTGTCCCTTCTCGCAGCCCTAGGCAGCTGTTTTTGCTAAGTTGTCTGTAAATCTGTTTCTGATACACCTGCATCGCACCCTCAGAGAACTCACCTCATGAGCTGTGGTTGGGATTGCACACAGGATGTCTGCCCGGCAGGAATATCACCGTTTTGACTGCATACCGGGAATTGTAGGGGTGGGAACAAGGAAGAAGACACTGGTGGAGGTGGGAAGGGAGTGACATTACTGCAGCTGGGGGCAAGCGAGGAAGAAAAAGGAAGGAGCGTGTCACTGGCTTTCACGCCAGGAGGAAGTCTCCTGAGTTGAAACAGCTCTTTTCCATTACTTTGAGGCCTATGAAATACGAAAGTCCTGGTCGGTGTGGGTCTTCGTGTCAGGCCACATCACTTTACTCTGAGCCAGGAAAGACTCTCTGGAAAAGTACCCCAGAGGTGTCCAGCGACAGAGAGGAAAAGAAGCCCCTGTGCCCAGGTCAGCGTGTGGGAAGCGTGAACGGTTGCTGGTTGCTGGAGGCAAACCAACAGCCTTGTTCATTAAGAGATAGAGTAGAAGTAGCTTCTTAAACAAAAAAATAGAGTAAGAGAGTGGTCAGAGACTCTCAGAAAGGCAGTGTCCAGGAGGGTGGCAGGAAAACACGATTCAGCTGTTCACGGGGTTGGGAGGAGTCAGGTGAAAGGGAGAGTCTGGGAAAGGAGAAGGGGTGCTGGTGGATCAGAGGGAGAACTCCTCAAGGGGCCTTCTTCCTGGGCTGTGATGGAAAGCCCTACTAGAAACATAAAAATCAGAAGAGCTCGCCCTGAGTGATATATATATAAATAGACTCGCTAATTATTACTGGAAGAGAGCATGACTAATGCAGGAGCAGATGTTTTACAAACTAAAAGGTCACAAACATTTTCAGACTATTGAAGCATTTATTTATGTAGTAAATTTGCATCTGGATTTTGTTGTCCCTGCTTTGAGCTCTTTCTCTCACACACGCAGCAAGAGGCTGAGGTTGGAAAGGTAGACTACCCAGGCACCATAGCTGTGATGGAAACAGTCAGAATGGGGCAAAGTCTCCTGAATATGCTTGTTGTTTCAAATCAGAGGAGAACGGAAATCCCCAGGGCTGTAAATCACTCAAAACCATCGAATGAAATTGGTTATCTATGCAATAACTTCAAATAAACGCCTTTTCCCCAGAACGGGGCCAACAAGTTGCAATGATTAATCTTGAGTTACTCTTGGGCTATTCAATAACAATCCCAAGATCTTTTTTGAAAAGTAAATGTCTTTTTCATAGAAGTGGGATCCTGTAGTATTTGTTCTTCTGTGTCTGGCCCATCTCACTTAGCAGAATGTCTTCTAGGATCATCAGTGCTGTCACAAATGGCAGAATTTTCTTCTTTTTTTAAGGCTGAATAATATTCCATTGTATTTAAATACCACATTTTCTTTATCCATTCATCCATCAAAAGATATGATTCCCTATCTTGGCTATTGTGAATATGCTGTGATAAACATAGGAGTGCAGGTATCTCTTCAACACGCTGATTTCAATTCCTTTGGATATATACCCAGTAGCGGGATTGCTGGGTCACATGGCAGTTCCATTTTTAATTTTTTGAGGAAACTCCGTGCTGTTTTCCATAATGGTTGTTCCTTTTCCGTTCCTACCAACAGCGTGCAAGGGTTCCAATTTCTCCACATCTTCGCCAACATGTCTTTACATATATATACACATACGCACACACATATGACATAGTCACTCTAAGGAATGCGAGATAAATTTCATCATGGTTCTGAGTTCTGATTTGTATTTCCCTGATGAGGAATGTGATATCGACCACCATTTCATACACATGCTGGAGAAATGCCTATTCAGTGTCTTTGCCCAGCTTTCAATCTGGTTATTTTGTTTCTCTGCTATTGAGTTGTAAAAGTTCCTCATATACTAAGAATATTAATCTTCTATCAAATACATGATTTTCAAATATCTTCTCCCATTCCGTAGGTTGCATTTTCCTTTTGTTGGTTGTTTCCTTTGCCATGCAGAAGCTTTATAGTTTGATGAAATCCAATGTGCCTACCTTTGCTTTTTTCACCTGGGCTTTTGTGGTCATATTTAGAAAATTATTGCCAAGGCCGAAGTCAGGAAGCTTTTTCTCTGTTTTGTTTTGTTTTTTCCCCTAGGAGTCTTGGTGTCAGGTAAAACTCACAGAAGCAGGGCGTAGAATGGTGGTAACCAGGTGCTGGGGACAGGAGGGGGTGGGTATTGGTCAAAAGGTTCGAAGTGTCAGTTCTGCAGGGTGAGTAAGTGCTGGAGATCCACTGTACAGCATGGTGCCTATAGTAACGATACTGCCTTATATACTTAACCATTTCCTAAGAGTGTAAATATTAAGTATTCTTTTTTATTATTGTTAGTAAGGTCAAATTAATTAAGAAAATTTATTGTGAAGTCCATATGAATCTAAGAGTAAATCTAATCTATTAGATTAGAATCTATTTCTACCGCTTTGTTTAGGTACAGCCGCCATTTTGAATGTAATCATCCCTTTCACATTATAGATATTTTCCAAACCATATCAATAATTCAGAAAATATCATAGTTAAAATATTATAGCTAGCTGTAACTGGGTGATTGTGATCTGCTCTTGTGGTTACTTTCAATAAAATATAAAATAGCTTTAAGGTGATATTTGAAGGAAAGTTTTTAGGCTAAGTGTTCTCATCAAAATCAATGAATAGGGTGAGAGGAAGCTTTTGAAGGTGATGCATACATTTATGGCATTTACTGCAGTGATGGCTTCATGGCTGCACGTGTATCTCCAAACTCATCAAATTGTGCACATTAAATATGTACAACTTTGTGTTTGTCAATTATGCCTCAGTTAAGTATTTTGTCAGCAAGTAGCAAATTTCATACTTTCAGTGGTGGAGCCAATTTTGAAAACAGTTCGGCAGTTTCTTAAAATGTTAAACATAGATTTACCACATGATCCAGCATTTCCATTCCTAAGTATCCATCTACACAAGAGAAATGAAAATATATGACACATATGACTACACAAAGACCTGTATGCCCATGTGCGTAGCAATATTATCTGTCATAACGAAAGAGTGGAAACAACTCAAATATCCAACAACCAGAACTGGATCAACACAATGTGCTATATCCACACAACGCAAGAGTGCTCAGCCACAGAAAGGAATGAAGTGCTGTTGGGTGCCGTGGCTCACGCCTGTAATCCCAGCACTTTGGGAGGCTGAGGTGGGAGGATCGCTTGAACCCAGGAGTTCGAGCCCAGCCTGCGCAACATAGCAAGACCTTGTCTCTCCTACAAGTAAATAAATAAATAATGAGACTAATGAGAATAAATGAGCCAGGCATGGTGTCAGCCAGGCACTTGTCTGTAGTCCCAGCTACTCGAGAGAATGAGGTAGGAGGATGGCTTGAGGTTGGGAGATTGAGGCCACAGTGAGCTATGATGGCACCACTGCACTTCAGCCTAGGCAACAGAGTGAGATTCTGTCTCAAAAAAAAAAAAAAAGTTAACATGAAGGAATCAGATATATGATGCTGAGTGAAATAAACCAGTTTCAAAATACCACATATTGCATGATTCCATGTGATGCAATTTCCAGAAAAGGCAAATATGTAGAGAGGAAAGTAGATGGGTGGTGGTGGTTGTGCTCGGGGTGGGAGTGGACAGTGGCTGCTCGTGGCACGAGGCCTCTTTCGGGGTGATGGAAATGCTTTAAAACGAGCTTGTGATGGTGACACACAACTCCAAAAACTTGCCGCAGATGAGCCAGTTGTATATTTAAAATGAAATTCTGTGGTATATGAATTATACCTCAATGAAGTTATATATAATATATACACACACACACAAACATCCCCGTTCCAAACCATGTCACCAACCTGCCTTTGCCTCTTTTCTTCCTGGCTTGCATTTGTTCTGCAGAGCCTGCTTAGTAAGGAGCATCCCAGGTTCTGTTCCTGCAGACATGTTCAGACATCTTTGATTCTGGAGGAATTCCCTCAAGTCACACTTTCCTATGTAAGATCACAGATGCCACAGGACCAGTTTGGCTTATTTTAAAATGCATGTCAGAAGCATTAAAACCACAAGACACTCGGCAGAAGAACCTTGGCTAGCAAGTCCCTCCCCGTTGCCTTTTGGAATTCGCCTTTTAGTGAAACACCAACGTGTCTGCAGGCGTGGCAGTAATGGAATGTGAGGAGCACAGCCGAACAAGTCACTAAACGTCAATTAACCGGCTCACTGCTGCTTCTGGAGAAAAGCCCGTGACATTTTCCAAGGTAAAAGCATTGAGTTTAACTGGTAGGCTGCAAAGAAGATGCAGCGTGTGAAGGAGCCGGAGGCTGTTCAGTAAGAATGAGGAGGTTCCACATGCACCGACAAGGATGGAGAGCCTCATTAGGTCACCACACAAAGTGCTGGAAAACAGCTCAAAACACATGACAAGGGCACAAACGCATACACGGTGTCTGTGCACGTGGGTGTGTGTTTACACAGGGCACGCCAAGCTGCCCACAGTAATTTTTTTGTGAGGAGGGGAATGAAATTGTTTGAGGAAGGGGCAGGGCAGGGTCTTTTGTTCCTTTAGCATGGACGTTTCTGGATTGACTTTTAAAAATGAGCGTGGCCAGGCGTGGTGGCTCAAGCCTGTAATCCCAGCACTTTGGGAGGCCGAGGCGGGCGGATCACGAGGTCAGGAGATGGAGACCATCCTGGCTAACACGGTGAAACCCCATCTCTACTAAAAATACAAAAAAACTAGCCGGGCGTGGTGGCGGGCGCCTATAGTCCCAGCTACTCGGGAGGCTGAGGCAGGAGAATGGCATAAACCCGGGAGGCGGAGCTTGCAGTGAGCGGAGATCTGGCCACTGCCCTCCAGCCTGGACAACAGAATGAGAGTCCGTCTCAAAAAAAAAAAAAAAAAAAAGCATGTATGAACGTGGTAAATAAAAGAACAGAGCAGGTGTGATGGAGGGGTGACCAAGTTGTCTGATTGCGTCCTGCACTCTGTAACGCCTTGAGAAATGACACAGATGTACGTCCCAGTACGAAGGTGGAGAACATGGCCTAGGTCTGCCCAAGTGCTTAGCACCACATTTTTTTTAGACACTTTCTCCGCTGGGCTGGAGTGCAGTGGCATGATCATGGCTCACCACAGCCTGAAACCCCTGGGTTCAAATGATCCTCCCACTTCAGCCTCCCAAGTAGCTGGAACTACAGGCACGCACCACCATGCCTGGCTAAGTTTACATTAAAAAAATTTTTTTTGTAGTGACAAGATCTCACTATGTTGCCCAGGCTGGTCTTGAACTCCTGGCCTGGCCTCAAGTGATCCTCCCACCTCGGCCTCCTAAAGTGCTGGGATCATAGCTGTTCACCACCACGCCTGGCCAGCGCCACATTTTGGTACACCAGCCACACAGTAAGGAGCCTGTTCTGCGCAGCTGCTCACTGGACACTGGAGGTTAATCAGGACCCGTCTGGCTAACGAAACACTTCGTTGCACTTGCTGCCTCCCGGATTGTGAACATTTTCCATCATAGCTAAGACTGGGTTAATACAGTGTGAAACAAGGTGACAGTTTATCCTTCAGAGACACGCAATATTAAAAATCCACATGAGGGCTGAGCCTGCCTGATGGCTTTAAAAGGTGGATTGATTTCTTTTATCCTGAAAGGAGCTGTGCCCACAAGCACTAGTGCCAGCCTTTCCATTTGTAACCTCTCCTTTTTTAGAAAACTATAGTAGTTTTAAGATGGTTTTGCCCCCGGCGAAAACCTCTTCATCAACGTTTTGTATTCACCGCGTGACTCTCCTGTGGTATATACATCAGGAGAACTACTGGACGGCCTCTTCTGTTTGTCTGTGTTCCAGAGTGTGATGGGGCCAAAGGCGGCACATCTCAGCTCCTGGTGGATGTGAAATATTTTCCATCCTGAAAGGTCCTGTTGGCTTGGAACACAGCTCAACAGGCTCCAACTCCTGAAGCCAAATCCAGTTCCAGCCTGTTTTTGTGTGGCCTGTGAGCATGGTTTTCACTTTCTTAAATACTGAAAAGAAAATCTAAAGGAGCATAAATATTTGATGGCATGTGAAAATAATATGAAACTCCGGTTTCAGGGTCCATAGATGAAGTTTTGTGGGAACACGGCCACACTCGTTCTTTGTGTGTTCGTGCCCCAGGAGCAGAATTCCGCATTTGGGATGGAGACGCTACGACCTGCAGAGCCTCAGTCTTTGTTATCTGGACCTTTCCAGAAAAAGCGTTTTCACCTCGGCCTGGTGGAGTAAGATTGGCTTCAAGGTCTTTGGCGGTGCTCACGTGGCAGGAGTCCACATCGAAGTTCTCCTTGAGGATTCCTGTAAATGGGTGATTGGTTGAGGGAGTCGCCCTCCAGCCATCTGGGAGGCACAGGTGACTTGTCCTGAGACGAACTGAGTGGCCCACCCGGGGTATTCAGAGTAGGAGCCCCAGGCAAGCTGGTTAGATGAAGACTGCCATCCTTAAAGCACAGCACCACACGGCGCGTCCTCACTTCTGAGACACTGTTCGTTGTAACACAGGCCATTGATTTAGTAACAGCTTCTCTAGGAATAAAAGACACATTGCTTGCATAATGCGTATTAATTTTGAAAATGCTAATGAGAAAATATGTTATGATTTTTAATGTGATTACTTCACCACCCCCAGCTGACTCCCAAGGAAGCTTCCCGGGGGGCTAGGACTGCAACCCAGGATTTCCTCCACAGAGCTCCAAGATGTCAGGAAACTTTGCAGAACAAAGTTTTGCAATCATTGGTGGGTTGTGGCATCCATTTAGCGAATACACTGCTGGCATTTAAAAAATAAAATAGGAAAGATTAAGACTAGACAGATTAGAACAGAAAGATCAGAGTAGACTAGAACACAAAACAAAAGAGCAGAAAATGCACATTCTATAGCATAAGGTTCATCTACGATGCTCTTGTTTCAGTTACTTGGGTGTGCGATGGGAGGGTCATGTCAACATATTTCTCACCATGGGTTGTAGTAAAACGAATGTGCAAGCCCTGCCTCGGTGCATGTATTTGAGTTGTGCTTGGTCATGAGATGAGATTGCACAAATTGGCATGCGTCACAGAAGCACAGAGCAGTGGATGTTAGGTGTGACCTTCAGGTCCCCACCAGGCTGGTGAGGATGGCCCACCAGCAAATGCTTCCCCGCAGCACCTCCCCAGGCTCTATGCTGAGCTGAGTGTGATGAAGGTCAGAAATCTCTAGATGACGTGATTCCTGTCCTTGGGGAGCTGACAGCCTATCAGGGAACAAAATCATACCCCAAAGCAGGAAGGAGCACGGTGAGATTTGGGGACAGGTGTTGAAGGTGTTGGGTGCAGAGGAGGCGGAGAAGCAGGAAGGAGCATGGTGAGATTTGGGGACAGGTGTTGAAGGTGTTGGGTGCAGAGGAGGCGGAGACCCTGAGAGCTCTGCTGTTCTGCAGCTGTGATGCTCAGCCAGATCCAGAGGCCTGATCTCCAGCGCGTTCACCAGCCACGCGGCATCCTCCCAGTTTCCTGGGGCAAAGATGCAGACCAAAGCGCTGTGTCAGTTCACACACGAAACACAGTCATCTCCAGGTGGGTAGACTGGACCACACGGGTGCCATTGGCCTCTTTCTCTAGAGAGGGAGACTCGAGGGTGGAGAACACAAACAGGCTGTGGACTGCCTTGGCCCCACAAGAGTCTCAGGCCCCAGGCCCTAGAACTTCAACAGGAGAAGTGAGTAAAGAAAAGCACCTCAAAGGAAAGGAGGAGTAGAGCAAGTGTCTCCCTGAGCTGCCAGGACCCATCTGAGCAGCCTGCTGGATCGAAGCAGGGGATGGCAACATGAGGAGTGGGGAGGAGAGGAGGAGAGCAAGCTGTGCACGAGATGCCACCCCACAAGGAGACACCAAGGGACTGCCAACACCGTGCTCCAGTAAATGCCCTTCATCCTGATCCAGCCACCACGTGAGAGGGAGGGAGCCCTGACCTCCAACCCCACCTCCCAATTCATTAAGGTTTCCCATACCTGGCTACACGGCTGAAAATCCTGCTGAGGGAGATGAGATGGGCTGGAAATCCTGCTGAGGGAGATGAGATGGGGCCTGTGCTGGCCCATGGGACTTACTGGGGGCAGAGGATGCAGCTGTCTACAGGACGGTCAGCAGGCCAGTGTGGCAGAGTCAGAGAGGTTTAGCACATCCGGAGAATGGGAGGAGGATTGAGGTTTGGGGTGGGAAACAGGCCAATCAAAAAGGATCAGGAACAAGCACAGGATGCTTATTCTTCTGGGCTCCACTAAAATGGGAAGGTGTTCCTTGTCATCCATCCCCATCCCCAAGCAGCCTTGGGGATGGGTAGTGGCTCCCTCTTCTCCAATGCTGCCCCCTCTGCAGGTATCTGTTTGTTTACTTTCCTTTGCTATCATTACCGACCTCTGAAGAGGAAGGATCAGGTCTCCCCTACTCTCATGTGCCCAGAGTTTCCGGGCCACAGCCCCTGGTGCAGAGAAGCAGCAGTGAGATCAATCTTGATGAATAAATGAATGAATGAGGAAAGGTGGTGGGTAATTATTCAGTCATTGCTACTGTCTGAATGTTTATGTCTCTTCAAAATTCATAAGTTGAAATTCTCACTTCCAGGGCGATGGTATTAGGAGATGGGACCTTTGGGAGGTGAGGAGGTCATGGGGTGGAGCCCTCATGGATGGGATTAGTGCCCTCATAAAAGAGCCCTAGAGAGACCCCTGGCCCCTCCTGCCATACAAGGACACCACTAGAAGCTGCCATCTGTGAAGCAGGACACCTTGCCAGACACCGTATCTGCAGACACCTTGATCTTGGACTTCCCAGGCTCTAGAGTTGCAGAACAGTGAACAATAAATTTCTGTTGTTTGTAAACCACACAGTCTATTGTTACAGCAGCCCAAACAGACTAGGAAAATCATCTTCTGAAGGTATAAATGGTGAGCTTCAAAACATCCCCTTAGGGTTGAGAAGGGAAATTAGCTTAATCTGAACCTTGGGCATCTGGTGCGGCTACAGCCGAGAATTTCCTGTTTCAAGTGCTTCGAAGGTGAACAGGTTCCTAAGAAACGTGAGGTTCCCTAAGTCCGATCACAGAGGCCCATGGAAGCATGCTGGTCTAAGTACGATTACTACAGAAGAGATCTGCAAACAAATGATTTAGAAAAGAACCTAAGGGTGTCTGTCGGCTCAAAGACTTTAGGATTTTAGGCAAACTAAGAGTTTGAATTTTATCCTGGTTGCTTTAATCCAAATTCAAATTTTGGGCATTGTGTTTGAGAGACGGTATCTTCTTCACGTCCGTGTGATTTGAACCACTTAGCAGAGGGTCCAGACCCTTATAGCTGCTGTAGGCATATATTTCTCTAAATCCACCTGGTTTAATTTCATTCCATTTTATAGCAATTAAATATAGGTCTGAGTTTTGTTTGTTAAAATGATGAGGTTTTTTTTTCAAGTGTAATTAGTTGGTGTGAGTCAGAAGCTATTGAAATTCTTATTAAACGGATACATAAGAAACGAGGGACACTGTTTTCTTCCACAAAAGAACATTTATTCCAGCTAGAATTTCAGTGACTTGAATGCAGAATGAATCCTGTGGTTCACCTCCTAGACTATTTGCCAAAGAATATGTTGTCCTGGCCATGGTCAAGGTGACACAAACTGTGGCCTTCTGCAGGGAGAACCGCCCTGCAGGCCTGTGTCTGCGGCACTGGTAGCTTCTCTCTGCAGACAAAGACCCCATGGCTTAGTTCTTCATGAGAGCGAGAATTCATCTTCCACCATGCGTGCAACAGAACGTCAAGCAATACATTAAACCCTCGATTTGGGCTTAGTTCTTCATGAGAGCGAGAATTCATCTTCACCATGCGTGCAACAGAACGTCAAGCAATACATTAAACCCTCGTTTGGACTTAGTTCTTCATCAGAGTGAGAATTCATCTTCACCACGCGTGGAACAGAATGTCAAGCAATACATTAAACCCTCGACTTGGACTGATGAAGTACAGGTCTCAATTTTCCCTCTTCCAAAGATAAGGATGACTTCAAAGAATGAAAGACTCCGATGACCATGGATTGCAGGATGTGGCATTTCAGAAAGCATGCCTACACAATTCCTTGTTTGCCTCATGCCTTCTTTGCTGGCGTGGGCTGGGCAACTATTACTATGAAGAGATGAAAATACGGAAGGTCAGTGAGGTTAAGAGAATAATTCCAGGTCAGGTAACCAGGGATTGAAGCCCTGGATCCAATGATTTCACACGGGCCTCCTGTCTCTGCAGCATTCTTCGCCAGCCATCCTCCCCTTCTGCTAATGGACCATCATGATCTAGGTGTGAGGTCATCGGCAGAAGATGCAGGCAAGGACAGGTCTGTGGAGAGAGATTTCCTAACGTAGGAGGCATTCCTCGCCTTGCTGTTTGTTCTGAAGGACGTCCTGGAGCCTTTGATGCAGTGTGAAGTGAGGCCTCGTTCACAGTTTATTTTCATTTGCAGATGTGTAATCTCCTAAAGTAGTTATGTTATGGTTACCACAGGAAGGCAGTTTGTAGTATCTGAGCTTGTACGTGTTCCCACAGGCAGTTCCAGTGGTCCTAAGTCCCAACGCCACATGGAGTTTGTTTATACCCAAACACAGCGCAATTTCACTTCACTGGAATCCACACCCCCAGCTGCTGGAGGCACCTCTCCGGACGGTGTCCAGACAGAACCAAAGGGCTTGTCATCTTCTTTCCTGCTGCTTCTAGAATAGACTCAGCTCTCAATTAACCCACATCTCACCTGGTTTAGAAAACATCCATTTGGTTTAGAAGTCAGTGTTGTTTTCGAATTGCATCTCTAGCAAATGATTTTTTTTTTTGAGGTCTAATAAGCACTGAATAGATTGTATTAGGTTAAAAGCAATTGATTCCCAATAAATAAATTCTGCCAAGTTGTGCTCAGGAGTGTGAAGCAAAAGTGTTTATTGGTTCTTATCTACGATCATCAAAACCCGTTCCTCTCCTCTCCGTCCCTCTTTCCCTGCCTTCCTTTTTCTTTCCTTCTTTCCTCATACTTGACTTCACCTACTTGCTTTTATGGGGAAAATACTAATTTCCTTTCTAATGTCTATATTCTAGCATGTCTCCTCATTAAATTCCCCTGGGTGTGCCCTTTTACAGTTAGTGCTACCAAGTAAATAAACTTCAAAGGGACGTGTGTACACACACAGACACGCACTCAGAGACACACACGTTCATTCACATGCCAAGAAGAGCCCCCATTAAAGTCTATTAGCCCCCAAATGAGAAAATTGAGAGCTCTGAGCCCTGCACTAATTTTATCTCACGGTGTGGAGAGAGCTTACGAATAACTCTCGAGGTAAAATGCCATTTTTCCCCTGTAGGTAAAGTTAACATTAACGTCGTGTAAAAGGAACGAGGCTCTACTGCTTTTTGAGTGGCGTTTTCTCATTGTTACTCCCCAAACCTATTCTTAGAGGACCTTAGGTGGCATTGTGCATATTCTTTTGTAGAATAATGAAATGTTGATGTTACACAGTCCCATTGTAAGATCAATCCACTCCTGCTGGGGGATTCATAAACATCGTCTGCAGGTGGGCCTGGTGTGTCATCTCTCAGAAGAGGAGCTTTCATTTCAGGAAACAGCCTTGCCGAGGTCCCACAGAGCCCAGGACACCAGACCCAGCGCCGCGGCCCACGGCTTCCCGAAGCCCAAACAGTAACTGATGGTGTTGCCAATCTTGGCTCTGAAGCGAGCATGTTTAAAATTCCTGCTTCTCCAAGCCTCCTGGGTATACCCTCTGCAGCCAAAGAGAGCTGGTAATTACACACGGCTTCTGACGAACGATGGTCCAGGTGCTTATCTGGGAAGGGAGACGGTCCCGACCTTCAGCCTCTGGGCCCCATTCCTCTTCTCATTCTTCAGTGTAGCAACCTGCTCTTAAAGGCTGATTTCTGTCTGCATCTCTCAGGCGGCACCTTTGTTTAGCCACTGAGTTTTCTCAAACTGGAAGTCCATATGACGAAGGATAATTTTTTATGGTCTCCTATCATATTTGGGTTTTCTAGAAAGCATTCAAGAGCTTGTTCCTTCTCACGTAGACAATATTACTGTCATCAAGGTGTGTCTTCTTCTGGTTCCAGAACCGCTTCCTGAATTTAAAATGCTCTTCTGGACATTTTCTTCCCCCAGATAATGACAAAGAAAATTGGTCCACAGAAAGTGTGAATCTGTTAGAGGGCAGTCACTACAATACTTTTTTCTTCTGCTTTCACATCTGTTCAATCAATATCAGCTCCTGGCCTCAAGGCAGTGTGAGATAGAGGCAAGAGTCCTAGGAGGCTGGGGATCAGAGGACAGCTTCTCAAGCTGCCTTTTGCCTTTAACCAGGGGCACAGACTCACAGTAAACCCTCAACCTCTCCGGGTCAGGGAGCTCCTTTGTTAACAAAACAGCTTCGTCTAAATGGGTTCTCCTGTGCTTTCCAACTCTCTACTTTCTATTATTCTGAACTTCATGCCCCATTGTAATCTGTGCACCTCTGCTAGAGTTGGTATAAACCCAAGCATATGTTACTGGCTTAGAGAAAGCAAACATTTCTGGGTCTGTGAAATCACAGGCTTTGCCTGACGAAGCTTCGAGGTGTGCGGGCTCTCCTAGTGCAGCGCGATGAGCCATCAGCCAGCAGAAAGCTGTTTCCGTAGCAGAGTTAAAACACTGGCGGTCTTCAGTGAAGAGTCATCTGCTGAGGGCTGTGTTGTTTTTATTCCCCCTGTGATTTATCTGTCAACGGGCAGATGGGAGAAGAAGCAATAAACTACGAGCTTGAAAATATCAAGGCTTTGCTTCTAGTGGGGTGACTTCCAGGCCCTCTTTGAGTTGGAGACGTTGTCAGGGAAGAAAATTTGGGGCTCTCACTATTATTTCCTGATCTCAGAACACAAAGCCTAGTTTTTGCTGAGTCTCTGAGAAACTCCATGAGCACTCGGCTTCTCTCTCTTTATTTTCTGAGACCAGAAGAAGAGAGAAAGAGGCAACTGAGCCACACTGAACCAACCAGCTGTGGAGACCAGCAGTGAACCCGGCGTGTTTGTCATTGGTTAATGAATCTTACATGCTGTTCTCTTCCCTGCACTCCCGCACATTCAGATGCCTCCTCGGCTTAGTATGGTGGCAATCCCAGCGTCCAGGGGATTCTGTCAAAGACCTGAGACCAGAGCTTTCTTCTTCCTGCACCCAGTTTGATTGGACCTTCTCCAGACTTCTGGGTACATTTCCAGAACATTTACACAAGGGCTTATGTAGGGTCATTGTGACAATGGTGGTTTGTGGCTTCTTTGTATAAACCTTCTGTATAGAAATTCCAGTTGGTCAAACAGATAAATGGAGAAGTGATCACTCACACTGCTAGATGACTTTTCCCCACCTGGGAAAGAATTCTTTATATATTTAAATAGGAACCCCTGTCCCCATTTCTTCCTGGCTCTGCCTGGCTCTTATCTTGACTGGTCCAGACATTTTCTGACATCCAGGGCATCAGGGAGGCTGTAAGTTTGTGTTCGATGGCGGCTGTCCTTCTTCAAACCACTGGCTGGAGGGCAGGGTCCCTGCTGGGTCCCAGGGAGCTAGGAGTGCAGTTTGGGGAAGTCAGCCGTCTTGCCGTGATCTTCCGGAAGAGAAAGGTAGAGGACGGCAAGAACAAAGGGCACGACCGGGGGACACACGGCTTGGGGGAAAGGGCACTGGCGTGCACACCAGGAGGCTGGAAACGAATCTGCTTCTGCCACCAGTTCTCAGAGCAACTGTAGGCTAATAAGGTCACCTCTAGGGCCTTTCTGTTTCTTCCCCTGTGAACTTAATACAGAATGATTTCTTTTTTTTTTTTTTTTGAGACGGAGTCTTGCTCTGTCGCCCAGGCTGGAGTGCAGTGGCCGGATCTCAGCTCACTGCAAGCTCCGCCTCCCGGGTTCCTGCCATTCTCCTGCCTCAGCCTCCCGAGTAGCTGGGACCACAGGCGCCGCCACCTCGCCCGGCTAATTTTTTGTATTTTTAGTAGAGACGGGGTTTCACCACGTTAGCCAGGATGGTCTCGATCTCCTGACCTCGTGATCCGCCCGTCTCGGCCTCCCAAAGTGCTGGGATTACAGGCGTGAGCTGCCGCGCCCGGCCCAGAACGATTTCTAAGACAACTCTCAGCACAAACATATAATGATGCTTTAGCGTGAGAGAGGTGGGATTTGTTGTGTGGAGGGCAGAGTTGAAACAATCATTTGAAACTGCCACTTCGGGCCATGGTCATTTAGAGATCTATTAGAAGGGACATCTTTAGAAATAGAATGTCAACTGAAGGGGAACTCCACTTGATCTATTAAACATCGTCCATGTCCATCTGGCCCATTACTGGATCTTGAGGTTTGTGAGGGCAGGGACTCAGCCTGGCTTACTCACTGCTAGGTCCCTACCACTAAGAACTGCACCTGACAGGATATCCTCAACAAATAAGTACTAAATGAATGAATGAGATGACAGTGGTTGCCATTGCTTCCGCTGTCAAACACAGACTCCACTTCCTGTTTTCCAGGGTCCTGCCTGCCCATCTGAGGACATGCCTGCTCATCACCCACGTGCATCCTGTCACAGTGGGACTGCATGTGTTCCCTGCTCATTGTCACTTCCATGGTTTTGCTGATTCTATGCGATTCTTCCAGGCCACTCCAAGTTCCACCTCTTCCACGAAGCCCTCCTTGATTGCTGGGCCCTGGTTGAACTTATTAGTAACACCCAGGTTACTTCTACTTAATTCTTGCCTCCAGCCAAAGTGGACTTAGAACCTCCTTGCATGCCTGGTAAAGTCAAGGTGTTCAGCTAGGGCCTGGGTATAAAGCAGAAGCAACACAGTGTCTGGTTTGAAGCTTAGGGCTTGGGTTCAGATGGTTGTGGGTTACAATCCCTTCTACGCGTGTTGCCTGTGGAAACCCTTTGGTTCTCTGTGCCTGGAGCTCGCCTGTAATGGGACAAAACCATCTCACCTAGATTGTTGTTCTGAGGATTGAATTAGGTGATTCTGAGAGGCGTGTATGAGTCTTCCCTGATTAACAATCCATGAAAAGTGGGCGTCATTGCTGAAGCTCACGGAAGAAATATGAAATTTGATTATATCCTGATTCATGGCATTGGGTCACCACCTCAGCAGTTTTTATGAAAGTAGCGTCTGACCTGGCAAAGGCTGTGTCATCTTATTATCTCAGAAAGGCAAATTTACGGGGTCAGATGATGGACGCCCAGGTTTCAGGCTTGTAGATTTCTCAATGGGGTGGAAGGAAGGAGAGAAAAAGAGAGACAGGAGAGAGTACACACTTCATTCTACTTCTCCTAGGGTGATATTTCCTTCTTCCCCTTCCAGAGTTCTCAAAAAGGCATTCTAGGAAGTCCTGTAAAATACATGCTCATACAACATCTCCTAATTTCCACAAATTGTTGAGAATTTAAAAACCCAGTTGGGGGTTTGCTGTTCTAGCCTGAGACACCAGGGTCACGTTTCAGTGCTTGCAGTCTTGACAGTACCAGGCATCTGGGATGAAGTTGGGGAAAGGTGGTCTGGTGACCCTGCTGGCCTGCCTCTCTTGAAAGATGCTTACTGGCTGCTGGCTCCATCACTGTTGTGTCACAGGGCTTTAGGATTTGGAAAAGCAGAGGATGTAAAACAAGACGGAATGGTCAGAATTTAGAGAACCATGTGCCGAAGTGCCATCTTCAGGGTGCTCATAACACGACCCTACGACATTAGAGGTGCTGGAATCATGGAAGAGGAATCCAGACTCTGTAATCTTCTTCCCCCTGGAAAATCTGCGCTGGAACTGGGGGATTGGAAGCTGTCAACACATGAGCCATCTTCTGCTCTGTTCAAGATGGTAGGGGCGTTCTCGACACGCCCCTCCCTCTGATTCTGCCTCACTTTTATTTTAGAATTTTCCACTGCCTCTTCTGGAATGTGCTTTTTCACCCCTCGAAATCTGTAGAGAAGAAATAAGCAGAAACTGAAATGGCTTTCTGGTGTTAAATGCTCTCAGCTTAGTGGAAAATCGAGCGTTGGGCTCGAGGCTGGACTTTTGCGGAGAGCACTGCAATAGTGCTGTGGCCTTGCCTTTCTTTCTCATCACCCGGGTACAGTCCTGCAGTCCTCAGAGGATGCCAGTCCCACACAGGGGGATCCTCCTCCGCAGGAAAACCGAGGAACAATGCAGGTTCGATGTGTAAGATGGCCAAGCACGTTCAATCTTCGAGATCTTTCCTCCCAAACCCTAATGCTACCTCAAGATGGGCTGCTGCCTGCTACCATTTCAACATCGAGTCCTTTAAGATGCCACCTGAGAGAGAGACGGGAAGCGAGAGGCCAAGAAAAATGAAAGGTAAGCACGAGACCAGTGGAATGAGTGGGGAGATCCGTCTGTCCGTCTGTCTGTCTGTCTGTCTGTCTGTCCGTCCGTCTGTCTGTCTGTCTGTCTGTTTGTTTGTTTGTTTGAAGTGTCTTCTGCTTGGCTGAGGTTATCGCTCTTCAGGGGAGGCGGAAGTGCTTCTCTTCTCGTCTCTGATCGCTCCGCAGCTCTCAGGAAACTTTGACAAACACGTCGCAGCAGCGAGTGGAAACACGTCTGAGACGCTGCAGCGTAGCCCGGCGGGTTCTGTTCTTAGCAGTATTTGCTAAGTTCCATCCATTCGAGTGTTTTTCAACAATGGGAGGCATGTCATCTTGATTTGACAGGATAATCCTGAGTTTATAGAATTTCATCACAGTGTGTGAAACTGGTTTTTCACTTCACTATACTGGCCCTCAGTGGTGGAGTAAACTGGGCACTGAATAGAACAAATCTCCCTCCTCCGTGTTGTCCCCCAGCCCACCAGCGTTCGCCCTAAGCTCTGCCCTGTACCAGCGCCAGCCTTCTATTGGAGATTGGCAGCTGCGGCCACCGCTGGCCATCTCTCAACCACTCCACAATATGTATCAGTGTGTTCTACAAATCATTGTATTTGCCAAGCGTGAATTCAGAGCAAAGTGTAGACCTCGTTTGGATCCCAGTTGAGGCAAGCAAATCTTAAAATGTGCATGAGACTGTTGGAGAAAGGCAAACACAGATAGGATAGGTGTTGACATTAAAGAAATCTTAATTTTCTGTGTGTGGTGATGGTATTGTGGTTATTTTAAAAAGGGAGTGTCCTCCATGCCTTTTGATGTTATATATATTTTTAATTACAGATTAACATGATTTTCCAAATGTGCTTCAAAATAATTCACGGAAGTAAGTGAGCTCAGGAATACAAAATAATAAATTTAGCTACAAGGTGTTTATTGTTGAAGGTAGGCGATGGGGCATGTGGGAATTTTTTATATAATTCTCTGTACTTTTGTTCCTGTTAGGAACTTTCCGTAATAGAAATTAAAAGAAGAAATGAGGTAGGACAACTGGGATAAGCAGAAGACAAGGGTGGACTCACAGCCTCTCCTCCACAGATGCTGTGGGGCCAGGGTGAGCATCAGCGCCCTGAGTGCCTGCTCTGAGGCTGGAGCGGCTGGCTTCGCTGCCTTCCTGTCTGAGTGCAGCAAGAGGTGGAGGGAGGACTGGGGTGCACCTTCTGCAGGGGACAATGCTTTGGACACAGCAAACGTGCAGAGCCCAGTGCCCTGTGTGGGGACAGAGGAGTGTGGGTGTCAAAAAAGGAGACCACTTTTCCATTCTCTTGGGATCCTCCTTCACTGGAAAATTTGGGGTAATGCACACGCCTAACCTCCCTCCACTTTCATGGCCTCATGGAGAAAAGGGTTCCCTCCCCCATTCACACGTTTGTGGTCGTGATCACGGTGATTTAACGCACTAGTTTGCTTTCCTGATAGGAGGACGTAACGGTAGAAGGTGAGAAGGGCAATTCTACCATCTGGTAAGAAAAAATGAGAAAAGGGGTAACAGAGGCAGTTGTATGAAAAATCAGAACTACTAAATAATCCACAGCCAATTTGCTGTGGCATCCAACTGCAATCCCCAAGACGAGCGTCCAAAAGCCACCAGGAGGCCAACCCCCTCATTTGCTTTCATTAGAATTTTTCCTTTTTCTTTTCTTCTTTCTTTCTTTTTTTTTTTTTGGAGACAGAGTCTCTGTCTGTCACCAAGGCTGGAGTGCATTGGTGTGATCTTGGCTCACTGCAACCTCTGCCTCCCGAGTTCAAGCGATTCTCCTGCCTCAGTCTCCCAAGTAGCTGAGATTACAGGCGTGCACCACCACGCCCGGCTAATTTTTGGTATTTGTAGTAGGGACAGGGTTTCACCATGTTGATCAGGCTGGTCTCAAACTCCTGACCCCAGGTGATCTGCCCACCTCGGCCTCCCAAAGTGCTGGGATTACAGACGTGAGCCACCGCGCCCGGCCTTTCATTATAATTTTTCTAAGAATTGACATTACTTTAGAGTCTTCCCTAATCAAAACTAAAATAACTTTTAGAATAACGGCAAATTACCTCCAGTAGGGCCTGGATGAGATGATGGAACGGGGTACAGAGAGAAGAGGGAAGCTGGGCCTCCAGGAGACCCTCAGCCCAGGACTGAGGAGTGTCAGGCCCCGGAGTGTGTGGTGTGCGCTGGGGTGTGGCGGGTTGTGTACGTGAGGGTGGGGATGGGGGTTGCGGGGGTGTGTGTGTCGCACATGCAGGTGTTGCACGTGTGTGTTGGGTTGTTGGTGAGAATTAGGTGTGGGTGCACGTTGGGTCTGTGGAGGGGTTATTTTTGGGTGCTGTGTGCATGTTGGGTGTGTGTAGGATTGTTTTGGGTGCCGCGTGTATGTGAAAAATTTCTCTCTTTAAACTCAGACTTTGGACCCTGGAGGTTTTCCTCATAGGTCCTTGGGATTCTAGGGCAATAAGGAGAAAGGATATTTTCTTAGGAGAAGCCACATTGCTGGACTGTTGAATTGCCACATCCAGTACAACCAGATTCTATTAGCCGTTAGGATAGAATGTGAAACTTCTCATTTACCTTAAGCACTGAGCCAAATGGATTAAAAAAAAAAAAAAAAAAAAAGCAAGAAAAAATCAACACAGATGTTCAGAAATGGGTCATGAGACGGGGCCAAATGAGAAGCCTCTCAGATCTTGGGAACTATGAGTCACTTAAAAGGCCTCCAGTCCTGGGAGAAATGATGCCTGCCCTTACAAAGATTCCCAGTTCACTTTCTGTGGGCTGGAGCATTTTTCAGCCATCCCAGAATTGTTGTTCTTTGTTTTTTGTTTTTTTTGGGGGACGGAGTCTCGCTCTGTCACCCAGGCTGGAGTGCAGTGGCACGATCTCAGATCACTGCAACCTCTGCCTCCCAGGTTCAAGAGATTCTCCTGCCTCCTGAGTAGTTGGGATTACAGGCATCTGCCATCACACCAGGCTAATTTTTGTATTTTTAGTAGAGACGGGGTTTCACCATGTTGGCCAGGCTGGTCTCGAACTCCTGACCTCAGGTGATCCTCCCGCCTTGGCCTCCCAAAGTGCTGGGATTATAGCTGTGAGCCACCATGCCTAGCCTGAGAATTGTCTTTTTGGCCAACTGGGGGAAAAACACTTGAATGGAACTTAAATGATAAAAATAATAATATTTATGATTTTATAGTGAGTATTTTAATGCTAAATTGTGTTGATGTGAACAATTCTTTCTGAACAACTCATTGATTCATCCATTCATTCACTCTGCAAGCATTTTTTTAGCATTTACACTGGGCAGACAGCGTGACACAGACAGAAGACACAGCCCGTGTCAGGGTCACACTCATAATTCTCGCACTGAACATTTGCTCCCTTCTCTGTGCTGGCTGCCAGGGACGTGGCAGGAATAAGCCAAGGTCTGTCTCTGCCCTCATAGAGCTGGCATCTAGCAGGGAATTCAGACACCAAGTTATTAAGTCTCACGAGGAGAAATCTGGGGTTCAAGGAAGGATTCTTGGAGAAAGTGACAAGTCGTCTGCAATCCTGTGGATGTTAACCAGGCAAAGCAAAGGCTCGTGGGAGGGGAGAGAAAGGGAGGAGGCGATTGTAAATTCAGCAACATCCTGCGGAGGTGCTGAGGTGGCTGTGAGTGGGAGAAGTGGGGTGTGTTTGCAGAACTGAAGGAAGGCTCTTGTGTCCAGAACCCAGAGGTGTTGGAGAGTTGGGTGGGAGAGGCTGGGGAGGTAGGTGGAGCAAGGTCAGGTGGAGTCTTGGAGGTCGTCGTTTGTATTCCATCTGTGCTATGATCAAAAGGACATGGCGATGTGCTTTTGTTTCAGGCCATGACGATAAATGGTGTGGAAGGACATCCCCAAGTGTACTGTCTCCACAGCACTGGGCAACAAGCCTGCCCTTGGCTGGGCCTCCAGGTCACAGCTCGATGTGGGAGTCATTCTGAAATGAAATGACATCTCTTAAAGCCTATGTTTGCATTTTGGGTTGAAGGGGAAGAATCAGCTATGAAATGTAAAAAGGAGGAAATACGCCGGGCGCGGCGGCTCACGCTTGTCATCCCAGCACTTGGGAGGCCGAGGCAAGTGTATCACGAGATCAGGAGTTCGAGACCAGCCTGGTCAACAGGATGAAACTCCATCTCTACTAAAAATACAAAAAAATTAACTGGGTGTGGTGGCAGGCACCTATAATCCCAGCTACTCAGGAGGCTGAGGCAGGAGAATCGCTTGAACCCGGGAGGCAGAGGTTGCAGTGCGCTGAGATTGTGCCACTGCACTCCAGCCTGGGTGGCAGAGCGAGACTCTGTCTCAAAAAAAAAAAAAAAAAAAAAGGAGGAAATACTGTTTCTGGTTTTGTTGTGTTGGTCATGATGGTAATCATCATTAGTGGACAACATTGGTGATTTCATATGTTATCTACCGAATTATAAAAGCACATGGCTAATAATGTTCATTTTTCATTCATTACAAACAATTTCTCCATCTGAAATAGAATGAACCTGACTACAAGGTTTTACTGCATCTTGCAGGACTTGAATGTGTGGGTTAGACAATACATGAACCTAGTCCTGCATGTGTGTGCATGGATGTGGCATCCATTTTGGATTGCAGAGGGTGTGCAAACTACTTCTTAATTCTCAAAGGGGCTAGAAAGGCTCAAGTGCATTTTAAAAGGTATACAGGCATACCTTATTTTACTGCAGTTTGCTTTATTGTGCTTTGCAGATATTGCGGGGTTTTTTTCACACTATTGTGTTTTTAAACATAAAGCTATTACACACTTAAAGGACTTCAGTATAGCATAAACATAACTCTTATATGCATTGGGAAACCATAAAATTTGTGTGACTTACTTTATTGCAATATTCACTTTATTGTGATGGTCTAGAACTGAACCCACAATATCTCCAAGGTGTGCTTATAATAGAATTATAGGCCTTTGTGTTGAAAAAAAATTATGTGGCCATGCTGTATTAGGCAATAAACTCAAAGGGCAGTAAACTCCAGACATAAATAAGGAAGTGTCATGCCACTATGTCAGCAGTTGTGCACAAAAGGGAATCTTCTGCTCAAATCCAGTTCTGACTGGATTTACCAGAGGCTCTAAGCACCTTGAAGGCATTTGATCTTGACCATGGCAGGCGTTCTTTGAGCTTCAGAGTCTCTCTCCAAAGCCTTATGCCCATACACATGCCCTGTCTCCTGTAAGGATTTGGTTCACACGGCATTCAGTATGTGTACGTAAATGTGTATTAAGTATGTTTATTCATACAATATAAAAATGACTTCACATATTAGGCTCTATGTGTATCTTTTTCAGAGAGGTCTCCTGGCTCTGCTGGCTCTTTATAACCAAATAACCACAGAGGCAGCGAACACGTTGACCTGGCAGACGGTCGGATGCCATTGCTGTGTGTCTGAGCTCACAGAGGCCCAGGGATCAGCTCTGGAAACAGCCTCTACCTTTCCCAGGACCAGGGAAGAGGGGAAAGGTTAGAAACTTACACATTGTTAAGATAAACCTGGCCGGGCGCGGTGGTTCATGCCTGTAATCCCAGCACTTTCAGAGGCAGGCGGATTACAAGGTCAGGAGTTTGAGACCAGTCTGGCCAACATGGTGAAACCCCATCTCTATTAAAAATGGTGGCAGGTGCCTGTAATTCTAGCTACTCTGGAGGTTGTGGCAGGAGAATTGGTTGAACCCGGGAGGCAGAGGTTGCAGTGAGCCAAGACCACGCCACTGCACTCCAACCTGGGCAACAAAGCGAGACTCCATCTCAAAAAAAAAAAAAAAAAAAAAAAAGATACACTAAGGAATTGAAATTAAAAATGTTTTGTACAGACGTGAGCACTTACAGTCCAAGACAACCAGTTGCCTACAATCTGGCTGTTGCAGATGTAAATACTCTACAGGGTAGGATGGTTTCTGTGGGCAGCTCCTTAGCCTGTGTTTCTAAGGAGATGATCTTTTGATTGTTATGAGTCCTGTGAGTGCTTTAAAAAAGAAAAATGGCATCGCATTTGAGAGATCTATACTAAAACTAATTGGCACACACTTCAGGAAATACAACAGAAGAAAAGGCTTTTAATTTTTCTTTATTTTCTCATTATCGCAAAGGTCACTGATCAGTTGAGTACAGATGAAAGGTTCTTAGAGCAGATCAATGACCTGTTGTTAGTGAAATTCTTGGGGTCTGAATCTTAGCTATTTAGAGTTTTACATTATAATCTTGAAATGTTTTGTCTATTGTAATAACGAATAACTAACAGACTAGAGTTTGTAGAACTTTTGATATACATTATTTCATTTGATAAATAGAGTTTAAAGTCTAAAGTAACCATAGAAGTCTTTTAACTTTTACCTAAAACAATTTTGATAACCTATTGTGTTCATGGCAATTTCCTTTATTAATGTCTTCACTTTTTCTTGCGAATCACTACTGCAAAATAGTTAAAAGAATATCTCTAGTTTCACTAAGTAAAAAGCCAACAAACCAATTGAAAAATTGACAAAGGGTACGAATAAGATAGCTTATTTATAAAATATAATAAACAAGCCCTAAATGTATGAGAAGGTGTTCAACCAGATTCATAATAAGATAAATGTGAATTCAATGAGAATATCTTTTATCACCTATAAAACGGGCAAAAATTCAAAGTATGACAGCACATTCTGTGGATGAGGCCATAAGAATAAATAGGTATTTACACAAACTGCAGGAAAATGTGCTAATTGAAGGGAAATCCAGGAATATCAGGAAATCACAAAAGCTGAAAAATCAAGAATCGTTCAACCTGGAAGTACCACCTCTGGAAATTTACCCAACAGATACACTTACAAACAGGAAAAGATGACCATCAAGCTTATTCACGACTGTATTGTGTGAATAGACAAGAATTGAAAGTGCCCATCGATCCTGAACTGGTTAAATCATGACACAGTCATATGACAGAGCAAGCAGTATAAAAGAATGAGAAGGATGTTTATGACCTTATGACCTGGTATGGAAAGAGCCCTAATATATATAAATAACAGAAAAAAAGGTGTGTAGAGCATACTACATTTTGTGGAAGGAAGGTAGGAGAAACAAACAAGCATATATTTGCAGGTGCTTGCATTTTTATTAAAACCTCCGAAGGTATATTCCAGAAACTACTAAAAGTTGTCAACTGCATGTCAGAGTTGGAGTCAGGAGCGAGCAAAGAGAAAATAGGCAGGAGCAGGGTAGAAGCAAGACTTCTCACAGCATGCCTTCTAGATTTTGTGTTTTAAACCAGGTGATGTGTTACCTATGGTAGAAGCAAGACTTCTCACAGCCTGCCTTCTAGATTTTTTATTTTTAAACCAGATGATGTGTTACCTATGGTAGAAGCAAGACTTCTCACAGCCTGCCTTCTAGATTTTTTTTTTTAAACCAGGTGACGTGTTACCTATGTTGAAAAGAAACTAAAGACATTCAAAAATAAAAATGTGGGCTCCAGAATGAGCTTTCCTGGGTTCAAATCCAGTCTCTGTCACTTAGCAGATGTGTGGCCTTAGGCATCTTATGCTTCTTGTCATTTATTTCCCAATCTTTGAAATCGGAATAATAATAACAGTAGCTAAACCACGAATTTGGAATTCAAAGAGGATAGCACTTGAAAAGTATTTATGAGGGTGCCTGGCACCTATTAAGCATGTAATACAGGTTTGCCATCATTATTTCTAAGCCAGTGATTCACTGGGAGAGGAGACACATTGTATTTGAGAAGTGCATTCTAAGAAGATGGGCGTTTAGAACACCAGTTATTGGGCTTGAAAAAAAATTAGAATGAGTTTCATTAAGCAGAATAAATCTTGATCTTGAAAACTAAGCTTGAACTCTGGTTTTAAGAGGAGGTATGTAAATATATTTTTCATTCAGAGTAAAACTACAGTGCTTAAGATAAAGTGAGCAGTTACCTGATGAGGCTTTGCCAGCTAAAAGGCCTGGGGCTCGCTTGAACAACGGTAATAATACTACCTTTTGTTTTCACATTACTCCGCATCATCTTCGATTGTATATCATCTTACATGTATACACTGTCTCATTCACTTTTCTTAAGATATTCCGCCCAGCTGTGTGTGTTGGCATTTTAAGTGCTTATCAGCCAATATGACAGTAAAATGAGAACAAGTCAGGGAAAGAAGTTTCCAATCTCTGTTTGTACAACCTTCAGCCAATCTCTACCACCTCAGTGGGCGGTGTCCCTGCAGATGGCACAGAAGTAGAGGGGGCAATAAATCTAAACGCTGAGTAAGCACTATGTAAGGAACATTCATTTAGGAATTCAGGATCTGCTTATTTCAATTTGATCTTCTACTGTGCCAAACACTGAGGAAACCACGATGAGTAGACTATGGTCTGTGCCTGCAGTAGCTCAGAGAGGGACTGGTGTGCCCACAGGTTACCGTGGCGGGAAGCTCCGCTCTGCAGTGCAGACGCGTGGGAGGCACGGGGTGGAAGAGGGAGGGTAAAGGTTTCACAGGTCAGCAAGCCACTTGTTTGGTTCAGGTCAAAGATTTTCCATCTTGTCAGGAAAAGAGCAAAGACTCTGGAATGTAGCTTTGAATCCCTTTTGGGGCTTTATTAATCTTTGTGAGACTCTACTTCTTCCTCTGTTAGATGGGCTGACAATTCAACTTGCAGAGAAGTTATGCAAATTAGAAATACTGTACAGGTAAAGCAGCTAGAACCGAGCCTGGTGGACAGCAGGCACTCAATGGGTGGTAGCAGTAATGTTGACTAGCCGCTGGAATATAGGGTCCTTAGGGATGGGGATTTTTTATTTTTTTTTCGAGACAGAGTCTCCCTCTGTCTCCCAGGCTGGAGTGCAGTGGTGCAATCTCAGCTCACTGCAACCTCCCCCTCAGGGGTTCAAGAGATTCTCCTGTCTCAGCCTCCTGAGTAGCTGGGATTACAGGTGCCTACCATCACATGCGGCTAATTTTTTGTATTTTTAGTAGAAACGGGGTTTTGCCATGTTAGCCAGGCTGGTCTTGAGCTCTGACCTCAGGTGATCCGCCCGCCTCAGCCTCCCAAAGTGCTGGGATTACAGGCGTGAGCCACCGCACCCAGCTGAGGACGGGGATTGTTGCTGGTTTTATTCTCTTTCATGTGCCTCAATGTTTCTAGAACAATGGCATTTAGTAAACATATGTTAAAATGAAAGGATGATGGAAGGAGACAATAGCAGAGAAAACAGCACATGTAAAGGAAAGGCCTGCTCAGTCTGGAGGTAGCAGAGAAGTCACGTGTTTGGGCACACACCTGTGCGTGTGTACGCATGGGCTGGCACTAGTGGGCAGAGAGGCAGGGGCAGGGCAGCGAGGAGGTGCCTTTAAAGAAATTTGAACAGCAGATTCTGCCATCAAGTTGATCTGAGATTTTAAGAGACATCATCCATAAAATCACTTTGTATAATCCCCAAATATTTGCTTCTGGAAGGAAAGAAGATCTGACAGGAGGTACTGGGGTTTGGTTCTATGATCTGAAAGAGCCGTAAATCTTAGATTCTTTTTAACTAGTGCAGCCCGGGATATAAACACGGTAACTGTATTTGGATTTATTTTCTGCCTCCTCCTGTGAGGCATGGAGCTGCTTTGCGGGGGAGGATGAAATGTACACAGGCAATCTACATGTTTGGCATTTTCAAGGTTCAGAGTTACCTGATAAACCAAAACATGTCAGGCCTCAGCTTCCTCGAGCTGCTAAACTCTGCCTGCCATAGCGAGTGTGGACAAGGTGATTTGAACCCCCTTTAACCAGGTCCCAAATGACCTAGGACATTTGGATGTGGAGGGTTGATCTGAGTCAAGCTTTGAATAAACTTAGAGGCTGAAGGTGAGAAAAGTTAAGTTGTTCCTGCTTTTAAAAATGCTTTTCAGGAAAGTCCTCTGGTTCCAGAAATGCTGTGGATAAGTATTCTGAAACCGCTCCAAATCCAGCTATCTCTAAGCGCTAGGAAAATGTTAGCAAACATCCTTTTAAAACAATAACAGTTAATATATAGTGAGCACTTATTAGACACTATACTAAATACTTTATGTGCTTTATTTTGCTTAATTCTCCATGGGCCAACAAGCAGAACTATTCAAAAAATGATCCTGAGATCTCAGTCTACATGATCTAGGAAATGAGCTGGCTGGAACTGGAGTTTCCCCTCTTCTAGGAGAGAGGGTGTGCCCCTAAACTCAGCTTCCCACAGGACCAGCCGTAAACGTTCCCCAAGAGCGGTGCTGCCCCTCTCCCCAGGACCCATGGTCCTCGGGTGCTGGGCAGCGGCTGGCCTTCCTCAGATGCCTCCTCAGTTCTGCTGGCATCTAGACCCCGACTGCCTGGCAATCAAGTGGTCCGCCTGCCTCCTTGCTGGAAAGTGGTGTTCATGTTTCTTCTTCGAGGAGATAGAACAGTCGGGGCAGGACTGCAGCCCACTGCATGGCAAAGAGCTTTGTCTTTGCATTGGTTCAGTTTTCCACAGGATTATGAGAAGACGGAGACCCCTGTGCCTTTGGGGCCTGAGTCTTGGTTTCTAAATCTCCCCAGTAAAGCTTACTGCCTTTCCTTAGTTCGTACTATGCGGTGTTGTAGGATCTATCCCAGGGCCCATTGCTCCCCATCCTTGCAGCAAATGTGTGAGTTAGGAATTACTATTTTTAGTTGGAGATGAGGAAGATGAAGACACGGACAAGTTCACATAGCTAGTAAGTAGTAGGATTTGAAAGCCGGTCATCTGATTCCCCAGCCTGTGATCTCAGAGAGGTTGGTCAAGTCAACGGATCTGGCAATTTATAAAGTTCTGAATGAGTGCTCAACGCTTCAAGGAAGCACCGTGCGGAAGTTCACGTCTAAGCGCGGGTTCCAGTCTCAGCTGCAGCACGTAGCCTAGCTTTGGTCTTCAGTAGCGCCTTTTACTGTCTCCTAAACATCAGGCTCATGGCACCTTGGGGCCAGCTCCATGGAGAAAATAAGCTGAGAAAAGGAAGGAAGCGACATGGCTGGGCCTACAGAGAAGATGCAAGCTTCACTGTCACTCACTGCAGGTCCAGGACAAAGCAAACATCCTTTAAATGTGGAGCTGAGCTTGCAAAAAAGTATGGGCTGCTTCCAGGATCAGAGTAGATAAAGGAGCCCATAGGCGGACGCAGGCTGGGGGTGGGTGGGTGGCATCCCAGGGACGTAGAGCTTGGGCTCGTAGCCGCTCAGCGTAAGTGAGGTGGGCGCTGAGAACCGCGCGAATCCTGCCTCTAGCCAGGGCCTTAAGGATTGCTGTCTCAGTGAGCGAGCAGCATACAGGAAATGTCTCCCAGCAAACAGTGGTGGTAACACCAGGCCTTTCTGTCTTTTCTGGACTTGGAGTGGACAAAAGTCTCCGCTGGGAATTCTCATCAATGGCCCTGCAGCCCGTGGAGATGAACTATGCAGATTCGGAAGAGCTGGAAAGCTATATTCATAACAAGTTTAACTTTATGGTAAAACATCATTATTAAGAATTTTTAAGGCACTAAATAATAAGAAAATAGGCAATTCTAAGGTTATATAACCCTAGTAACATCATCTCAACGTATTTAAAGCAAAACTTGACAGGCTTACAAGGAGAAAATGGGAAAACTACGAACTCTTAGTTACCCCTAAATTATAAAACTCTGTGAGGGCAGGCACCTCAAAGCTTTGCTCGCTGTTTACTCCAAGGGGCTAGAACGGCAGGTGCTTGGTTAATGTTTGTTAAAGGAATTGGCAAATAATGCCAGAAAAAAAAAAAAAAAGTCAAGGATTTTGTCCTTGCACTTCTAGAGCCACTTAAGGTGTTTTGAAAGATGGCAGAGTGAGTTCCCATTCCCAGGAGACGTGTCACCAGAGGCCACGCGCCCCATCACTGGAGGCTGTTCGGTCCAGCCCTGGCGGGATTCGTGTTGCCCGTTGGGATCTCTGTAGAGGAAATTCAGTCACCCAAAGGAACAAATTAATTATACGATCATGTGGCTTATCTGGATATGGAGTTATTCTTTCTTGGCGATGTCCCATGCTCAAGAGAGGAACAATCAGTGACAATTTGGGCCTTCTAAGGTGTGTATGATCTGGCACAGAGCACACTCCTGAGTGTGATGTTACAGAATCTATCCCATTCATTTATCAGCAATGAAAGGTTTTAGAGCACAGGAAACGCATTTCTATGCTGTTTCTAGCTATGCAATTAACAAAGTTGACCCTATTAACTGTGTATAGGCAATTCTGCACCCCCTGTTAGAATACACACGTTCTACTCAAGCCCTCATGGGAGATTGCCTAAGATTGGCCAAGAACTAGCCTAAATGTAAATCTCAATAAAAAACAGGAATCAGGGCCAAGCGCAGTGGCTCACGCCTGTAATCTCGGCATTTTGGGAGGCCAAGGCAGGTGGATCATGAGGTCAGGAGATCGAGACCATCCTGGCTAACACGGCGAAAGCCCATCTCTACTAAAAGTACAAAAAAATTAGCCAGGCGTGGTGGTGGGTGCCTGTAGTCCCAGCTACTCGGGAGACTGAGGCAGCTGAATCGCTTGAACCTGGGAGGTGGAGGTTGCGGTGAGCCAAGATTACACCACTGCCCTCCAGCCTGGGCAACAGAGTGAGATTCCATCTCCGGAAAAACAAAACAAAACAAAAAAAAGCAAGAATTAGTGCTCACTATGTTCTCTAGCTAACATCTGATTAAATCAGAAGTTAACAACGAAACCCACCACCGCCCCGGCTGGAACGATGACAGTTCCATAGTTTCCTTTGGGATCCTTGCCCTACTCCTTTTCTCGCCTTCGCCAGGTCCCCCAAGTCCGGTCCCTGCACCTAGGAGGCAAGGTGGGCATGTTCGTCTTGTTTTCAACTGTAAAGGATATGACACATGAAGGGTGTGGTTCATTGTGGAATTTTTCTTCCTTTTATTTTTTTCTGAAACAGAGTTTCACTCCTGTTGCCTAAGCCAGAGTGCAATGGCGTGATCTCGGCTCACTGTAACCTCTGCCTCCCAGGTTCAAGCAATTCTCCTGCCTCAGCCTCCCAAATACCTGGGATTACAGGTGCGCGCCACCATGCCCAGCTATTTTTTTTTTTTTTTGTATTTTTAGTAGAAACGGGGTTTCACCACGTTGGCCAAGCTGGTCTTGAACTCCTGACCTCAGGCGATCCGCCCACCTCGGCCTCCCAAAGTGCTGGGATTACAGGTGTGAGCCGCTGGGCTCAGCCCAATTGTGGAATTTTTGTAGCTGCACTTTCTAGGTTAAGGAATTTCCCCTGTATTCCTTTTCCCTGTGTTTCAGGGAAACAACATTGAAATTTATCAAATGTTATGGTTTCACAAGGCTGAGTGGGAAGTCTATGTGAGTGCATTACTGTATTTTCCACCTTTTTCTATACACTTTCAATATTTCACAATTCAAAAACAAACGAACAAACATGCTTTTCACCAGCAAAACGTCCGCTCAAATGTCCTTCTTAACAACAGCAGCCAGTGTGGAGCACCAACCACACACAATATTTTTAGATAACGCTTGTTGAGTGAGAAATTTATTCAGGAAAAAAAAAAAGAAATGGGCTCCAATTCTCTTGTGCAGCAGTAGCGTGTTATGATACTACGGGTCATATATTGTATAAAGCACCTCTAAGTTACTGGATAGGAATCTCCTGAAAATTAGTTTGGCGCCACCTTGATGCTCAGTTGTTTTATATTGTCATGTGTTTTGCTTACTTTATAGTAAAATGAGGCCTTTGTGAAATAATGGTCGTAGTGCATCTGCTCTGTGGGAGACAGATAGTAATTCATCTGTTTAAGTGAAGTGATAATATTAACAGTATTTATCATATGTCAACTATATGTGTAAAATAAGAGTTCTGAGTGTAGACCCTGAAGTCAAATCGTCTGGGGTGAAATGCCATTTCGGTTGGCTGCTTGCTGGTTGTGTAGCCTCTGACAAGGTACTTGGCATCCCCGGGCCTCTGTTTCCTCCTTTGTAAAGTGGGCATAATGGCAGCACCTGAGTGTTAATGCCGTGTGAGGATCATGAACCAGAAAAACATGCCAGTGCCGGTGCATAACTCAGAGTGAGTGAGAGTCCGGTGCCTTCCGAGCCCTTGCTGACTGCCAGGATCTGTGCCCAGTGCTTTGCCCACGTTGTCTCCATTATCCTGCGGTGTCGTGAGAGATATCCTCCTATTATGCCTACTTTGCACATGAGGTCATTGAGGTTTGTGGTTGTTTAATCCCTGCCTTATGACTGGTGTTGCTCATGTATAGGATCTGTTTGATGCTGCCTCCTTGATTAGAAATAAATCCCTGATTTTTATCATTGTTCCCATGAGAAAATATTATCCACTTTGCAATGATTTACTGATGGTGGTATGTTGGGGAAGGCACTCAAGCAATGAAATGAACAATTCACTAACTCAAATGAAGGAAAAGGAATTACAAAGCCAGCAGGGCACAGTGGAACGGAAACAGCATCAACCTGAGAACCGGGACGCCTGGGTCCTGCTCCTGGTTCTGCCTCAAATTGCCGTCTGTGAAACAAGCCGTGTGCACACGGCAACCAGCTTCCCCTCTGTCTGTGTGAGCAGTGGCTTGAGAACGAGGGGACCAGAATCCTTGTTCTTGCTGCTTCATTTCTGACTCCAGAGTTCTTGCCTGTCACCTTAGCGGATTGAAGCCAGGAACTTCACGGCTCACTTGCTATTCTGATATTCCATTTGCCAGGAAAATCATTCGCTTTATCAGAAGTTGTATGTCTCAGAGGTTTTAGAAACAATCAGGTCTAATGCTGAAGAAGTAGCAATACTGAAAAAGTTTATAGATGTGTTATACGGTCGTATTTATGATTATTACAGATTTAGTCTGCAGTTATTAATTTGGGGAAATGTCATGGTTAAAGGCAGCTACAATTTTCTGAGTATTGTGTTATGGTGTCGTTGCCATGTGTGTTTTATACCATAGGGACATTGGGAAAGATTTACTTTTTTTTTTTTTTTTTAGGAAGAGTAAGAACATGTTACTTTTGTTATAACACTTGATATTCCTATTCTGTGAGATCCCGCATGCACACTACACAATTTGGAAAACATTTTGCAACAGATGGGCATAAACAGACCCAGATGAAACTGGTTATTTAATCAGACTAACCTCCTTCCTTGGCTGATGACATGCACTTTCCAGCATTCCAATTTGTTATAACTTTAATCAGTTTGGACCCCCTTGGTTTTAAAGTATCTATGTCAGAAACAGTCACATGTAGGAAAAAGATTTGAAATCTCTCCAAATCCAAATGTGGAGCTTTTCAGCCAAGCTCTAGAAGGAAAGAAAACTTGGGAAGAAGAGCAGGTAGGCAGCCAAGACGGGAGACTTCGAAATGTCCGAGTTTGCCTTTGCTGTAGCTATTGACTTCGTCTGGGACCCAGGGCAACTGCTCCTACTTACCTAGGTCTCATTTATCCCAACTGTAAAGCGAGGATAATAGCCATTTATGTACCTTGGAGGGGTAAGGCTGCGATTAATTAGTTAATGTGTTCAGTGTGCTTTGAAGTGCTAAGTGCTATTAAGCTTCATTTAGATTACCCTAATAATTTCATGAACTCGGGCTTCTTTTCACCAGCTGAGCAGTTGGGATCTCTTGATCAGATTTTTCAAATGGCTGAGCAGTTTTAATGCAAACACCTCAAAACTGGTTCGTACCGGTACTTCACATTAAAAAAAAGAGTTAAACACTTGAGCAATTACCATGTCCCAGTGTACCAGAGGGCAGGATAATCTCTTCATGATAATGGAGGTAAATATTAACACCTTTTCCCCTTTTGCTTGGTTCCCTCTCCCCTAGTCTCTTATATCTCAGTGCGTCTTAGAGTCTCACAGTCTGAAATGTTTGCAACAGAAACTCAGAGTAATGACTTTACACAGCTCACGAACATGCTTGGCGACAGGCTGGCCGTGATGCACCATGTTCCCCGGTCCTGAGCACATGACACGGGGGTGTGGGTGTCTCGGCTGGGTGCTTACTGTTGCCACGGACACGGTTTCAGCCGGTAGGGAACAGGGGTCTCGGTTTCTTATCTAAGGCCCAGTTGAAGAATACCCTAGAAGATGGAGGTTTCAAACAGGCCTAGTCTGAAGAGGCACCCAAACTATTTGAAAACAGCTTATTTAAACACACTGGAGCTGCACATATCAGAACTCATGTTTTCTTTTAGGAGCTTCCCGGAAGTCAAGTAGGTGGTGGGGTGGCCAGGCAGGGGTCGGTGGTGCAGTTGAGGCCCACGGTCAGCACACTTCACGATGACTCGGGTCAGAGCACACATTCTGCAAGCTGCCTGGTGCCAACCTGCCTCCACCCGCAAGGTAAACCTTTCGCAGGTCTGTCTGTGGGGCAGCGGTCCGGGAAAGGACAGCCAGGGCCTCGGCCTGTGATCCACGGCTTGGGGAAATGCATCCTTTCCACCGTTAGTGGTCTGCCCTCCTCGCACGACAGCAGCAGGTTTAGAAGTGGTTCCCGACTGGTCAGCATGTGTGGAAAGTGATGATAGGAAGAGAAAGTCAGTGGGTTCCATGTCCTGGGCCAGGCCCGCTGGTTTGCAGGAGAACCTTGGTTATTCAGTCTGGTCTTTTCTTATCCAGTCTAAAAGCCACCCAGGTGTCCTGAGCAGCAATGTCAGAAAATACTTAGGGACAGACGTGCAAGTTTTATTTAAAAAGCAAGGGACACTGTTGAGGGTGGAGGGCGAGAGGAGGGAGAGGAGCAGAAGAGATAACTATTGAATATTGGGTTTAGTATCTGGGGGATGAAATAATCTGTACAACAAACCCTCGTGACACCAGCTCAGCTATGTAACAAACCTGCACATGTACCTTCGAACATAAAATAACAGTTACAAAAATTTAACTGAGGCCAGTAAAACTCAGGAGAAGCATAGTCCCTTTCTTACCTTTCTCCATTCCTTTAATTTGGTTCCCTTTGATGTATCTTCCACAACTGTGGCTCTTATTTGAGGATTGCGTGACATGGACTACTTATCTTTTTTATTATAGTTAATCAGCACTTTCTAAATCAAGATACAGGAGAAAATATGTTCTATTTTTTAATTTAGTAGGCAGGCATGAATTTGATGTAGATAAGACACCCTCACTTGGTTTTGCATTGCCTGCTGGATAAACATTCCTGGTATATGTAATGTGTGTATCACGGAGATAGCACAGGGAGCTGAGCTGCGATAACTTGCTGGGCCTTTTCTCGCGAGTGGGTTGAGTGATTTCATTCCAGGCCTGTCCAGCGGTGCGTGAGCTTCCCATGGTCTGATTGGCAGGCCTCACTGTCTGAGAGTAGCCAGCCTTTCTGCCCCAGACACTTGGTGTGTTTACACAAGAGTGATGGGATCAATTCTGGCTGGAACAGAGCAGCCCAGCGTAAAGCGTCTGAAGGACGGAGGCTTCAGGGATGAAGATTCGCCTAAACCTCTTTATTAAGTACTTTTTGTTTTAAGATGGAGTTTTGCTCTCGTTGCCCAGGCTGGAGGGCACTGGCACGATCTCGGCTCACTGCAACCTCCGCCTCTGGTTCAAGTGATTCTCCTGCCTCAGTCTCCCAAGTAGCTGGGATTACAGGCGTGCACCACAACACCCGGCTAATTTTTGTATCTTTAGTAGAGACGGGATTTCACCTTGTTGGCCAGGCTGGTCTCGAACTCCTGACTTCAGGGAATCCGCCCACCTCGGCCTCCCAAAGTGCTGGGATTACAGGCGTGAGCCACTGAGCCCGGCCTATTAAGTACATTTTTAAGAGGAACAACTCACTACCATGGCATCTATTTTTAAAAGTCTGTAACTGTTAGAAATAGGCCTGAAAATGATATTAGCCTACACGGAAGCATAACTTAGCATAAATTGAAAGGAATACCTTTGACAGAAAAACTGGAATGCAATAATGGATTTGGGAAAGGAGTTTAGTGATTCTGTCTCATTTTTCTTGCTGCGTTCCTGGGGCTTGGACAAAATCTCCATTTTTTATTTCAGGTCTTTGCACACTTTTTTCCTAAAGTGATCAGCATATATTTTCCTGCCTTGCTACACTCAGTATTATTGAGCCTAGTTAAATTGTTTTCGTCAATAAGCAATAGAGACAACTTTAGCAAGTCTCTTTAGCAAGCCTCTTCCTCAGAGCTGCTAAGCCCTTCCGGACTCACTGGCTGGAGTCCTCTCCTCTATCTGCTGTCCTGGCTTTACCCTTAGGGAGAAGGGTAAAGTTGGACTCGAACTTCTGGTAACCAAAGGAGCAGGAGTGGAAAGATCTGCAGAAGATCCACGCCCTGGGTCATCGGGATGAAGAACTAATTATTGTCGGAGGGAAGAGTGAGCCCCGCAGGATAGGGACAAAGCCTCGTAGGTACACAGTGACTGTGCGATGCCAGCACCTCCAGACGGGCTGAGCCTGAGACAGCGTTTCGCAGTATTGCCACGAGCACGGTCAGCCACGGGGGTGTGGCTACACAACTGTCACATGCAACACAGGGATTCGACTGCTTGGGGTTTAACAGACACCAAAATGACTGCATCCTTATTGTCCGGAAGAGAACACGGTGCCTTCAGACCTCGATTAATTAAAATTAGGCACTCGTGGGAAATAAATCCCACAGTTGGGGCGTCGTCTTTCCTTCTAGCCCCTTTCTTAGGCCTCCCGGCCTGTCCTCCTGTGCTCTGTGCTGTGTGCAGAGCTCGTGTTTTGTTCTGTTCTGCTCAGCGCCTGTTTTCTGCTCCTCCCATCATGGCGCTCAGTCCTTCCTGCTGCGCCTTCTGAGTTTTTCTTCCTCCGGTTGCTGGTTCAGGCTGTGAGGCCTGAGTCTTTCTCACCTGCACAGGCAGAGCAGCATTAGCTGAGTGCTGCCCAGATCCAGAGAACCGCCCCTCTGCCTTCAAAACATTGTTCCAAGCCTGCTGCCTGGCCTGCCCGGAAACGTGCCTCTATTTCAGGGAACTGTGGCTTTCTTTGTTGCCTGGCCACGGGTGCTTTGTTGCAGCAGGGGCCGTGGTTATGGCCTGGGTAGGCACAGTGAGTTCCAGATCGGTCCACACCAAAGAAGACCCCTCGATGCTAGGAAAGTCGGAGAACACAGAATAAATAAATCTGTGCCCCTCTTTCAAACACTCGGTGATGCCATCTGCCAGCAATTTCCCCATTTCATCCCAGAGTGTGTTTAATCAAGTGTTTCTCTCTGTTGCACTGTCTGCGAGGAACATCTTTTCTACAGTTTCTGGGCAATCTACGTCCTGATGACTTGAATATCCTCCCAATCGCACCACCTGTGTTGAAAGGAGGCTTTCTATTCACTGTTGCCTAATGGTGGCATTATTCATCTCTGTTTCAGATAGGCACACAACACAATTTTTGATTTGCTTCTGCCCTTTTGAAGGGGAACCGTAACTCTTTTCTGCTTATAGAGTTATTGGGAATATTAGGGTGGCAGCCCTTTGGAATATTTTTGTCTTAACACAAAGCAGAACGGAGAATGTGAGCTTAATGTCACAAAGAAGTAAGAGGGAGCAGGAGCTTGCCTACGCCGGCCTGGGGCAGCCGGCAGCCCGCAGCTCTCACCGGGCCCCCTGGCCCGGCAACCCTGGCCTAGCTGAGCAGCGGCTGCATCCACCCCAGAGAAGCACAGGATCCCCCGTGGAGCCTGAGAACAAGTTCGCAGCTTATCTAAGAAAGCCGTCAGTGTTGATCAAGGGTATGGCTTCTGATAACATTTTCAGTCCACCTCCAAACAGAATGACCTAACTTGCCACTCCCATGAACTTCAAGTATGAAGTAGGTTTAGTCACAAAGAAGAAAGTACTAGAACCCTTGCAATAATTTTCTTTGCTTGTTTTTATGCTTATCACTCAGCATAGGTTTAGAAAAAGGCTGGCAAACTTATTCTGTCAAGGACCTGGTAGTAAAGATGTTCGGCTTCGTGGGCTGGGCTGGTCCGTCACGAATATCCAGCTCTGCCGTGCAGCCACAGACCATCCACAAGCAAATGGGCTTGGCTGTTTTCCAATAAAACTTTATTTATAAAAACACTGGGCTCCTGGTGCTGGATTTGGTCTGTGACCAGCAGTTTGCTGACACCTGGTCTAAGAAGACAAGGGTATAATGTTCTCTAAACACCTCGACGTGGGCTCTGCTCAGTAGCCAGGTCTGGGTCTCTGCTTTCTAGAAGCTCCCAGAGGCCAGGGCGGAGTAGGGGCTGTGTCCCTCCCATGAGCTGTGGGAGGGCTGCTCTCCGCCCAGCAGGGTCTCTGCCCTGCCTCCCTGCCCTCTGTCCGGAATCCTCTTCTGCTTTCTACCCAGAAATTCTCAGAGTGCAAGAGGCTGGGACCCTGGGCGCAGCAGGAGCTCTGAGTCTGGTTCCTACGTGACTGAACCAGGCATGGGAGCCTCTTCCCCGTTGTTTCTAAACCTGGATTTTACTTCCTGAACTTCTGGAACATGAAGCTTGCTCTCTATAAACCAAACCTCGAAGTCTCCCAATTGTAAAAGAACAGCAGGGCCGGGCGCATTGGCTCAGGCCTGTAATCCCAGCACTTTGGGAGGCCAAGGCGGGCGGATCACTTGATCCCAGGAGTTTGAGACCAGCCTGGCCAACATGGCAAAACCCCATCTCTACTAAAAATGCAAAATTGGCTGGGGGTGGTGGTGGGTGCCTGTAATCCCAGCTACTCGGGAGGCTGAGGCATGAGAATTGCTGGAACCTGGGAGACAGAGATTGCAGTGAGCTGATAGGACCATTGTGTCCATGGATAATCAAACAAGCTCACCAGAATGTTTTTGAACTTTACACACATTTGCAAACAGACAAATAACCTGAGTCGGAGACTGGTGGGGCAGATAAATAGTTACTAAATGATTTTAAAGTTCAACTTTGTCACCGGAATAGATTTTGTTAGCTTTCGTAGACAACATATTTGGTAGTTAGCACCGTATTCCTATTGTCTTTGCTATTTAATATATCAAATGTTCAAGATTTTAGGAGACTAGGAGGCTATGAAAACACAAATCCTGACTTTCGTGTGTTTCCCCTTGCAAGGTGCTCTTCCTTGCTTGTGTTAATAGGAGTACAGCAGGAAACCACGTTCTGTTAGACAGCAATCCTGGGAAAACCACTGAAAGAAGAAACATTCTGAGCATGCTTTGTGAACAGAAGAGTGAGTTTAAACAAATTAACCAACATTTAAATTCCTCATCTGTGGGTTATTGCCAGGATAAATTCAATGCTTGCCTTGGCCAGAGTTTGTTTGGTTTTAAGGGGCCAAACCCCACCAAAGCATAGTAAAAGGAAGCCTTAGCAGAAATGTACAGGAAGTCTCTGGGACCAAGGGCAGGTGTAGGAGCTGGAAGGGGGCTGGAAGCAGTGGGGCTGTCTCCTGTCCTCCCTGCCTCCTACCCCAGGTCCCTCCTCTCAGGCTTAACATGGGAAATTGTACATTTTCCAGCATTTCTTTGCAAACCAGCCCTTCTCTGCTTGCTTCTTGGTGTGCTTAGTTCCCAGTGGGCATCCCCAGAAAAATCATCTCATTTCTAGAATCCTCATACCTCAGAGAGGGTCAAAAACATAGAAGACCTTTCATATTTATATATCAGGTTAATAAATACTTACTAATCCGATGACTTGACAGATTGAATAAGTTTGATATCTAAAGATAACCAGAAATTTCTTGGCCAAACTTGACATTCCTGGGACGGAGAAGCTACTTGGCTGGCCTTGAGCCGGTGTCCACGATTTGTCCAGCCAGCTGTGAGGCTGTGACTCCCTGCACCATGGGGGCCACACCTTGTATCATCAGGAGGGTTTGCAGAAGACGCCTGGACGTCCCAAAAGGCACCTACTCTTGTGCTTTCGTTTAATCTAAACACCAGGTTACCGAAATCAATGAGCTCTCAATTTAACAAGTGATTTTGGTCATGTCAGAGCCCAAACAATCTGGTGGGTTGCTAAGCTAGATGCCCCTTAGACCCTGATGTATGTGCAGTTGGTGATATCTTGGCAGAAGGGGACGTGTGGACTCTAGTGAAATGTTCTATTCCCATGTCCAACCTGGACTGCTCTTTCTGTCACTGATTCACTACAAGGCTACATTGGGGCTGGGGAGGGGGGGGCATTCATCGACTTAAGATAATTTGCCTTTTAGGACCGTGTAAGTTTAGACATCGTGCTATGTCATGTTCTGGACTGGAATGCTCCACTAGAAAGACAGGCGATGGCCCTAAGGCACTACCCTACAGTAGGGTGGCCGTTTGTCCTGCCTTGCCTTGGACCATCTCCGTTTTAGCACTAAAAGTCCAATGTTCTCAGAATTCCCTCAGTCTCAGGCAAGCTGGGATGGTTGGTCACCCTCATCTACACTCGGCCGGAGCCATAGAAGTGTGGCTGTGGGTAGCTGGCCCTGTTCTAATCCAGACACCATCTCCAAATATGATCTGGAAGCAGCCTCAGAGCTAAGAATGCCCTGTCGAGGCAATGGCTGCCTCACTGCCTAATTTCTGGCTCACGCTAGCAATTTCCTTACTTCCCAGAGGCTACACCCCGCAAGGATTTCGATTCCAGGAACTATACATGATGCCTGGTGTGGCATCCTGGCCAACTGACGAGGAACCAGCTCTCACGGGCTGTATCCTGCCCAGTTTCAGAACACTGGGGGCTGTCTTAGTCTATGTGGGCTACCATAGTCTGGACAGCTTATCAACAACAGAACATGTTTCTCACAGTTCTGAAGGCTGCAGTCTGAGATCAGGGCGCCAGCAGAGTTGGTTCAGGTGGCTTCGTCTTTTTTCGTTGTATCCTCGAATGACGGAAAGAGCATGGGAAAGCTTTCTGGGGTCCTTTCAGAAAGCACTAGCCCCATTCTTGAGGGTTCCAGCCTCATGGCCTATTAATACTCAAAGGCTCCTCCTCCTCATACCATTGCATTGCAATGGGGTTAGGATTTCAACACATGAAACGTAGTCGGGACACGTTTAGTCCATTGCACTGCCCTTGAGCAGTTTGCAGGGGGAAAGATTCGCCCACCCACAGCGGCACCTCCAGCCCTAGAGGTCAAAGGCACACACACTGACCTGCGGCTTCCACCACTGACAGCAGCTTGTCACAGCACCACGTGGGAGCCTGATGTCGTAGGAATGGTTATTGATCCAGCCCCTCCTGTGGGCTATGGAACATGTGTATCCTGAGGACAGACTTTGTCTTTTTTAAAATGTATTTGTGGTTCATAGGTGTATTCCCAGCGCCAAGAACACTGAGAAGCACAGAGCACACTCAGTCGGCTCTTCGTTAATCCTTACTGAGTCAGTGAGAACAAACGAACGGCAGAACTGGGAGTACAGAGGCCAGTTAGGTGGATAAAGGAAATGTTCCAGGAGGGAGATAATAAATTAAGGCCTCAGCTAGCTTGGTTCTTAGGAGAATAAATTAAAAAGATCCTCTTTTAGGCGGGGCACGGAGGCTCATGCTTGTAATCCCAGCACTTTGGGAGGCCAAGGTGGGTGGATCACCTGAGGTTGGGAGTTCAAGACCAGCCTGGCCAACACGGTGAAACCCCATCTCTACTAAAAATACAAGTTATCTGGGTGTAGTGGCAGGAGCCTGTAATCCCAGCTACTCGGGAGGCTGAGACAGGAGAATCTCTTGAACCCGGGAGGCAGAGGTTGCAGTGAGCCAAGATCACGCCATTGCACTCTAGCCTGGGCAACATGAGTGAAACTCTGTCTCAAAAAAATAAAAAATAAATTAATTAATTAAAAAACAAAAAATAGAAACAATCCTCTTTTCTCTGCCCGGATAGTGCACGTTTGTGTATTTCCTTTCACTCGTGTATTTCAAACACCTTCCTTCTTTACATCATCCTCCCCAACTACACCCCAAACTTGGTTTCTCTTACTCCTATCCATATATATAAAATGAGTATGTTTGTAAGTATATATATAGACACACATACATACATACATAGCACAATGCATTCCACGTTCCCTTCACCCGGTTTCCACACGATCAATGTATGATCCATCTTCTTTCATCCATAGCCCACCTACTTCTCCCGCTTCTTGTATTAGTAGAAAAAAGAATCAGAAACCGTGTGGTTTCATTGGTATGTGAGCTTTTTAAATAGCTTCCTGCTGCTGTTAAAATTGACGGGTGTTGGCCTTGGCTGGGTGGCTCACACCTGTAAACCCAACACGTTGGGAGGCTGAGGTGGGAGGATCATTTGAGACCAGGAGTTTGAGATCAGCCTGGGCAACATAGTGAGACCCTGTCTCTACAAAAATAAAAATAAAAAAGTTAGCTGGGCATGGTGGACTAACTTTTGTGGGGCAGTGTGCATCAGTCGTCTCAGATACTCGAGACACGGGGTATCATTTGAGCCTGGGAAGTCGAGGCTGCCATGAGCTGTTTTTGTGCCCAGGAGACAGAGCAAGACCCTGTCTCAAACAAACAAACAAACAAACAAAAAAGGATAGGTATTTCTTATTAACCCAATTTTAGGAAGAGAAAACAGAAGACAGAAGTGTCGCTGATATGTCTCACAAGCTCCTCTGCTTGCTTGCAGCCGGGGCCTGGAGTCACTGGGCTGGTTGCTTAGCTTGTGTTCTCATGGCACCTGGTGCAGCAGCCATGACTCAGGGCACGCGCGCCGGTGGTTCTGGTGTCACTGCACTGTAAGTGCCTCCCCCACCAGCTTGTAATGTACTGTGAGTGCCTCCCCCACCAGCTTGTAAGCGCCTCTGCAGATCCTTATTCACTGGAGTATCGCAAATACTCAACCTATGGGAAACCCCTAGTAAATATTATCTGATTAAATATTAAGGTACAATCAACAGGAAATTTCAATTAATTCTATAGAGAAATGGTCCAAGGTACTGAAAGAGTTACAATCTATCTTCAAACTTGGCAATGGAGTGACTGAAGAGGTACCTCAGCTAAGAAGCGTGCAGGGCAGGTGCTCTGAGGGGCATGGGCAACTGGAATCTGGGATGCCTGTTGGGCACCAAACTAAGGGAAGTCAGCAAGTAGCACAAAATATGCATTTAGGTTCAGGAGAGGGGCTCACTCTAGAGGAAAAAGCTGGAGTGTATCTCAGAATGTCAAGTATGGAGAATACAATTGAGGGAGCTCGTGTAGAAAGTTTGGGGGAGGAAGAGGAGGCAGCAATTGAAAGGCTGGGAGGAGGTAGAGGCTGAAACAAAGAATAGTTGCAGGTAACCATCTGGGAGGTAGGAAGGTCATTGGAACAGCCCATTGTTATTAAAGATAAAAGGGCTTGATGGCCAGCTGCAGTGGCTCACCCCCATAATCCCAGCACTTTGGGAGGCCAAGGCGGGTAGATCATCTGAGGCCAGGAGTTCAAGACGAGCCTGGCCACCATGGCAAAAAACCCATCCCTACTAAAAATACAAGAAATCAGCCAGGCGTGGTGGTGTGTGCCTGCAGTCCCAGCTACTCGGGAGGCTGAGGCAGGAGACTCGCTTGAACCTGGGAGGCGGAGGTTGGAGTGAGCTAAGACAGTGCCACTGGCGTGACAGAGCAAGACTCCGTCTTGAAAGAAACTGGACTTGACATACAATGCAAATGCACTTCATGCCATTGAGCTGCACACTTAAAAATGTCAGAAGGGTAAGTTTTGTATATATTCATACACCCACCCACACACACACGCACGCGCACACACACACACACCCACACGCACGCACACACACACACACGCACACACACGCACACACAGGACAAGAGGATTGCAAGCTCCAGAGAGTGGGTGAGTGGGTAAACAGCCACACCAAACACCAGAGGAACTGGGCACCCGGCACCTGCCTGGGGAGTGTGCATCACCAGTCAGTGCAGTGGAGGGGCCAGGACGCCCGGCTACAGAGATTGAGAGGGTGAGGGAGAAGCACAGGCTGTGAGATGGGTTTGATTTTGGAGAAACATGGCAGACTTGGAAGGGTGGCTTAAGGCAAATTTTTCTTGAAGTGTGATCCTTGAATGAAACAGCGCAGTCATTGGAAACATTCATTCCAAGATTCTTGGGCCCAACCTGGATAGACTGAGTTGGACATTTCAGGGAGATGGAAAGGAGTCTGCTTTCCAGACAGGGCTGCTGGTCGTTCGAGAACCACGGCTGGATTGGAAGGCCATCCGTCAGGCGGAAGACAACGTCCAAGGACAAACACACCCACTTGTGTTTCCGGTTGCTGGGAGGATCAGGTGGAGAGGAAGATGGTTATAACTGGTGGCAGGGGCGGGGGCCTCAGACACATGCTGAAAAACAGCCAGAGGAGCCTGGAAGTGAATGTGGAAGTGGGTAAAGGAGCTGAGAAGAGTGGGAGGGAGAAGAAGGCACAGGGGACCCCAGCCTGCAGGCAGTAGATCAAGGGAGACGGAGGATGAAGGCCCAGGAGCAGCTCCACCGTGGGCCCTGAGGGCCTTGTCAATCAGAGATGTCACACGCCTGCCCAGTGGAACCCTCTGCTTGGTCTCGGGCGCCAGGGAAGAGGGACAGCGAGTGCTACCCAGGGCTGCGCGCAGGTCATGGCAGATGGCTAGGACGGGAATTCCAGGGCAGGTGCAGATCAGGAGAGGGAGGCCGGAGAAGGTGAGGGGGACTGAGGACGAGAGGCAGGCTTGGTTTGAGTGGACTGTGGGGGAGAGAAGGCTGTCATCGGTGGAGGGTTCGAGGGGCTGGCAGCCTGCATCTAGGAGCCGGGTGTGAGAGTTTTAGTGGATGCGCGGAAGTTCTCCGTGAAAATACATGAGCACTGTGCAGGAGTCACCAT